>NC_029793.2:125309360-125320054 GCF_000816755.2 Arachis ipaensis
TATTCATAGATAAATTTGTTAGTATTATAAATTTTTATGAGTAAAATTTGCAATTTACTCGTTATTTCCATTTTCTTATATAAAAGGGTGTTATATATAATCATATATGCATCCAACAGTTTAAGAGTTTAGAAAAGATGGTTTTGCGACAATTATCTCTGATATTAAATTTCGTTAGACAAAAAGAATATTTTTTTATTTTTAAGTTGAAAGTCAATAAACACTAGCATACATTATCCACTTTCAAGTATACAATTAAAGACCTTCTATATATTTATTTTCTTTTCTTCTTCATAGCATGTCTACTTTTGACTAATATGTATGATGTTACAAAATTTAAGAAAAACGTTTTTTTGTGTAAATTACTCAGCAATCATTTTTCAACGGGAATAAAGCTTATTGCTTAATAAAGGTAACGGTTGTGATACAAAGGTTATTGGGGTCATTTCGCACATGAACATAGGTGAAAAAAATGAGTTGAAAATTCATATTACGTGAAAAAAAAGTGAAAAAAATTATCGACAAAAGAGGATCAATTTTCAATTGAGGAATTATGTGATAGAAAGCAGATAAAGAAGGCTCATATTGATACTACGACTTGTATATTTCTTAATTCCTAACTAGCAAGACACCTGCGCTATGTGCGGATAACACAAATACAGTATATGATGAGATGAAGTGAATGCGTATTTGGTTTTTTATTTGGTGTTAAAAATCGAAGAGAATCATTATGATTTAAAAAATTATATGTAAATTCTAACACACTTAGAACCGATTTATATATAAAAAAAAGGGGATAGGTGAGGAAGTTAATATTATTTTGTTATCCTTAAGTAATGTTTTGATGATATGAATAATAGAAAAAAAATATATGGCATATATTTTGATGATTGTGTTGAGTAAGGTTTGATTTGTAGAAGATATGAATATGGAAAAATGAATTTAACGAAAGAATTTATGTTTTAAGCGAATGAATAATAGTTGTGAATTAATAATTAGTACGTACTAACACTACAACAAAAACGCCATTTAGCCGCAAAATATTTCGCGACGGTTTCATGAAACGCCGGAAGATAGGGCGCGGCAAAACGGATAACGGCGGTTTTAGTCAACCGCTGGAATAACCGCCGCAAAATGTGAATGGATTTTGCGGCGGTTATAATAACCGCCGCTAAATAGCAAATAAACGAAAGTAGCACTTGTTTTGCAGTGGTTCTAAATCGCCGCCAAATTTCAGTATTTTCATTCTCGAACCTTGAACCTGGAAGAAGGAAAAGCTTTAACAATGTCATGCTGCCACCAAGCCAAATGACTCTTCGATATATAGCTGTAATAATTATGTATATCATACGAACACATTTGATTGCAACACAATTTTTTGTTGTATACTTTATACCTGATCATAGTTATAAAAGGCACCTTATATATTGGGCAAAATGCACAATTAAACCAAATGGACGACCAAATTACACAATTCTACCAAATTAAAAAATATTACCAGGATATCCCAAAAGCACATTCTTATGTAATTCGAATTAGTCCCATTCGAATCAGTCCCATTCTTATGTAATTCTTATGCTTGCATGTAATCTTAGGGGAGTTCAAATTAGGGTGATTCAAATTATGCATGCTAGGATTAGAAAATGTTTGATTTTTAATAATTTATAAAAAATATTTATAATTATTATTATTTTTATTTATTATATTTATTATGGATATTATTAAATATACTTTTATTATACTCTTTATATACTTTTGGACCATATATAAATTGATGTAACAATGATTTAAACATATGCAGTTTAAGATAATAGTGTTTATTTAACTAGATTATACCCAGATGGTTATTACTAAAGAAAACATTACAATATGTGGTAATACGCATTTTGCGGCGGTTTAAACAAAACCGCCGCAAAATGTAAAACAATAACTCACCAGGGGTACATATAGCGGCGGTTTTCGAAAAGACGCGCGAAATGCAAACCTGATTGAAATATAGCGGCGGTTCGAGAAAAACCGCCGCTAAATGTCGGCCTGATTGCAGCCCAACCCCTAACTGCTGCTATATGCGCCGCAGATTGTCGTTTCGCGGCGGTTTCACACAACCGCCGCAAAATAACCGTCGCTATCTTAAGAAATTGTTGTAGTGTAACAATTGAAATGAAATTTTGACAGTGCAAAAGATATAAAAAAGACCTAAGTTTGAGGTAATAGAAATACAAATAAAGAGTTAGAGTAAGATGACTAAAAATATGAGTTTTAATCCCTTGTATCTGATATCTCATGTGACAAGATTTCAAGTATTTAAAATTGAAAATTTTGATGTTCTCGATGGATGGATAAGATTGAGCCAAATATTAGAAAATTATACATTATGATATAAATTGCAATAAGAAAATAATGTTAGTGAAATGTAGCATTGTGATTGGCAATAAAGTCACAACAATGTGAACTAAGGAATAAATTATTTTTTATGAGTGAAAATTGAAGTATATACAAATTATGAAAGCTTTAAAGATCGAATACCTGATATTGAACGCATTGTCATATATTTTTAAAAACTTCAGGGTAGAAAATATTCTCGGTCTTATTTCTATTTTTATCATGAGCAATTAGAATTTTTAACCCTTTCTTATTTGTCACTCTTGAGATGGCAACATAAAGTTGGCCATGTACAAAAACATATTTTTCGAGTAGTAATCCCACGTGGTTCAAGGATTATCCTTGACTTTTGTTAATTGTCATTGAAGACCTTATCGACACAGTAGTTAAAATTTAACAATTTTTCCTCGATGACTTTTTTTCCAAGTCTTGTAATTATCAACCGCGTACCATTGCAAAGCCCTGATGAGGAGTTAAGTTTTAAAGTGGTCCCTGAAATTACACTCGAGCCTCATAGTAGTCCTGAACTTAATAGTCACTCATATTCGTCCCTGAAGTTTCACTCCAGGACTTAGATTCGTCCTTTTAGCACATTCTGTCCATCTGGCGAAAAAATGGCTAGCTAACGTGGATGAGTAAACTTTGTTGATTCAATTTGGTCCAAAATTGAAGTTAAAAACCCTAATACCCAAATTTGAAGATCTATCTGCAGTGCCTACTCTCTTCTCTTCTCGTCTCTTCGCTTGTATTCTCTTGTGTTGGCTTCTCCGTCTTCAAAGCTAGATCGTAATGGCTAGTGCGAGCAACGTAGTCGAAAGCTCGAACAACCCACGATTTTTTGGAAGCATTATGAGGAAAATGACCAGAAATAGAGATTCGCGTTTGCCAAAATGGTGTGTGTAACACTCTCACTACCAGAATGTCACGCTTCCGGCTGCGCCACTCTGATAGCAAGAAGTATTACGATTACTTTATATACTAAATATTAAAATAGGAGCCTGTGACTCGACACGTATCGCTGATTTCTTTGAAAACCAGAAATAAATACTTTATCTTAAGAAAAATACAAGCAGGCATAGATTCATCTGCAATACTTCTTACATAATATCTCATAATATAATATACATATAAAACATACAACTCCTATCCCTCTTACAAACTTGTAATAACAAAGATGAGGGAAGAAAATAATCTAATTAATACAACAACATATAAACCAAACGCAGTATAACTCTTCATAATGCTTCATCCGGTTCCTGAAAAGGTAAAACTGTAGGGGGTGAAAACCTAACCACATGGTCTCACCACGGAGTTTCAAAGTTGTCATAAGAAGATATTTAATAAGAAAACTGTAAGACCCGGTTAAGCACTTTGTGGTTTTGAATGAAAATATGGTTTTTGGGCATACTTTGACGGGACATAACTTGGACTACGGATCTTTGATTTGTGCCAAATCTGTTTAGAAATGAAATTGGATCTGGGATGTCCATGCCGTTCGAAGAACGAGTGAAAAACGATTTAAAATGAGGAAGTTATGTCCGTTGGAAGATTGGGGTTTGAATCTGTAAATTCTGCAGCTTTTAACTTAGAAAATTTTTAGCAGAATGACCCCTCGCGCGTAGGCAAAGGCTCCTAGTTATAATCAATCATTCATACTACTATACGTACTAAATTTTTGTTTTAGAGGTCGTAATACCTTGCCATCTCTGAATTATGACTTAAGCATAAGTCTCTGTATGGTAGGGTGTTACAAAAACTATTTTCAAGCTCAGTGATTAACATTGCCTTATGAATCTTTTAAAAACCAATAGGTAATTGTTCAAAACCTTTTCAAAGAAACAATGTTTAATCTTTCAGAAATCCGAAATCTTTCCTTTCTTATAGAAATCTCAATCAGAAACCAACCACGCAATCAAACAACACAATCATTAATCCAACACCAAAGTTCATTCTCAAATGTAGCACACCAGAACAAACACAAAAAAGACAAACAAGGAAAGCACAGGTTTAGGTAGCAGTTACAGCAAATAGTTCAAGTAGCAGTTAAGAACAGTTTAGCAATTAGGCAAACCAAAACAAGTTCAAACCCAAACAAATCATACAAATGCATATGATGCATGTCTGTCCTATGGCTGATGAGGCTCATTTGTCGGTTATCCAGCCAACCCGACAAGTCTGAAAATACTTAGACTGTCCCCCGACGTGCATCCCCAAGAGTCTATGCATAGCTTTTTCTCAAATAATCAATATTGCTCAATGGGGGTTACATTCCCGGGAATTTATATAGTGCCCGGTCACACTTACATTGTAGGGTCAACAGAGTATCGAGTTTTCAACCTGGTACACATGGTGGCAAGCCATGGTACTTTATCCAGGGAACCTCGTATATCAGGTAATTCAAATTCATAAGCCATATGAATAATTCAAAGATCATATCTCAACATTCTCAACATTCCTAACATCATAACCATTCATCAATCCAAATCTCATTTCCAAATTCATTCAAAAACCATATTTCAAAGAAAATTCTCATCTTCTTTCTTTCCATTCCGTCCATTAACAATCCCAATTCAAAACATAATTCTTTCTTTTATAAATAAATCAATCTTAAAACATATAATGTTTAAAAACAAATCTTTTTAATTAATTACTTCAAATAAAATTTCCAAATTCTATAAAATTTCGGCAACATCTCCTCTAAAACTCGGACACTGCCACCCTTTTCAGGTCTCATCCAAACATTTCTCAAACCTTTTCTCAACCATTTCCAAATCTCAAACATTTTTCAGAGTTGAACCAATTCCAATATCAAATTATTTTCAAATGAAACCAATTCCAACAATAAAACTCTTTTTAAAATCAAATCAGCTCAAATATTAAATTATTTATAAAATCAGACCAACTGAAAATCAAACCGCTCCCAGAATCAATTTATTTTCATATCTCAAATTATTTCCAAAATCGATTCATTTATATTACCAAGTAAATTTCAAAACCAAGAAAATCCACCTTTCATAATAATCATGTAAATAACATTTCAAACTGGATTTTATCAACAACCATACACCACTTACGGAATCAAGCACCCAATAATCCAGTCCAACAAACCATCACATTCACAAGACAAATATAATCATAGAAGTATATCTTTTTCATCAATATCCATTTATCACAACTCTGTAATGTAAAATAGATTTTCCAACACAACCGGGACGATGGCAGCATCACCAACTCCGATTACACTCGCAACAACATCGAATTTGATGGAATCAAACGCAGAAACAACTCTAAAAATTCAAGGCAACACCGAAAAAAAAATGGAATTAAAATCATAACAAACAGATAAACGAGACCAAGGCAGTTCAGAGTATAAAAGTGAAACAGAGTCAGGAGAAAGGCTAGACCTAGGGCAGTGACACTGAACTTGAATTGGGGGCAAATCAACAACATCGGTAGTAATGTTAGAACTGGCAGTAGCAATTCCAGTCACCCCAGCAGCAATGATTCTTAAAGAGTATCAACCATCACAGCCCACAGCTGCAGCGGCTTAATCCTAAAACATCAACGCCTTAAAGTTCTCAATCAACGGATAGCAGGACAGCAGTAGTGGAGGTTCAGAAACAAAAATAACTTATAGTAACTAAGGAAAACAAGGAAACGAAGCGTACCAGTAGCAGCACGGTGACTGCAACAACACAGGGAAGATGGCCTCCTCCCCCACCTCAGCTCGTAACTCCGGCGGCGGCGAGCTCCACGGACGGCGATGGCGGAGAAAACAGCGGCGGTGACGGACCCAGAGGCGGCGACTCTGCTCGACGGTGATGGACCCAGAGGCAGCGGCGGTCACGCGCAGCAGTAGTAGCCCGCGATAAGGACGATGGCGGTGGCTTTGCACAGTGACGACGGAAGCTTCGAAGACAGTGACCCTCGGCCTCCTCGGTCGGTGGCATGACAACGCGGGACGGCGGCGAGCTGAATGGCGGCGGCAACTGCGCGATCTTCTCTCTCGGGTCTCCTCTCTCCTCTGCCCACAATGACGGCGACGGTGGCAGTGACACCCACCGCGCCGTCTCCTTCTTCTTCCTTCCTCCCCTCTGCTCTCCCCGTTCTCTCTTCTCCCTTTCTTTCTTTCTTCTTTCTTTTGATTTTCTGAAGCTGTGGCTATTGGGTTCTGAAGCTGTGGGAGTTAGGTTATTTTGGAGAAAGGGGTATGGCGGCTAGGGTTAGGGAAATTAGGGTTAGGGTTGTGTTTTGAGAATTTATGGTTTTGTGATAAAATTGGGGATTTTTGGTTCATCTGCTAAACTTTATTATTCTAATATAGAAAATAATTCGATAATTATAAAATCAGATAAAGCCTTAAATTACTTTAAACTCAATTAATCAAAATTTACTTTAATTTATCTTTAATAAAATAATTTCTGAGGTTAAGGTACTTAATGAATAAATAAATCAAAATTAACTCTTAATAAGATTTTTCTGAAATTTCTGGGTCTTACAGTGTGGGTGCGGGTCGAGACCAGTGTTGCGATGGTCAGGGACGAATTCTAGCCCAGGGAGGTTGTTCATGGGTTGCCCAAGCTACAATGTAAGTGGTGGTTATTGTTGTTTGCTGTATTTCTAGATATAAACTTGGCTGATTCACTTTCTTGGGTGCAGACTGTAGGTAAGTAGGTGGTGTGGGTTGTTTCTATGGGTAGATAAAATTTTAGAAGAAGATGTGATAACATGTAATGGTAGAACAATCCCTTCAATTGACAATAAAGAATGAAAGATGAAGATTGCTTGGAAACTTGGAAGCTTAAAGTCTGAAGTTAGGGTTCTAAATATGAGTGAAATTTTGGTGTTTGCATTTATGCAGTTGATTATAGTAGATATTCTTCTCTTAAAGTTGGATAGGCAATTTGGCCAATTGTATCTGGAAAAAAACAAATGACATGCATATGTTGTTCCTGTACTTATACATGTGTGTTTGTTTGAAAGAAATGCAAATTAAAGTGTTTGACATCATTATGCTTGCATATTTTGGAAATTGAAAAAACAATATGAACTACTAATCTATTCATCCATAACATAATTCTTATCAAAGTTTTCATAATTAAGGCCTTACATAATTATAGGATCCTAATTTCTGGTGTACAATGAAATGAAAATGGACAGTGTTTGGAATTACTATAAATTGCATATCAGAGGACAAAATAAAACCAGAAATCTGACACAGATCAATTCAAGAAAGTCATAATTCATTTTCATAATGTAAAAAATATATCCAAAGAAGGCATTATGGAGCCAGAACAATAGTCACCAAGTATATCAGAGTTGTCAAAATATAGGTGATGCATGAACATTTTTTCTTTATTTTCTATTTATTTCAGATATGAATTCATTGAGTTTTAATTAGATTTTAATGTTTGAAGTCTATTTGGATGCTACTTTGAGTCGCTTTAGTGTTTTACTTATTTCAGTAAAGTTTGGATCGGTTTGGCAGAGTTTGTGTGCAAGAAAAGAGAAGAATTTTGAATCTGCCAAGCAGGCACAAAATGTGGACCTGGGTGTTTAGTGCCACGAGCCTTGTGATTCGTGCCAAGCCTCTGCCTCGTTGGGCATTAAACATCAAACCTGGCATTTAGCGCTAGGAAGTCAAAAATGAAGAGGAGCTTATTGCCACCAGGGGCGCTAAATGCCAAGCCTGGCGTTTAGCACCAAGAGAACAGAATTGAAATGGGAGTCACTGCCAGCTGGGGCGTTAAACACTGAATCTGGCGTTTAGTGCCAGTAATGCGGATCAACCTCACCCAAATGAGCATCTTTAGTTAGATTTGGCTTCTAATTATTGTATTTTATTTTGTTTTAGCTATTTTTATATACAAACAAAATCTTTTATGTTTAGACTTTATTATTTTATTTTTTTTCAAATCAAATTAGGTTAGATATAAAAGGGAAAAGATTTAGCCCTTCAGGATCTCTTCTCTCTTATGCACCTCATTCTAGACTTTACACTTTTTCAAACCCTAGTTTTTTCTCTAAGTCATGAGCAACTAAATCTCCTCGGTTAAGGTTAGGAGCTCTATTTATTCTATGGACTAATACTATTGCCACTCTGTTTTAATTAATGGTTTGATTTAAATTCAAGGATTACTTTCGTTCTTCACCTTATGAATTTGAGTGTATTGGAAAGTAACTCTTGTTCTACATGAATTCTTGTTGACTCTTGAAAAAGTTAAATCACATGAATACAAGCTTGAAAGTAAATTCCTCTTAAATCACTAATTGTCTGGACCTAACGAGGTATGTGACATATAATCCTCTTATAACTAGGTAATTAGAATTTTTGTGGCTAATAAACTAGAATTGAACCTAACCCTCTAATCTACATTAAGTGTGTGTTTGGATTACAGTTTACAAACGGGAGTTTGAATAAAATTAATTTTGCAAACTTGATTTTGATGAAAAGTAAGTTTGTGTTAAAGTGATTTATGTTTGGCAATCTTTGCATCAAAATGAATTATAGTAAAATAAATATTGTTTGGATTATACTACTCAAAATTATTTTTAGATAAAAAATTATTAAAATAGATTCAATAAATTATATTATAAAAAAATAATAAAAATAATACAAAAAATTACAATTATAAAAGTGTATAATATCAAATAAATAATTAATAAAAAATATAAATAATAAATAATAAAAAAGAGAGTTCATGTAAAAAAAAATAATAAGAATTCCATAAATAATATAATAACATGCACATAGGATAAAGTTGGTAAAAGGTAAATAAGGATGGAGTATTGATGGCTAAAAGCCCGTTGGTGAAACGCGGAAGCTCAAAATTGTAACTTCTTGTAAACGTGGTTTTGAAAGCAAAATCACTTCTACGTTCATGAATCAAAAATTTGGCAAACCAAAAATTGAAGCTTTCAAGAAGGCTAAACGTGCTTCTTCTCTTGTAACGCGTTTGCCAAACACACCCTAAGTGACCAAGGAATTGGTGGTTGATTAGATTAGAGGAGACTAAATTGCTAAGGAATTAGGGTTTAGTCAATCACAGTTTGTCATGAATTAAATCTTACATGATTAAAATAGTTGGTAAGAAATAGAAATCAAGAAAATAAACAACTCGAAAAATAAACAATAAAATTTTGCATACTATACACAACATTCTCTTTTATCCTGTGCTTGAACAATTCCAAGCCAAGCTTGCAAATGGTTACATGAATTCTATCACTTTGCAACACATTTTTAGACACAATGAACAAAAGTTATTTTCCAACCACTTTAAAAGAAGATGCAATATAAAACAATTACTTATCCAATACCTTCTCATTTTGTAAAACCAACTCCAAACTAAAGACCTTATTCTCATTTCAATGGCTGGAAAAATCATACAATCGGATAATCCCCACAACCAAAGACCAAGAGAGCTTGGTAGGATTGATATCTCTGATGAAATATGTCTTTCCAGCCATTTTTTAAAACACAAAATAGTTGCAAGCACAAGGTTTATTTGAAAAAAATAACAATGTGTTTCTATATTTTTTATATACGGTGTAGCGTCCTAATATTTATACACATTTCTTCCTCTCTCCATCACAATGATGAGCAGGAAAATCTGCTTGATTAACCTCATGTCCTTCAACATGCGCAGGAAGGTTTTTTGCTTAGCTTGCATATAGATTTAAAATTTGAAAGGATCTCAACCCAAGGAAGCCGTGAAGGTAGCAATTTCTTTGCAGGAGATACTATAGCAACCTCCTTCATTGGGATGCTATTTCCACCAGAAACCCCCCTCACTTTACGACAATTTCTATTTGGATGGGAACACTATCCTTAGAGGATTGCACGAGGCTGCTTATGTGGAGTTGGTGAGATTAGTTTTAATATCAGTCTGGGCAGGTGTCGACTATGCGGTTCCCATGCATCTTCATGTCCATGGAGAAAACTTGTTGTTTAATCACGACTTGTCGTCACCAAGAATGATGGCTACTAAGTTGTTTTTAAAAGGAACACTGTTCGTGTGAATTTTGGGATTGTTCATCAGTCGAGTTCTCTCCTAAGTCTATTCACGTGTCGTCACTGAGAAGGGTTTACTTATTAGCTATCGTTGGAGGGAACACTGTAGCCTTGTGGCGACGTATCGTTGTGGAGAAAGCTAGGTTTTGGAGGAAACACTATTCATGTGCTTCGTGGATTGAACAACATAAATATTTATATATTAAATAGATTTTAGAATACTTTTTCTTCCTCCTTTTTAGCAATAACACCAATTTCTTTGCCAATTTCAGGTGTGATTTGAAAGTCGATGATGCTTTTG
>NC_029793.2:125320104-125355525 GCF_000816755.2 Arachis ipaensis
ATTTTGTATTTTGTCATAAATTCTTTGGCTATATATATCTATATATATCTCTTTTCTTATAAGTATTATTTGGATCTATTTATTCTTGTTGCTTATTTTTTTTAGTAATCACCGAGTATATGTTAAGATACTGATTTATTAGACTTTATTCTTGTGAGTTAATACTATTTGAGAAGTTTTTATACTAGTGAGTGAAATAATAACGCTTTGATTAGGCTTTGTTATAATGATTTAATTTCTTTTTTTTTTTAGAATTAACAACGTTAGATCAACCACTTATTCTAATAAATATATGTGATAATCTACCAAAAATCTAAAAAAAAAAAAAACTTTTGTGGCCTGGTTTCTAATTAGGTGATAATCAAGATTCTTAATATAGTTAATACTTTGAACTTTCTAGACATACGTGTATTATATATGAACAACTCTTGATGTGGATACATATATAATTTGAATTTTATTACTACGTATACAATATTAGCGTAAAAAAAACACACTCATTTGATTGTTATAAAATATATAGATTAATGAATGTCTTAAAGTTGATACAATACGTGCACTAACCCATTGAAGATAGATATTGAAAATTATGTTCAAATCATCACTAAACCATGATCAAATTGTCAAATATAATAGACAACCATAAAAATTATATAGACTATGAAACTCCATCATAAAATGCAATACACATGAAGCAATTATTGAAAGCATCAATCAATGTTACTTTTGAGTGATATTATAAATATTAGATGATGAATATATTATTATTGAGAATATATTATAAAATCTGAATTATAATGAGACATACATATATTGGAAAATATTGACAAATTTTTTTTTCTCTATTTTATCTCTACATCTACTTCTCTATTTATTATTTTACAACAATTAACATATTATTAACAAAATTGTAACATTATGCATAACAAACAAAATTTCTTTTAAATAAAAAGACCTTTATTTAGACTTGTATTGTGGAATGAATTTGAAGAAGTTTTTTCCTACAAATGGGACACGACATATTGATTCTCAACCAAGGATCGACACACTTGAGATGAAAAAAGTGATCGCATGCAGGCAACACTCTTATCCAATCAGATTCATTATAATCAGCCAAGCATATGGCGCAAGAACTTGAGCTACCTATGCTGCAAGTAGTAGCTCCACCAATAATCACTTTGCTCTTATTAGAGTATTGAATACTAGGATACCTGTTGTACCATGACGTACCACTATTGTTATCGTTATTGTTGTTATTATTCTCATCCAATAATCCTATCTCATGAGGTTGAGATTCTACAGCAATTGCCATGTGATTAATATTATTAGAGCCTGTGCCATGGTGAATGCCATTACCATCTTGATCATTGTTGTTGTTATTGTTAGATGAACAAAAGGGACAAATAGTGCATAAATAAGAAGCAAATGTAACAACAAAGGATATGAATATTAGGCAGAAAATGAATAATAACAAAAACATTACTTTTCCTAATGATTCTTCATCATGCTTCATATCGCCCACACCTAATAATAATTAAATTGAAAATATATGGACAATCAAGAAATAATTCAAATTGTTTCAGATTCAAAGAGAGATTGTGCATATATATATGTGTGTATTTATGTATATGATTTAATTAACGAATTAGTTAGTTGATGTTTAATTAGCGTGATGGGAAATCTACTTTAATTTGGTATTAATATATATAAGGGTTGAAATTTATTTTGTATTTTTGTGCATATATATGTCTTGTTTTGTATAGTGACAATAATTAATTAGAATAATATTGTATAGGGAATGGATCTTTTTAATTGTTAAAAAAAAATTGAGAATATAAAATATGATTTCTAATTTTTTATTATTTTTTTTTATATTTATTTTTTGTTTCACTTATTAAATTAATGGTAAGACATCATGCTTTACTCCCTCAATTATTAAAAGAAAATTTTGAGGATCTATTTTCTAATGTATGTGCAGCTGTTGCGTACCGATTAATTGATCATCATCTTCAATGTCAGAATATTAGATCATACTCATCCAAATTGGAATAGTCAAACATAACTTGCCCAACATACACATATTTATATTTATGTAAAATATTTTACTTACTAGCTACACCACAGTTTGCAGATTGCTGCAGTTAATTTTCGGCAGAAGCTAAATAGAAAATAGCGACGGTTTAATTAGTAGTTTTTACGTGTATGTACTATGTAGGGTAATTAAAATGTGAATAATATAAAATTACAAATTAAAAAAAACAATAAGTTAATATAGAAAAGAATATAATTTTTATATTCAAAATAAAATTTGTACATTACTAACCTACTCATTTCGTGTGTATCACTTGCTGATGAATTAATTATTATCAAATCAGGTAGCATTTGTACATATATACCTAAGTATTATTATTTCATCAAAGTTTTGAACTTTTGATCACGCATCCACCACTTTACTAACAGTTTATTTTATATTTGTATATTTCATACCCTGGTCTAAAAATACAAGTCAAATTCAAAGTGAATAGAGTCCAAATCTATAAAGGCCAACAAGTCTAAGTCCACTCTATCTGTATACTCGATCTCTTCAGATCGACCTCTGCAAAGAATCTCAATTATTCCTACAAACGTGCTTGTATATTTATATATGAGATCTTAATAACTCCTAGATAAAAGGGAGAAATAACCACCTACTAGAAATAGGAGGAGAAGTTAGTGATCACTAAGCCATCATTCCAACTATATAAATATCCCTCCTAGACTCTTATATCTCTTCCTTTTTATTGACAGCGGGGCAAGAATGCCCAGAAAGAAACAAACTAAATCACCACTACAAGAAAAACACCCATTCAGGTACACTTGAAAAGTGTAGCCAAAAGTGAAAAAAAATGATGCCTTAGGCTACGGCTACGCTTTTTGGGCTATGACTACACTTTTTGGAGTGATTCCTATTCGGCCGTTGCCTATTCTCAAAGGCTACGCTTTTCTGTACCAAGGGCTACGCTTTTGGCATTTGGGAATAGGGTGCGCTTTTCAAGTGATGCTGTCCAGGACCAAAGGCTACGCTTTTCAGCTTCTATTTTTACCAGAATAGGCTACGCTTTTCAGTGCTACTGCATCACTTGTAAAGCATAGCCACATTGTATACCATAGCTACTTTATATAAATGTAGCCTTAAGTCCCTCATTTTTTTTAATTTTCTGTATAACCATAGCTACTCTATATAAGTGTAGCCTTAGGTTCCTCATTATTTTTTTTATTTTCTATATATATATATATATTCTAATAATTTTTTGTACATAATATTTAGTAATATGATTACATATATAATTCTGTATTTTTAATTAAATGAGTTAAATATTATAAAATAAAAATAAATACATAATTATACTAAATAATTTCTTTAAATAATAAAAATTATCTGTAAATAAAATATATTTATAATGATCCAAAAGTACTAATATTCATACATCTCACACTAAATTAAACATAGCCATATCAAAATAGGCATGAGACTACTTAGAATTTACTACTAATACTCTACAGAAAACTAAAATATTATATTCTATATAAGTATCTTCTAATAAAAGTAATTAGTCTACCATACATGTATCCATTTTCAACATTACTCCATCTTAACCCATAAACCACAATGATAAACAGCTTAATCTTCATTATCATCCTCAATATTATCCTGCATAATTATATAGAAAAGTAATTAAAAAAATATTTATAATGACATTCGCAATTATAAAAATTAAAAAATTAAACTAAAAATAATTAGAAACAAAACTGAAAATAATTGTATAAATTATCAAAACTATGTCAACTTAAAAAATAAAGTTAGCACAATTCTTGATCCTGCTTCAGTTAGCACAAAACTAGAATTACAACAACCAGAATTGCACAAACAATTTTCAGCCATAACAATACAACTTCAAGTGTTAAAGTGTCAATAAAGTCAATAACATATGATTTTCAGCCATAGCAATTAACTTAACCATATGCAAATATAAGAGGTATAACATATTATACATATACCTAATATATTATACATATAAAAAAAGGGGACAAAAGAAATCCTAATATATTATTATTTATTTTAAATAGGAATCCTAAAGTGTACTTTGGTTTTGGTTTTGCAAATGCGTTCTAAGAATTTAATTTTATATGATTTTTTAAAAACCGGCTACTGATTTAGTACACTTCAGAAAAACAACAAGCAGTAACCAACTTAGAAAAATCATAGAAAATCCATCTTTGGTTGGATTCTCCTAAAGTTTGATGTGGTTGAACCAGATGTAATACCCGGTCTAATCGAAATTAATTAAATAATAAGTTAAATAAGAGCGAATATGGTTGGAAGATTTGGCAATTGGAATTTGATAATTTAAATATGATATTTGGATTCAGTGAATTTTTCCGAGTCGGAAAACATAGTTTTCTGCGTAAAAGCGCGCAGCGGAATTTTGACCGGCAGTACTGGCTGAGATCTGTCTGGTACTACAGCTGAGAAAATTGATTATGAGTAAATAAGATTAATAAATGAGGAATTATAATTAAGAAAGGTAGAAATATCTAAAGTGCGATTTAGAGCGCCAATCTTAAAGGTTTTGGTCCAAAATTGGGCCAACGGACAAAAATAAGTGAACCGGGCCTAAGTGGGCCCAAGACCCAACATATATAAACATTAGTTATGAGCATTTCAGCTCATTTTTCCCTAAAGAAGGGGTGTTAGGCGCTGAAATTGGGAAGAGAGAAGAGAAGAGAGAAAACCTAACTCTCTTTGATCTTCAAACCACCATAATTTAAGCTACGGAGCTCCGATTGACGAGTCGTTTGCGGCCACGCGTTGCTCTTCTCATCCTCTACAATTCTATCTAAGTTTTGTGGTGAGTATTCCATTCATCTCTGCCCAGTTTTCGAAATTCTCCACTGTTACACTTTTTGGGTAGTTAGTGTTGAAATCTTGTAATTTTGGGTGTTTAGGGATACTCCAACATAGATTCTAAGTGGATTCTATCCCTACTTCATATGGGCTGAGGTAAGAAGTGCTCAAACGAATGATTAAGGTTGATTTGTGGGTGAAATCACGTGATAGTGAGTATGATATTGATTGTGTAAAATGATGGTTGATTGGAAATGGTATTATTGGAAATTGGGATGAGGAAGGATGTATGACATGATATTGTGTTTGTCCTTTAGCCATTTGATTAAGAAGTGTCAAAATGGTTGGATGTGGTTTGGGGATTTTGGTAAAGTGTCAATGTGTGAGTTGAGGATGACTTGATGTTGATTTTGGTATACTTTGATTGATTTCAAAAAGGGTTGAAATTGGCATGTTTTAGTTGAGTTGGAAAATAGTTGAAAATGACTTGTTTTGAAAATGGCACCTTGTGGTTTTGTATGAAAATATGGTTTTTGGGCATATTTTGATGGGACATAACTTGGACTACGGATCTCTGTTTTGTGCCAAATTTGTTTAGAAATGAAATTGGATCCGGGATGTCCGTGCCGTTTGAAGAACGGGTGAAAAACGATTTAAAATGGGAGAGTTATGTCCGTCGGAAGATTGGGGGTTGAATTTGTAAATTCTGTAGCTTTTAACTTAGAAAATTTTTAGCAGAACGACCCTCCGCGCGTAGGCGCACTTGGCGCGTACGCGCCGTTCTTTGAGAAAGCACCATCCACGCGTGCGCGTGGTGTGCGCGGGCGCGTCGATGCGCTGCACCAAATGCCCAGCCATTTTCCCGAGAGTTGTGCCAGTTTTGTGCCTAGGGCACAAATGTATCCGCGCGTACGCGTGGCTGACGCGTGCGCGTCGTTTAGCTATTTTTCAACCCGCGCGTCCGCGTGTATGACGCTTGCGCGTCGATGAGTTTTGTGGCCATCCACGCGTGCGCGTGGAGTGCGCGTACGCGTGGCCCTATTTTCATGCCAAAGTTGATTTTTGAGTGTTTAAAGCCAAATATCATACTTCTAAGCCTCCGATCTCACCCCTTATGTATTAAATCATTATGAGACGGAAAAGGATGTTTATGATAAATGAGTTAAATTATGGAGTTTTGAATAAATGAGTATTTGTGATACCTAGGTAGTAGTAAGAGTGGTGGTTCATCACGCTTGCTCCAGGTTAATGTTTGAGATTTGATAACAATGATGATTGCTTTTAAACTGAAGGAATATATGTTTTGAGATCCTGGGCAGTAGCAAGGGTTGTGGTTTATCCCACTTGCTCCAGGTCAGAGATTGTGACGCCTGGGTAGTAGCGGCAGTAGTGGTGAATCCACTCGCTCTAGGTTGAGCTTTTAGACACCCGCCTGGGTAGTAACCGCAGTAGTGATTATTTCACTGGCTCTGGGTTGAGCGGGCAGTAGCAAGGGGGTTGTAGCTCAAACCTACTTGCTCCGCAAGAGGTGTTTCTGTCCAATGGTTAGCTACCAGGACATGTCGGGTTGGCTATATAACCGACAGATGATATCATCAGCCATAGGGCAGGCATTCATCATTTGCATATGTTTGAATTGTTTGGGTTTGCCTATTGCTTTGGATTTCTACATCATATATGCCATGTTACTTGTCTATGTGCTACTTGTTCTACCTGTACCATATTTGTGCATTACTTGCCTGTATTGCTTGTGTTTGTACAACTGAGAGGTCCCTCATGCTGGTGTCGGTGGATTTTGAGTGATGTTCTTGATGAGATAAATTGATGATGCGATTGCATGATGATGATTATTGAATGAGATAATTGGAGTCAGGCTTCTCAATTAATACTCCTTTCGAAATTACCTATATTTATTTATTAAAAATCCACCTGAGAGTTGTACCACCGTAATATCATTGACTTATGACTCGAGCATAAGGATTTGAATATTAGGGTGTTACATTATGGTATCAGAGCAGTTCGTCCTCGTGAGCCTGAGGGATGGAACTGCTTATGCTTCAATGCATACTCTGAGTCTGTGCCTGTGCTAGTTAGGGTATCTAATCGATACATCTAGCATGAAGTCCATGAGTGCACCTTTGGTACTTTGAAGCACTATACTTCTGATATTGAGACTGATCAACTTGATATCGATTGTTTGGTGTGTATAGGAACCAGATGGTGCCTCGTGGACCCAGTCGGGGACGTGAGAGAGATCGTACTAATACGCAGGAATCGGAAATCAACCCGAATAACCCGGTAAACCTTATGGCGACGTTGGAGAATATGGCTGCTGCTATGCAGGCCACCGCGGAGGCTCTTGGGCAACAGATAAACAATAATAGCAATGGCGGAAGGGAAGCTCAGGGCCCGATGACACTGGCAATCTTCTTAAAGGTTAATCCACCTAAGTTCAAGGGAACCACCAATCCGACTGAAGCTGATACTTGGTTTCAGGCCATGGAGCGAGCACTGTAAGTGCAGTTGGTGCCTGAAGAGCAGTGTGTTGAATTTGCTACCTATCTGCTTACGGGGGAAGCATCGCATTGGTGGCAAGGGGCTCGACGTCTCCTGAAACAGGGGAATGATCCTATCACTTGGGATGCCTTCTAGGTGGAATTCTATAAGAAGTACTTTCCGAATTCTGCCAGGATAGCCAAGGAATTGGAGTTACTACAGCTGAAGCAAGGTGCTATGTCCGTTTCTGAGTATACAGACAAATTCGAGGAGCTATTCAGGTTTTCCCGCATGTGTCAGGGAGCTCCGGGAGACTTCGAGGAATGGAAATGTATTAAGTATGAAGGAGGACTCTGGAGCGACATCTTAAGTTCGATGGGACCAATGGAGATCCGAACTTTTTCAGAGTTGGTGAATAAGAGCAAAATTACTGAAGAGTGTGTGAAAAGGAGGGTTGTAGAGAAAGGAAGTCATAGAAAGCACAACGAAGGATGCGCACCAAGGGGTCGAGAGTTTAAGGAGAGATGATACGTACAACATTTTCCCCAAGGACAGAATAACTTTGCGACGAGTGAGGAGTCCCAAAGGAACGGTAAGGGAAAACGGGCAGCGGCTGCTTCTGATGTTTCAAGCTGTCAGAGATGTGGAAGTCATCACCCAAATAGGCCGTGCCGATTGGGGTTAGGTGTATGTTACAAGTGCGGGTTACCAGGGCATGTATCAAGAAATTGCCAACAAGGAGAGAGTCAGGATGCGGGCCGATTGCGACAGTAAGATTGAGGTAATTGCAATAATCAGGCTTAAAGGACAGTGCGTGATTTTATAATACCGCCTGTACAGTAAAATTGGGAATGTCAAGCTTAATATTAGACTGAGAAGCAAACCGGATGGTCCGAGTAAGGATTTGCCTTAATACAAATGGATAAATGCCTGAGATGTAAATGATTTTCTGTTGAGAATGATGTGTTGTGTTTGTTATGTAGTTGGTTGATTTCTGGATTTTTGGTGAAACGGATTTAACCCGTGACTTTTAGTTCCTTTGATTTAAATAGATAAGGAATGGTCCTAAATGATGGATTTGAAAACGTTGATTTGAAATGCTAGTCATGCTAAGTTGTGGTTGAGTACTTGAGGAAATAAGTGATGGAACTAATACTTGACGAGAAATCAAAGTGGCATAGCGAAAGCTTGCTAAAGCATTAGCATAGTATGGTAATAATAAGGAAAAGTGGGGTATGATTAGAAATGCTTTATGCTTTGAGTACTTAAAAGTTTAGTGAGCTTATGCATATAATGATTCTAGATAATTGGAATTAATTGTGACTGTGAGCCTTGATGGTTCTGAAACGGATGAGGAAATTATCATTGATGCGTAATCTGATTTAGATGATGAGAGAGTGCAAGTTGTCGTATTTGAGAGATGAGTACTATGATGTTTGGTCATAGTGACCTTGGATTTAGTTTGGGATTTATAATGATTGGTTTTGAAAGACGAATGTGAAAACCATTAAATTGAAATGTTGATGCAGTAATGAGATTGGTTTGAGGGAACCCGTGACGGGTGGTAAACTCCAATTTTTAGGGAGGTGCTGCTGAAAAATTTTCCCAAGAATTTGAAGGAGTGTTGGTTATATTTTTGAAAATGATTTTTGATCTGAGTAACTTCAACAAAAGAGATGTGTCTCGAAAGCTTTTATAGATTATTAAAGGATAGCGGATTCTTAAGGGTTTGTCAGCTTGTTAGTCCAAACTCATTGAATTCTAAAAACGAAGAAAGCTTTGATTGATTATAGTGATGTGGGATAATGGCTATGATTAACAATGATGGCAATCTTATTGATGACATGATTCGAGATTTAATAAGGTGTGAGTTGATGAGGCGGTAAAAGTAAGGAACGAGGCTGTTGGTCGGCGTTGAATGAATGACCGAGACCCTCAGGGATAGAGAAATCAGAGCGCGACAACGGAAGTGTGCAGAGTAAAAAGACCTTAGAACTGTTATGCATTGGATATAAAGGCACACTACGTGTGCGTAATCGTAGTGATGGATGGAATTTTCGAGGGCGAAAATTTCTGTTAGGGGGGTAGAATGTAATACCCGGTCTAATCGAAATTAATTAAATAATAATTTAAATAAGAGCGAATATGGTTGGAAGATTTGGCAATTGGAATTTGATAATTTAAATATGATATTTGGATTCAGTGAATTTTTCCGAGTCGGAAAACATAGTTTTCTGCGTAAAAGCGCGCAGCGGAATTTTGACCGGCAGTACTGGCTGAGATCTGTCTGGTACTACAGCTGAGAAAATTGATTATGAGTAAATAAGATTAATAAATGAGGAATTATAATTAAGAAAGGTAGAAATATCTAAAGTGCGATTTAGAGCGCCAATCTTAAAGGTTTTGGTCCAAAATTGGGCCAACGGACAAAAATAAGTGAACCGGGCCTAAGTGGGCCCAAGACCCAACATATATAAACATTAGTTATGAGCATTTCAGCTTATTTTTCCCTAAAGAAGGGGTGTTAGGCGCTGAAATTGGGAAGAGAGAAGAGAAGAGAGAAAACCTAACTCTCTTTGATCTTCAAACCACCATAATTTAAGCTACGGAGCTCCGATTGACGAGTCGTTTGCGGCCACGCATTGCTCTTCTCATCCTCTACAATTCTATCTAAGTTTTGTGGTGAGTATTCCATTCATCTCTGCCCAGTTTTCGAAATTCCCCACTGTTACACTTTTTGGGTAGTTAGTGTTGAAATCTTGTAATTTTGGGTGTTTAGGAATACTCCAACATGGATTCTAAGCGGGTTATATCCCTACTTCATATGGGCTAAGGTAAGAAGTGCTTAAACCTTTGTGATTTGTCATTTTTAGTGAGTATGATATTGATTGTGTAAAATGATGGTTGATTGGAAATGGTATTATTGGAAATTGGGATGAGGAAGGATGTATGATATGATATTGTGTTTGTCCTTTAGCCATTTGATTAAGAAGTGTCAAAATGGTTGGATGTGGTTTGGGGATTTTGGTAAAGTGTCAATGTGTGAGTTGAGGATGGCTTGATGTTGATTTTGGTACACTTTGATTGATTTCAAAAAGGGTTGAAATTGGCATGTTTTGGTTGAGTTGGAAAATAGTTGAAAATGACTTGTTTTGAAAATGGCACCTTGTGGTTTTGTATGAAAATATGATTTTTGGGCATATTTTGACGGGACATAACTTGGACTACGGATCTCTGTTTTGTGCCAAATTTGTTTAGAAATGAAATTGGATCCGGGATGTCCGTGCCGTTCGAAGAACGGGTGAAAAACGATTTAAAATGGGAGAGTTATGTCCGTCGGAAGATTGGGGGTTGAATTTGTAAATTCTGCAGCTTTTAACTTAGAAAATTTTTAGCAGAACGACCCTCCGCGCGTAGGCGCACTTGGCGCGTACGCGCCGTTCTTTGAGAAAGCACCATCCACGCGTGCGCTGCACCAAATGCCCAGCCATTTTCCCGAGAGTTGTGCCAGTTTTGTGCCTAGGGCACAAATGTATCCGCGCGTACGCGTGGCTGACGCGTGCGCGTCGTTTAGCTATTTTTCAACCCGCGCGTCCGCGCGTATGACGCTTGCGCGTCGATGAGTTTTGTGGCCATCCACGCGTGCGCGTGGAGTGCGCATACGCGTGGCCCTGTTTTCATGCCAATGTTGATTTTCGAGTTTTTAAAGCCAAATATCATACTTCTAAGCCTCCAATCTCACCCCTTATGTATTAAATCATTATGATATGCCTAACAACGAGAAAGGAGCTAGGGGATGTGGTAACTTGCGAGTGAAGCAAGTGGAAAAGTTATGATCAATGATGATCGAAGATGATTATATGAGATATGGAGGATGACGGTGGAAGTACCGTGTATGCCATGAGCCAAAGGGCTATATTTATTGATAAATGGCTGGTTCTTGATTGAACCATGAGCCAGATGGCTGAGTTATTGCCGGGTTATGGCAAAGCCATTATTGGTTATGGCTGAGTATAAAAGCATATATGATTAATGAATGAATGTGTTAAATGGATAATAATGGAGAATGTTGCAATGTGATGTGTGACCCCGGGTAGTAGGCAGTGGCATTGTCCACTTGCTCCGGGTATGAGACGGAAAAGGATGTTTATGATAAATGAGTTAAATTATGGAGTTTTGAATAAATGAGTATTTGTGATACCTGGGTAGTAGTAAGAGTGGTGGTTCATCACGCTTGCTCCAGGTTAATGTTTGAGATTTGATAACAATGATGATTGCTTTTAAACTGAACGAATATATGTTTTGAGATCCTGGGCAGTAGCAAGGGTTGTGGTTCATCCCACTTGCTCCAGGTCAGAGACTATGATACCTGGATAGTAGCAAGGATTGTGGTCCCACTTGCTCCAGGTCAGAGATTGTGACGCCTGGGTAGTAGCGGCAGTAGTGGTGAATCCACTCGCTCTAGGTTGAGCTTTTAGACACCCGCCTGGGTAGTAACCGCAGTAGTGATTATTTCACTGGCTCTGTGTTGAGCGGACAGTAGCAAGGGGGTTGTAGCTCAAACCTACTTGCTCCGCAAGGGGTGTTTCTGTCCAATGGTTAGCTACCAGGACATGTCGGGTTGGCTATATAACCGACAGATGATATCATCAGCCATAGGGCAGGCATTCATCATTTGCATATGTTTGAATTGTTTGGGTTTGCCTATTGCTTTGGATTTCTACATCATATATGCCATGTTACTTGACTATGTGCTACTTGTTCTACCTGTACCATATTTGTGCATTACTTGCCTGTATTGCTTGTGTTTGTACAACTGAGAGGTCCCTCATGCTGGTGTCGGTGGATTTTGAGTGATGTTCTTGATGAGATGAATTGATGATGCGATTGCATGATGATGATTATTGAATGAGATAATTGGAGCTCCAACGGTTTATCTTTTCGTTGTCGAAACGTGAGTGATACGTCTTCGCGATTTTATTTCTACTCTTTTCAGGCTTCTCGATTAATACTCCTTTCGAAAATTACCTATATTTATATATTAAAAATCCACCTGAGAGTCGTACCACCATAATATCATTAACTTATGACTCGAGCATAAGGATTTGAATATTAGGGTGTTACACCAGACTTACCCATCTTTCACCCAGTTCAAGTCCCAGAGCATTTTCACTTCTCTAGAAAAAGTTATGCATCTCGAAATATGGTTTTGTTTTAAGGAAAGGGTGTTGTCGCAATCCATCTTTGGTTGGATTCTCCTAAAGTTTTGTGTGGTTGAACCAGACTTACCCATCTTTCATCCAGTTTAAGTCCCAGAGCATTTTCGCTTCTCTAGAAAAAGTTATGCATCTCGAAATATGGTTTTGTTTTAAGGAAAGGGTGCTGTCGCAGCAGTGAACAGCCCTGTTTCCAGAAGATACAACTTTCTCTATAAAATTCGAATTGTCCTGAAATTTGGACATAAAATACTAGACATCCTAATATTTCATTCCTCTTTGGTTTCACCTCCAAAGACTTTCAGAGTATTGAGATATGTGGTTTTGAAGTTTCTGTTCCAGAATTCGTACAGCATTATTTCTGCAGAAAATGACAATTTTCTAAAAATCATATCTCCCAAACCACATCGGAAAATTCTGAAATTTTAGGGGAATAATCTAGACATATTAAGGTTTCATAGAAAAATAATTTCACTCATTTTGAGTGGCTAGATTGCTCCCAATTTTGTTCACAAATTGCTGCCCGAAACTGCATAATTCTGCAACATGTAACCTCGGGTTTTGAGAGGTCAAAAATTGATTCCTAGCTTTTCACTCACTCTAACCTTGCATTCTAACTTTCTTTTACCTATTGTAACTTATTGGAAAGATTAAATCAGCCCCAAGTGCTCAGGATTAATAAGTCACCATTTTTTGTCACTTTTCACATTTAAGCATACTCATATGAAATCAACAATTTCTGCATTACTCAACATAGCAATCCAGCCACAAATCACTCAAACAATTCATATCTTTGTGTTTTGCTTAGAATCTCTCCACCTTTGTTTTGAAAAGATTATATTATGTATTGAACTCTTTTGAATTTGCCTATAGAGGCTCTTATGTTTCCTTCGGGAGAGATTAGGATATACTGTTGTCAACTACTTTTATACTGTATCCTAGCCGGCCTAAACTTCGCGGGTCGCGACTAGTGGCTATTTACTTATGTTATATATATCTATCTGTTATCTACCTCTTAATCTCCTTTATGCCTTGTCCGTATATCGTTTTCGGCTTCACGGTTTATCTTTTCGTTGTCGAAACGTGAGTGATACGTCTTCGCGATTTTATTTCTACTCTTTTCAGGCTTCTCGATTAATACTCCTTTCGAAAATTACCTATATTTATATATTAAAAATCCACCTGAGAGTCGTACCACCATAATATCATTAACTTATGACTCGAGCATAAGGATTTGAATATTAGGGTGTTACACCAGACTTACCCATCTTTCACCCAGTTCAAGTCCCAGAGCATTTTCACTTCTCTAGAAAAAGTTATGCATCTCGAAATATGGTTTTGTTTTAAGGAAAGGGTGTTGTCGCAATCCATCTTTGGTTGGATTCTCCTAAAGTTTTGTGTGGTTGAACCAGACTTACCCATCTTTCATCCAGTTTAAGTCCCAGAGCATTTTCGCTTCTCTAGAAAAAGTTATGCATCTCGAAATATGGTTTTGTTTTAAGGAAAGGGTGCTGTCGCAGCAGTGAACAGCCCTGTTTCCAGAAGATACAACTTTCTCTATAAAATTCGAATTGTCCTGAAATTTGGACATAAAATACTAGACATCCTAATATTTTACTCTCTTTGGTTTCACTTCCAAAGAGTTTCAGAGTATTGAGATATGTGGTTTTGAAGTTTCTGTTCCAGAATTCGTACAGCATTATTTCTGCAGAAAATGACAATTTTCTAAAAATCATATCTCCCAAACCACACATCGAAAAATTCTGAAATTTTAGAGGAACAATCTAGACATATCAAATTTTTATAGAAAAATAATTTCACCCATTTTGAGTGGCTAGATTGCTCCCAGTTTTGTTCACAAAGTGCTGTCTGAAACTGCATAATTCTGCAATATGTAACCTTGGGTTTTGAGAGGTCAAAAATTGATTCCTAGCTTTTCACTCACTCTAACCTTGCATTCTAACTTTCTTTTACCTATTGTAACTTATTGGAAAGATTAAATCAGCCCCAAGTGCTCAGGATTAATAAGTCACCATTTTTTGTCACTTTTCACATTTAAGCATACTCATATGAAATCAACAATTTCTGCATTACTCAACATAGCAATCCAGCCACAAATCACTCAAACAATTCATATATATTATCGTCAATTTAATGTATCATATATACCAAATAGACCAGCATCATCTCAAATAATCATTAGCATGTATCATCAATTAATTCAATCATGAAAATTGGCTTCTAGCCTTTCAACAAATTCTGCACTCTAACAAACAGAATTTTCAGCATCATCATCATTCAATAAATCAAACACAACATCATTCAATTAGTCATAACCTCAATTCTATTACCTCGTTCCCGTGGCTTCTCAACAGTATCACTATCATCACTCCCTCTAAACCAATTTGAAGCACCAAAGCAATTCCCAAAGTTGGACAAGATATTTCCAAACTTTTGAAATAAATCATGTAATCCTGCATTATCTATGGATTCAGCTAAGTTCTGCCGCAGTACAAGAAAAACAAAAGAATTCACTTTAGAAATGATATGGATCCTGGCATATGATTAAGTATGGTGTATCAAAGCTGCAAACAAATAGACATATACCTTAACAAAAACATTCCCTCTGCCATTTTTTCTCACATCAGGATCGCGACGAGACCACATGACCCTTATCACTTTTCCATGTAGTAAAGAATGATTCTTCAACTCAATTTCACGACTTGTTATTCATGAAAATCAAAGACAACGAATTAAATTAACAGTAATTAGACTACATTAATTAACAAGATAACACTCTTAATATGCAATGATTTTATTTTTTCAATCTTTTTCCGTTAGTGAAAACTTAATCATATGTCTTGCACACTTTAATACATTTGAGATCTGAGTCTTAAAGAGAAATTTGGACCTCAAAAGTCAAAACCAAAATCACCCAAGGAAAATCTACATTGTATGTCATGTTTGTAACAGTTGCAACAAGCAAATTCCTCAGAAAGGTTTGATTATGTGCATCTTATGGCAGCTGAAACTCCTCTTGGCATCAAATGGAACCCAAATATAAGAACAAAAGCATGACAACTTTTGAAGTTGAATAGATATTATTATTCAGAACCATAGAAGTAACTCAATAACAATGAGATTAGAATCTAAGTTTGCATCTAAAGTAACAACTGTAAATTGTCTCCTCATGTTGTTGCCAACCTACAAAACCAGGGTTAATTATCTCTCATCTAAACCCCATAAAACTCAAGTTTGTAAGCATGTAAGGATCCACAAAAACACCTCTCTAGCAAATAAAATAGAATCTAAGAACAATAACATGAGCAAACCAAGTTCTAGTAATCACAAAGAAGATACAAACAATTCACTCCATACATAGAAAAGGGAGAAAAACACATAATTCATACCTTGATAAGAGCATCGAATTAGAAGAGTAAAAACCTCTTCGGAACTCTTGGAATCGTTATCACACAACAAAATCCTAACTTTGCTTCTATCAATGAAGCCACCACCGCCACTCCTACTATTATTACCTCCAACATTGTTGTTATTACTCTCTTTGTTCAAATTCAGCTCCTCCCTCTCCATCTCACGGGAAAAAAGAAACACAAAAAAGAGAAAAACTTTATGCTAAAGTTGAGAAATTTGAACACTAAAGAACCTCCACAGAAACCCTTCTTCCGAAAACCCAAATTATGACAATCACAATCAATGGATCAAATTCAAAACCAAAATCCATCATAAGAGAGAAAGTTCACTAATGTTATTAAGAGATATACCTGCATGTAGAGATAAATACAATGGCAGATCGGATGTCCATATCTTCCATTACTTGTGGTTGTTGCAGAAAAGAATAGATTTTGCCGATTTTCTGGTAAGCACTTAAAAATAAATTTCAATTCCTCCTGAAAACTGACATCAAGAACTCGATCTGCTTCATCCAGGACAAGGAACTGCATATAAATATGAAGGTAAAGAAATGCATAACATTTAGATATACCCAATGTAGTTCTATATACATACACATATATAACCTATGTCCTACCTTCCAAGCTTCTGGGACACAATTCTACACTACAAGCCCTCCATACCTCCATTGAAAATCACAGCATCATTAACAGTAAACCAGAACCACAACAACATCAACAGCAAAACCTCATTATCCATTAACAAAACAAAAAAAAACATCACGATCATTAATACATAGATTAAAATAAATCCACTGAAAGTTGCTTCCTAGAAATTCCCTGACTTTTAAACCCTCCTATAATTTAAAAATTGCAATTGAATTCTTCAAATTAAACATTTTTTTAAGCAAGTCACTCCTCACAAATAGTACTCATAGTTTGAGAAATTATCGTTAGACATTGTGAACAATCACATATTTTTAGACTATACAAACACGAAAGAGTTGAACCTAGTTATTACCTTAGTTCTAGCAAAAACTAGAGGAATATCAGGATTCTCGAGCAAGGCCTTGATCCTCCCCGGCATGGCAATAATGACGTGGGGCCTAGCAGCAAGCTCCTTGGTTTGCCGAAGCATATCCATGCCGCTGACAACCACTGCAATGCGGAGGTGGAGGCAGGAATCGAGGGCGCGGAACTGCTCTGGTAGCTGGAATGCCAGTTCCCTAGTGGACATCACCACCAACGCGAACACACTGAACGGGTGCTCCGACAGGCGGTGGACGATCGGGAGGGCGAAAGCGGTGGTCTTGTCGCTGCCAGTTTCATTGATGCCGAGCACGTGGCGGCCCTCCAGCACTCGCGGGATGCAGTGAGACTGAACACGCCGGGGACGCTTCAAACAGGACAAGAGAGCAAACATTGGCGAACGAGGGGATCGAGGGCCCTCGAGAACGACGAACCATGAGGATTGCGAACGACCACGACAAACCTAGTGCCGATCTTGAGCGCGACGAGTGGCGACGGTGAGATTGATGGCGGCGCGATGGAGGCTAGGATTTTCACATCCTTTCAAGGGAGAGCTGCGAAGATGGACGGACAGCGCAGAAGCGCAACTAAGGGAGACGAGCAGACAAGTGAGACGGTGACAGTGGCGCACGACGACAGAGAGCACAACGACGGGGAGATTGGAGAAGCGGCTGGGGTTTTGTTATTTGGTGCTTTGGTAGGTGAGAAAGAATGACCAAATGAGAGAGACAGAGAGTGCAAAGCTTCGATGATGAAAAGGAAACAAAATAAAATTTCACTAAGTGTCCTATGGCTATTTGGGGTTTTTACATTAGGCAACGCTTTTGAAGCGCATCCAAATCATAACAAATATGTTACTCTTCAAAAGCGCTCCCTTTGTTATGAAAAGTGTACCCATAGATATTAACATAAGGCTACGCTTTATAAGTGACTTTTATTGTATCTAAGGCTACACTTTTTAAATGATGCCATAATTGTGTTTCTTATTCTCTTATAAAAGGGGAACACGGAGAAACGCTTTTCAAATGTAGCTTAAAAAAAGTGTGGCTGAATGGGTATTTTTCTTGTAGTGTACGACTGCTCTAGAAAAAGAAATGCCTAAAGAGTCTGCATGAAACTGCAGTGAAATACAGGGAGGTAAACTAAGAAATACATGACACTCAAAGGATAAACTATGACCATAATTAGCCAATCCATCTGCACAAGAGTTAGACTCTTTAAATTGATATTGAATTCACCAACTTGATAACTTGTTGCACCTCTCCCTGATAGCCAGAACAAGACATCTAAATGAATTCAAATCAATATAATCATGCAGAAGAAGACACAGCAGTAGCCGAATCAACCTCAATAGAAACACGATCATAGCCAAGACTCACAACCATATATATTCCACCCCCATTAAAATACCCCAAAGTTCTGCTAAAGTAACTGTTGAGAAAGCTAGGTTCGCACTAAAATAATCCAGGAACTGACCATCATTATCTCTAATGATGCCACCATAAACAGCTCTCCCGTTTTTAAACATCGAACCATCCGTATTCAACATAACAAACGGAGAATCAAGAGGAATCTACTTAATCTATTTTTTAACATAGTTTCCTACTACCTACCGAACTAGACTAGTCTAATCTTGAGCATACTGAAAATTCTTAGCAAGATGGAGAGAAAGATTGATAACCTTATATTCCTCAATAACATCTCCAACATCAAAAATGAATTTATTCCTTTGGTACCATAAGAAATTCATCATTGTGACAAAAAAGGGGCCAAGACTGCCCTTGAGAGAGAGATTTAAGTGATAAATTTTCTAACAACCAACACAACAGATGAAAGTTAAAAAAGTTATCGGAACCTAAACTATTATCAATGCTCATCTACGTTCTTCTCACAACTCTACAATCACAGAGCACGTGGAGCAAAGATTCAGGAACTTCCCCACAGATAGTACATCCATCAAACTCTGCCATATGTCTTAGCTTCTAGCACGCTGCTCATTCGTCAAAAGCGTTTGATTCGCAACAAGCCAACAAAAAGATCTCAATCGCTGCGGAACCTCCAGCTTCCAAATTTTCGAAAACAGAGAAGCATTTGACTCATTCGTAGGATTTAAATAGACAGCACAAGCTGATTTAATAAAAAACATTACCATTTGCAACATGGAGCCAGGCCAAGCAATCAGCACATAACTCTGGTTCGGGAGGCTTGATGGACGCAAA
The DNA here is from genome assembly GCF_000816755.2 of Arachis ipaensis. Classification (NCBI taxonomy): domain Eukaryota; kingdom Viridiplantae; phylum Streptophyta; class Magnoliopsida; order Fabales; family Fabaceae; genus Arachis; species Arachis ipaensis. The sequence goes on from NC_029793.2 coordinate 125,339,360, forward strand.
AATGAGATGCCAATCTTCCCCCAACAAGGTCACAATTGCCAATCACGTACTAAAAAACTCGCTCATCTAACATCTCCTCGGTGACTTTCGATTGAGTAAAATCAACAAGTCCCTGGATACCAGGAATCCATTAGTCAAACCAAAAGTTAACCGCAGCTCCAAAACCAATCCTCCAAATAAGATTATTTTCAAAATCTTTCCACACCGAATGGATACCTTGCCAAGCATTTGATGCGGTTCTGAGATGTTTAATCCTAGGAAGGAGTGTTCCTCCACACCCTTATTTACTTCATATCACTTTGACCCAAAGGGCTTCCCGTATTTAGCTTTATTCATAACTCTCGCTGGTTTGAAGCCGATACCCCTTGAGATTTTGGCAAGCAAATCTTGCCCCCAACTAAGTAGATGAGGTTTATTAACCAAACTGGCTCTTCCCCAGATAAAATTACGGCAAATACTATCAATTCTATCACAAATATTCAAAGGAAGCGTCATAGTTTGCATAATATAAGATGGAATAGTGGATAACACAGATTGTGCTAGAGTGATTCCTGCCAAAGAAAGATTTTGAGCTTTTCAAGAATTGAGCCGATTCAACATTCTATCAATAATGAATTGGAAGTCTTCCTTTCGTGCCCAGGAACTCCCAAATACTTGCCTAAGTCAGTCGTAAGTCTCATCCTAAGAACATTACTAAGGTTACATTTCTTTTCCAAATGTATATTTTTAGAGAAGAAGAAACAAGACTTAGAAAAATTAACCTTTTAGCCCTGCACCACTTGCACCTAAATTGTAGTAGCTTTTGCAAACAAGACAATGTCATCAGCAAAACAAAGATGAAAATGACCCAGTCCACCTCTATTAAGCGTAATCGGTTCCCAAAAATGATGCTCAACTGCAAAAGAAATAATTTGGGATAGCGCTCAATACAAAGCACAAATAAATAAGGGGAGATAGGATCCCCTTGTCGAATATCTCTAGAGGGTGTAAAAGATGCTGACGGAGTGCCATTCCACAGAACTTTCATCTCTGCCGAAGAATAGCAGTGATAGATCAAATCAACCAGATTCTCTGAAATATTAGCTTCTGATAGGGTATCTCTGATGAACTGCCAATTGAGACGATCATAAGCTTTTTCGAGATCAATTTTAATAGCCATAAAACCACCATCTCCCTTCTTAGACCGTATAGAGTGTAGAACTTCTTGTGCAAATAAGATATTATCAGCACTTTGCCTCCTCGGAATGAAGCTAGATTGCGAAGAACTAATCAGCTTAGGCATAACTTCTTTCAACCTTCGCGATAGAATCTTGGTAATAAGCTTGTATGAGACATTGCATAACCCAATAGGCTGTTGGAACTGCACTATAGTTTTAGGATTATCCATTTTTGGAATAAGGAAAATAAAAGTACTATTCGCTACTTGGATTTTCTGATGATTCTAAAACACTCTATCTACCCATCTGATAAGAGAAATTTTTAACGAGTCCTAGTTACTTTGATAGAACATAGGTAGAAAATCATCTGAACCCAGAGCTTTTGAAGCACCCATGAAGAAAAAAGCAAATCTAATTTCTTTAGGTGAGATATCCCTACCAAACGCTCCTTTTTTTTCATTAGTGAGCATAGGAAACAGCCCAGGGGCTTTAAACTTCTCATATTCACTAACTTCCATATAGAGATTCAAAAAATAATTAACACTGAGTTCCTTCAGCTATTGATCATCCTCAATCCAGCTGCCTTCTTAAATTTTCAGCATACTCACTTTATTCCTTCTTCTCCTAGTTGTGGCTAGGCTATGAAAATAAGATGTATTCCTATCTCCATAATTAATCCAATTACACAGAGAATATTATTTCAAATAGATCTCCTCTTGAATTAATAAAGCTTCCAATTCCTTCCATAGGGATGTTTGTAAATCCTCCAAAAGCAGGTTCACTTCAAAAGATAAGATTGTAGATATTCCCTGGAGCCTAGCTAAAAGCCATGATTTTCTTCTAGCTAAGTTTTCAAAGACCTCTGCATTCTAGAGTTTAGCGGCAGACATGAATGACGATATATTTTTTCTCAAGAGGATTTGTAGAGCTCCAGCTATTAGCTAGCAAATTCTGAAAATCGTCATGAGCTAGCCACGAAGCTAAAAAATTTGAAAGGCTGCATCAGAGCATTATCCGAGCCCCCCATATCCAATAAGATGGGGACATGATCAGCAGACTATAGTTTGGGTAAATATTTCGTAGCAGCCTGAGAAAACCACTGAGAGCACAAGCTATTCACCACATACCTATCCAGTCTTCTTCGAACTATGCCACATTGCTAGGTGAAGGGTTGTCTAGGAAAACTAATATCTTGTAATCCAGAATCTAATAAACATGCAGTAAAACGATGATGATCTTTTGACAGACTTGAGTTTCCACCAGTATCAACACTACTTAAGACATAATTAAAATCACCTCTAACACTCCATTCTATTTGCACCTAATCTACTATCCGTCTAATATTAGACCATAATTCTAATCGAGGATCCAGATACGACAAACTGTATACCATAGTCAAAAACCAAGGTACTTCATTACAGAAAGAGACTTTAAGATGAGTAAACTACCTATGGGATTCTAGATGATCAACCTTGCAGCTACAATTGTTCCACAAGACCCAAATTCCCACTACAAGAAAAAGTAGTATTCGTAACAAAAAAATTCATTACAAAAAATTTGAACTTTGAAACAAAAGAAATTTATAACAAAAAAAATGTTACAAGGTTGTTGTAATATGTTCCGTTACGAAAAGTTTTTGTAACAAAAAATGAAACTATTACAATACAAAGTAATATTTTGTAACAATTTTTTTAATACAAAAACTAAAATTTGTTATAAAAGTGATAACAAATTTTATCCTGTGAGATGTTTTTCATAACAATATAATTTTTTCTATCACAAAATTTTGCTACAAAATATAACTCGATTTTGTAATACTTTTCATTCCTTTAGTTACAAAAGTACAATATTTATTTTATAACAAAACCAATCAATAACAGCTAGAAGATGCGGGACATACTATTGTTTTCCAGAGCCTATAGGTCCACCAGCAAGTAATCATTTCCTGATGGACTTTGTTCATCAAACACTTGTGTTTCACTGGTGCCTGAACAGTGAAAAGAAGTGAAAGACATTTTATATCTAAAATCATGCATACTTCTCTATCATTTCAAGTGATTCTAAAGAGTGCATCAAACAGTTAACAATCAATAAGCAAGAAAATAATCGACCAGTAGAGAAGAAGATTTGGCATATGAACATACCATAGTAACCAACAGCTGTTGCACTAACGAAAACTTTTGGTCGAATATCCTCTGGTGCACTGTTTATCAATTCTACAACCTTTGCTATTAAATGGATAGGTCAGAAGAAGAATAAGCAATTTCTTGTAAGTAAAACTTGCTTAACTTGATGCACATATATTTGTCAAGAAAAATATACATATAAAAAGGTTCATTTTCAATTTGTACCATCAGGAATCATATGCTTACTTTTGATGTTACTCTAATCCTGCTCTGCTTGATTTCTATTTTTATCTGCAGAATTAAAATGAGCGTTGGGTAGATGTCTATTATCTCTTAATAACCAAAACTCTATGAATCTTTAGTTCAATACAATCCAATAATGACAGTGATAGGAACAAGGCAATAAGCTCCAAAGACCATCTGGTACTTACGGTCATTCCAGCCAAGTTAACCACCCCTATTGAGCCCTGAATGCTATTCTTCCATTCCGACCCCTCCGCAATCTTAATTCCTGGAAAGTTTTTCATTGGAAGGACAAGGCAAAGTTAACCAATGAATCCAAAGTGCATGATCTGTCTACCTTTTTTATTTATTTAAGAGGAAGATAAATGTAGACTTTCAATAGTGAAGGGATCTGAATTAGGTATGAATTTAAACAAAATGCAGCATAATAAGCTTAAGAATGATTATGATTTATGAAGTAGCACTTCACATGGTAGAGTTATATAACTTATATCTAATGAGAACTCAACCACAACCCTAACCCCAACTTGTTATGATACTATTAATCAAATATTAGTAAAGCTCAAATTACTGTCTGCATTCTCACATCAAAACATATGGAATTTATTTATCAAATCTAGTATAATCTTATCAATTATATAATCTTCTAAAATAACAAGCACGACAAAGATCTAAAACTCTTTGTGCTACCCTAACTTAGAATTTAGGAACATGAAGCTCAAATTAAAACACATGGAATTAATTAACAGATAGAGTGAAGAGGAGGTACTTGTCACAGATTTGAACCTGTTACATCATGGATGCCATTCTTTGCTGATTAGCTTCTGGAAGTGATTCTAAACTAGCTAACATGCTCTTAACCATGATTCAATTCAATTCAATTCAACCTAGTGTTCTTCATTCACATTAATCAAATATATCACACACCTCAAGCAATTATAGTACATTCACTTCAATCTTGTTAATTAAAATAAAATAGTAATAAAAGACCTGTGGAGACAGAATCTCTGGACCAAGAGAGAGGCACTGATGGTAACCAGGGAGTTTGGAGAAGAAACTCAAACCCCAGAAACAAAATTAAAACCAGTTAACTAACAATAATATAGGATGAAATAATCACAAACAGCACAATCTAATCACAATTAAGCCACAAAAGCACAAAGAACAGCAGGACAGCAGCATATTTACAATGAATAATCACAAACAGCAGTAAGAGATACTAAAAAATATATTAATCAATGAATAAAAAATTGAAAACACAAATCATTCAAGAATAATTCAAAGATCAATAACCCTTATGAACAGAGCAAAAAAAAAAGCATAACAATGTCATTACACTATTACAGTGAGCCATGAACAAAGCATTGACCTTCAAAACCGGACAAGAGAGCAAACATTGGGGAACCAAGGGATCGAGGGTCCTCAAGAATGACGAACCATGAGGATTGTGAATGACCACGATGAACCTAATGGTGATCTTGAGCATGACGAGCGGCGACGGTGAGATTGATGGCGGCACGATGGAGGCTAGGGTTTTCACATCCTTTCAAGGGAGAGCTGCGAAGATGGACGGACAGCGCAGAAGCGCAACTAAGGGAGACGAGCAGACAAGTGAGACGGTGACAGTGGCGCACGACGACAGAGAGCACAACGACGGGGAGATTGGAGAAGCGGCTGGGGTTTTGTTATTTGGTGCTTTGGTAGGTGAGAAAGAATGACCAAATGAGAGAGACAGAGAGTGCAAAGCTTCGATGATGAAAAGGAAACAAAATAAAATTTCACTAAGTGTCCTATGGCTATTTGGGGTTTTTACATTAGGCAACGCTTTTGAAGCGCATCCAAATCATAACAAATATGTTACTCTTCAAAAGCGCTCCCTTTGTTATGAAAAGTGTACCCATAGATATTAACATAAGGCTACGCTTTATAAGTGACTTTTATTGTATCTAAGGCTACACTTTTTAAATGATGCCATAATTGTGTTTCTTATTCTCTTATAAAAGGGGAACACGGAGAAACGCTTTTCAAATGTAGCTTAAAAAAAGTGTGGCTGAATGGGTATTTTTCTTGTAGTGTACGACTGCTCTAGAAAAAGAAATGCCTAAAGAGTCTGCATGAAACTGCAGTGAAATACAGGGAGGTAAACTAAGAAATACATGACACTCAAAGGATAAACTATGACCATAATTAGCCAATCCATCTGCACAAGAGTTAGACTCTTTAAATTGATATTGAATTCACCAACTTGATAACTTGTTGCACCTCTCCCTGATAGCCAGAACAAGACATCTAAATGAATTCAAATCAATATAATCATGCAGAAGAAGACACAGCAGTAGCCGAATCAACCTCAATAGAAACACGATCATAGCCAAGACTCACAACCATATATATTCCACCCCCATTAAAATACCCCAAAGTTCTGCTAAAGTAACTGTTGAGAAAGCTAGGTTCGCACTAAAATAATCCAGGAACTGACCATCATTATCTCTAATGATGCCACCATAAACAGCTCTCCCGTTTTTAAACATCGAACCATCCGTATTCAACATAACAAACGGAGAATCAAGAGGAATCTACTTAATCTATTTTTTAACATAGTTTCCTACTACCTACCGAACTAGACTAGTCTAATCTTGAGCATACTGAAAATTCTTAGCAAGATGGAGAGAAAGATTGATAACCTTATATTCCTCAATAACATCTCCAACATCAAAAATGAATTTATTCCTTTGGTACCATAAGAAATTCATCATTGTGACAAAAAAGGGGCCAAGACTGCCCTTGAGAGAGAGATTTAAGTGATAAATTTTCTAACAACCAACACAACAGATGAAAGTTAAAAAAGTTATCGGAACCTAAACTATTATCAATGCTCATCTACGTTCTTCTCACAACTCTACAATCACAGAGCACGTGGAGCAAAGATTCAGGAACTTCCCCACAGATAGTACATCCATCAAACTCTGCCATATGTCTTAGCTTCTAGCACGCTGCTCATTCGTCAAAAGCGTTTGATTCGCAACAAGCCAACAAAAAGATCTCAATCGCTGCGGAACCTCCAGCTTCCAAATTTTCGAAAACAGAGAAGCATTTGACTCATTCGTAGGATTTAAATAGACAGCACAAGCTGATTTAATAAAAAACATTACCATTTGCAACATGGAGCCAGGCCAAGCAATCAGCACATAACTCTGGTTCGGGAGGCTTGATGGACGCAAAAATGAGATGCCAATCTTCCCCCAACAAGGTCACAATTGCCAATCACGTACTAAAAAACTCGCTCATCTAACATCTCCTCGGTGACTTTCGATTGAGTAAAATCAACAAGTCCCTGGATACCAGGAATCCATTAGTCAAACCAAAAGTTAACCGCAGCTCCAAAACCAATCCTCCAAATAAGATTATTTTCAAAATCTTTCCACACCGAATGGATACCTTGCCAAGCATTTGATGCGGTTCTGAGATGTTTAATCCTAGGAAGGAGTGTTCCTCCACACCCTTATTTACTTCATATCACTTTGACCCAAAGGGCTTCCCGTATTTAGCTTTATTCATAACTCTCGCTGGTTTGAAGCCGATACCCCTTGAGATTTTGGCAAGCAAATCTTGCCCCCAACTAAGTAGATGAGGTTTATTAACCAAACTGGCTCTTCCCCAGATAAAATTACGGCAAATACTATCAATTCTATCACAAATATTCAAAGGAAGCGTCATAGTTTGCATAATATAAGATGGAATAGTGGATAACACAGATTGTGCTAGAGTGATTCCTGCCAAAGAAAGATTTTGAGCTTTTCAAGAATTGAGCCGATTCAACATTCTATCAATAATGAATTGGAAGTCTTCCTTTCGTGCCCAGGAACTCCCAAATACTTGCCTAAGTCAGTCGTAAGTCTCATCCTAAGAACATTACTAAGGTTACATTTCTTTTCCAAATGTATATTTTTAGAGAAGAAGAAACAAGACTTAGAAAAATTAACCTTTTAGCCCTGCACCACTTGCACCTAAATTGTAGTAGCTTTTGCAAACAAGACAATGTCATCAGCAAAACAAAGATGAAAATGACCCAGTCCACCTCTATTAAGCGTAATCGGTTCCCAAAAATGATGCTCAACTGCAAAAGAAATAATTTGGGATAGCGCTCAATACAAAGCACAAATAAATAAGGGGAGATAGGATCCCCTTGTCGAATATCTCTAGAGGGTGTAAAAGATGCTGACGGAGTGCCATTCCACAGAACTTTCATCTCTGCCGAAGAATAGCAGTGATAGATCAAATCAACCAGATTCTCTGAAATATTAGCTTCTGATAGGGTATCTCTGATGAACTGCCAATTGAGACGATCATAAGCTTTTTCGAGATCAATTTTAATAGCCATAAAACCACCATCTCCCTTCTTAGACCGTATAGAGTGTAGAACTTCTTGTGCAAATAAGATATTATCAGCACTTTGCCTCCTCGGAATGAAGCTAGATTGCGAAGAACTAATCAGCTTAGGCATAACTTCTTTCAACCTTCGCGATAGAATCTTGGTAATAAGCTTGTATGAGACATTGCATAACCCAATAGGCTGTTGGAACTGCACTATAGTTTTAGGATTATCCATTTTTGGAATAAGGAAAATAAAAGTACTATTCGCTACTTGGATTTTCTGATGATTCTAAAACACTCTATCTACCCATCTGATAAGAGAAATTTTTAACGAGTCCTAGTTACTTTGATAGAACATAGGTAGAAAATCATCTGAACCCAGAGCTTTTGAAGCACCCATGAAGAAAAAAGCAAATCTAATTTCTTTAGGTGAGATATCCCTACCAAACGCTCCTTTTTTTTCATTAGTGAGCATAGGAAACAGCCCAGGGGCTTTAAACTTCTCATATTCACTAACTTCCATATAGAGATTCAAAAAATAATTAACACTGAGTTCCTTCAGCTATTGATCATCCTCAATCCAGCTGCCTTCTTAAATTTTCAGCATACTCACTTTATTCCTTCTTCTCCTAGTTGTGGCTAGGCTATGAAAATAAGATGTATTCCTATCTCCATAATTAATCCAATTACACAGAGAATATTATTTCAAATAGATCTCCTCTTGAATTAATAAAGCTTCCAATTCCTTCCATAGGGATGTTTGTAAATCCTCCAAAAGCAGGTTCACTTCAAAAGATAAGATTGTAGATATTCCCTGGAGCCTAGCTAAAAGCCATGATTTTCTTCTAGCTAAGTTTTCAAAGACCTCTGCATTCTAGAGTTTAGCGGCAGACATGAATGACGATATATTTTTTCTCAAGAGGATTTGTAGAGCTCCAGCTATTAGCTAGCAAATTCTGAAAATCGTCATGAGCTAGCCACGAAGCTAAAAAATTTGAAAGGCTGCATCAGAGCATTATCCGAGCCCCCCATATCCAATAAGATGGGGACATGATCAGCAGACTATAGTTTGGGTAAATATTTCGTAGCAGCCTGAGAAAACCACTGAGAGCACAAGCTATTCACCACATACCTATCCAGTCTTCTTCGAACTATGCCACATTGCTAGGTGAAGGGTTGTCTAGGAAAACTAATATCTTGTAATCCAGAATCTAATAAACATGCAGTAAAACGATGATGATCTTTTGACAGACTTGAGTTTCCACCAGTATCAACACTACTTAAGACATAATTAAAATCACCTCTAACACTCCATTCTATTTGCACCTAATCTACTATCCGTCTAATATTAGACCATAATTCTAATCGAGGATCCAGATACGACAAACTGTATACCATAGTCAAAAACCAAGGTACTTCATTACAGAAAGAGACTTTAAGATGAGTAAACTACCTATGGGATTCTAGATGATCAACCTTGCAGCTACAATTGTTCCACAAGACCCAAATTCCCACTACAAGAAAAAGTAGTATTCGTAACAAAAAAATTCATTACAAAAAATTTGAACTTTGAAAAATTTATAATTTATAACAAAAAAAATGTTACAAGGTTGTTGTAATATGTTCCGTTACGAAAAGTTTTTGTAACAAAAAATGAAACTAACAAAGTAATGCATAATTTGCCAAATTATATTATTTTTTTAATTAATTAATATATTAACTAATTTACTCAGCAAGTCAATATTTATATAATATATAATAACATAGATAATCCAAACATCTTTTATTTAACTAAGATTGTTTTAAACCAAAATAGCATTAAAGTTTGTTCTACAAGTTGAACCACAATACAAAAGTTCTATATAGATTAATGTCTTCATAAATCAAAATATTTTTGAATGCTGTAGCTAACATGTTGTCATTATTTTGACACTTCTGTAAATGTAAAAAACAACCAAAAATTAAAAACATAAAATAACACTAATTACAATTATAATATCAACCATCCACCAATCAATCACTCAATTCAATGCTAAGATAAATCTAAATATCAGAGATCTTATCATGAATTAGCATGATTCTAAAGACAATATCAAATAGTCAAAGTATATATAAGCTTGGATCTCTGAAGGTCACAATCCTCAATATAATTACATAATTAAATCTTTAAGAAGAGAATATATATTTAAAATTAATTGACAGTTTTGCTAGATACTCCCACTTACAATTTTGAAAGAATTTTGACATAACCTCTCTTAAAATATGGACATATCCACCTTTATTTATAGTTCCTTAAATTAAAGTATTAAATTCCAAATATTAGTTATTCAAATTAAATCATATAAAATTCTTATTATTTTTCAACTACTAAAACTTTAAATTTTAAATATAGAAAATATCCAATTATTATAAAATCAAATAAAAATCCGATTTAATTCAAAATCAATTTATCGAAACTTAATTTAGTTACCTTTAATAAAATAATGGTTTAATTACTTTGTTAGTCTCTATAGTTTTGCAAAATTTTTAATTAGGTCCCTATACTTTTTTTCTTTTAATTGAGTCCCTGCACCAATTTTTTTTTTTCAATTAGGTCTCTCTTGGCAGTAATTAGCTTAATTTTATAAGGACTTAACTAAAAAAAATTTGGTGCAGGGATCCAAATAAAAGAAAAAAAAGTGTAGGGATCCAATTAAAAAAAATTTGGTGTAAGGACTCAATTAAAAGGAAAAAAAGTACAGGAACTAACTTTAAATTTTATAACAAACAAATAACTTGTTATAAACAATATTGAATTCTGTGACAAATTAATTTTTTATTATAAAATATTTTAAACTTTTGTAGCAACTTTTATTACGTAACATAATAAAATTTTGTAACAAGATACCATTTTGTTACAAAAGTCAACACAATTTGTAACAAAAGAAATTATATTTTTACAAAATATTAGAACGTTTTGTAATAAATTGTCTTGTTGTTACAAATTATTCTTATCATGTAATAATAACTAATTTTTATTACAAAAAATAATAATTTGTAATATAATTTTAAATTTGTTACAAATAATGCTTCATTTTCTTGTAGTGATCTACTTGAGAACCTGATACCTTCCACCAAATGGCCCAAAAGAAAAACTCAATTTACTCGCAATTTTTATTATTGCTTTAACTCCAGAGATATGAGTTCCAACAAACAGAACAAATGCGAATAGAAAAGCCCTTCGAATCTACACTTCTACCATTCCAAGTTATTATATTCATAAATAAAATAATAATAACATAACGAAAAGCTGAAAGAAACAAATAATAAAATTATTGAACATATTTTTGCACACCATAAACCTGCATTAAACCTTTGTTGGCTTAAATATTGGAGTCTCTTCCAGGTATCATGTAATATCCTACCATATAGAGTCATATGCTTAAGTCATAAAATAGAGGTGGTGAGGTATTACGACCTCTAAAAGTAAAATTATATATATAATATAGTTGAAAGGAATTTTATAACGAGGAGCCTTTGAAGAAAAGTTTAAAACAAAAGTCGTAATGCTCACGTAAATGGAAAATTTACGTACGAAGAAACGTAAGATATATTTATATATATGAATATTAAAAAGGAAGTGCCAAAAGATACAAAATATTCAAGCTCTAGGCTCAACCTGTGAAGCCAAGGTTGGCCGGAAAATATTTACATAACTATACATAACTCAAAATATCCCAAAACAGATAAAACAACATCCTGTTTCTCCACATCGACCTCTAAGAGGGACAAAATAAAGTTAAATATATAGAGGAGAATCTAAATACAGAATAATAAACATATAAGCTCAAAATACGGAGTCCCAAGATATAACACTTTGCTTGTAGAATGAACTCCAGACGCTTACCGAGATGCCTCTCGACCTGCATCTGAAAAATAACAACATCGTATGGGACGAGAACCGGGGGTTCTCAGTATGATTAAGGTGCTCACATATATAATAAATAAGGTCCTGGAAAAGTCAGAGACAATCCTAGAATGCCGACACTCAAATTATAAAGCTTAAAGGAATAAACTGAACCATAAATTTGGTAAAACTCTCTAAAGTACCCAAGTCACAATATAACTCTAACTTTGTAGTTTACTTTCTGTCTCATTTAACTCTACCCCTTACCACTGACCTAACCGGTCAGGCCTTATAGATATAGCCCAAATCAAACCAGCTCGGCCTCCGGCCCAAATAAACTCAACCTGGCCTCTAGCCCAATTTAAAACCAACCATCATTATTATCAGTCCACCCCTAAAGTACTCAAAACAGAAAGACAATCACAAACACAAGCAAATACAAGGAAAACATATTTAAAAAATAGTTACAGCAAGTAAGTTACCAGTTATACAGAATTTATCAGATAGGCAAACTAAAACAATTATGCACACCCAACCAAAGCAAACAAATGCAACATGATGCATGTCTATCCTACTGGCTGTGAGTTCACATGTCGGTTACTTTGCCAGAACCTGACACATCTGGTAGCTAACCCAGACATTTGTCTCTAGGTTGTGCATCTTCAGGAGGATCATAAACGAAGGAGAGTGTCTTTCCACATCGAAGGAGCATGCCTTTCCACCTTCTCGTGGGGGATATACGAAAGAGAGTGCCTTTTCACATCGAAGGAGCGTGCCTTTCCACCTTGCAACTAGAGAAGAATGTGGGGGAAACAATACGAAGGAGAGCGCCTTTCCACCTTTCCCACATCCCCATCATGACAAGAGAGGAAATCCTCTGTCCTCAACTTACCACACAATTCACATCACGACAAGAGAAGAAATCCTCCATCCTCCACTTGCCACTCGATAAAGTTTTCAGTTAACTTGCAGGTGGGATCACACCCAGACCTAGACATCTAGGCCATTCCGGCCATACCCGGTCATTTCCACTCTCAACATTTACCTCTTAATTCAATCACATCGTAAATCAAATCTTATCATTCTTAACTTGTCTAATCATACATCGTTATCAATTCTACACTTCTTCAATCTACAATTTATCACCCAAACCTTTCTTCACTTCCAAACTACCTCACCTTCCCTAACTTTACCTTATCACTAAGCCTACAACTAAGTTTTAGGGGCTAAAAAAAAAGTAAAAATAGAGGTTTAGAGGTTCGAAATTAGGTTTTAAAATACAAAATTTATTTTGGTGAAAACAGCAGTCACGCGTACGCGTGGGAGTGCAGTTTGTCCATCACGCATACGCATTACCTCATCCGCATACGCATGCATACCAAACAGAAATGCCCATCCGCGTATGGAGGGGTTTGCGTACGCATGCATTACAGCTTAGTCAAAAATGGTTAAGTCTGCAGAATTTTAATTTTACACACCGAACTTTTGACACGCATAACTTTCTCGTTTTAAAATATTTTTCATTCGTTCTTCAAATGGAGTAAACTTCACGGACCTAATTTTTATATGAAATAAGTTTGAAACAATTTGAGGGTTTGGTAACCAAGTTATGACTCGCCGAAATTTGGCTAAAAACTAATTTTTCACAAAAATACTATAACCTCTATTTTCAATAATTCACCATGCAAAACTAACATTCTATGCTCATAATCAACACCAAATCATACCATATCACAGAAACACAACCCCACATCCTACCACAATCAATCACACTTCAATTTTAAACAATCTCCTACATGAACTTCTCAATTAAACCAACAAGCTCATCAATAACTCATCACCGATATATTCATTCCCATCATCCTTATCATTCATCATTAAAATCATCATCCATCAATACATTCTCACCACAAACAACAATGCCAAAATTCATACTCAACCCAATTCCACAATTATCATCAGGGATACTAAATATTTAACACAATCATGCATTTTAACCTATCTTATGGTCACCTAACATAAGTTTTTACAAAATATTATATATAATATACGAGAAACCAAAACCATACCTTGACTGATTTTTCGATAAACTCGGAACACCTCAAACTTTCCCGCACCACAAGTTTTCAAGATTCCAAAACCTCACCAACGAACCCAGCCTCTAAAGTTTAATCTCTAGCTTCCAATTCCTCGAATTGTCTCCAATCCACAACCGATTTCAATCTAACATCATAATATCCACTATAATCAACATAGAGTTCACTAATTCAACATTTTACAAAGGATTTGAGTGTGCTTACCTGACCCACAGTTCTAATGAGCTAAACTTGATGATATCCGTGAGTTAATTTGAACCTAAACATCGAATTTAAGCAAAATCCAACATGATTACATATTGAATTCAAAAATTGGGGAGGAGATGACTGGAACACAGAAGTGGTTTTCTTACTTAATCAATGACTGGGGTTTGTAGAGCTAGTCGCTGTGGTCGCGTGGCCGCAAATGGTACGGCGATTGGAGCTCCATATCAAAAGTTATGAGAAATTGAAATTGGAGCCAAAGGTTTGTGATTTGGAATGTTCTCCCCCTTTTGCTTCCAAGTTTAGCGTGTTCCTTTGGCTTGGAGAGGAAGAAGAGCTGAAGCTCTTTATTATTATGTTATTGGGTTGGGCCCAATACGAGTCCGATTCGTTCGGTTCGGTCTATTTGGTCTGATTTTAAACTAAATTCTTTAAAATTAGTATTAAAATTCTTATTTTAATTAGTTCTACCTCACTAAACCATAAAATTCTATTTTCTAATTTATTTGCTTAATTTATTAGCTAATCATTTACTAATTTCTCGGATTTTACATATCACTCCAGATCTCATTTAGAAGATGTCGGACAACTTCACTGCTCCAAGAAAGACGTTGGACACAATAGTAGAAAGAGTTTGAATCTCATGTTCAAACCCAAATCACTTGTTTCAGGTAACTTTTAGAACAATAATACTATATGTTAAAGAGAAAAGTTGAGTAAAAAAGAAAGATTATTTGTTTTACAATAAAAAAATATTAAAACATAAAAATATCATGTACAATACACATTCTTCTTAAAAATTTAATTACAATTTGTTTCTATATCCAACTTCATTTTTCACCAAAAAAAATTTCCCTTTCTATATACATATAATATTTTTGTTAATTTAATATTTAGGTATATCTTGTGTTATNNNATTATTAACCTATAAATAAACACTCTTCATTGTACATCTTAATAATACATCCCAATATATAATTTCATGAATAAGCACAGAATAAGCAAATATATACATTATATGTATACCCCCGTCAAATAAATAAACAAATACATCCATGTTTACTTACATATCCTATACACACAAAGTTCTGAAAAATGCTCACCGAATAATCATAATAGGTATTATTTAGGTGAGTGAACCGTATTATACATGAATCTAAATACCTCCAAAGTAGCTTACAATAAATTAAAGTACTATAAGATATTGATCTAGGACTATACTATGGTCTATGGAGCTTGAGGCAATGATTTTCGGCATATGGGACATGTGGAGTGCAACATGAGCCATGGATCAACACAAGCTTGGTGAAAGGCATGGCCACAACCAGGAAGAACCCTCAACATCTCATTCTCTTTATAGTCGCCTAAGCATATGGTGCATCCACCCACAACACCATTTTTGTTCTTTACCTCATCGGAATATGGCATCTTAGGGTAATTCTCATAACTCGTGTCGATACGAATATCCACGTGGTGTTCCAATGTTCGATGAGATTGTGACGACGGAGGAACACCGGCTACTATGTTAAATATGTTAGGAATTCGAATTCTGCGAATGCGAAAACATGCAAAAGCTATGGTAGCAAGTAAGAAGATCAAACCTAGTATGAATGCTACGCCATATGTGAAACCACTAGCATCAAAACCATCTTTTGATTGAGAAGTGGAATTATTGGACATCTTCTTAGCTTCAGTTAATTGTTGGAGAAATTTTTGAAGTGGGATTTGGAAGAGGGAGGGATGGAAAACTTTTAATTTGTGAATTATACAATTTAATTTCTCTAAGGTATTTTATGTGTTTGCTTGGTCAACGTTTATGTCCTTTTCATGTTCGATAGGTGTATTAAATACATAATCTTGTTATCTTAGTTTTATATTTAATTTATTGGCTGGCTTTTATTGCTTTGAGGAGCTTCTTTTTGGAATAATATATAGAATATACAATTAAGTGGATAATTAACACATGACAATGACTTTATGTAAACCTATTTGCATACAATATATATTGTAAGACGATGACAATTACATGTATTGGATTTTTCTCAATTATTATAATATAAATTTAATTAGTTTTCATGCA
>NC_029793.2:125355543-125360106 GCF_000816755.2 Arachis ipaensis
CAATCATTTAATCATATATTATCATATTAAAAAAATATAATTATTTTTTAAGTCACCAAAAAAAATTTATTATTTAAAAAATTATCTAAACTTATAAATTTAATTAATAAAGGTATAAAAATTTATATCAAAATTAAATTTTTATAATATATATCGTCATAGAAGTTGAAGGATCTGAGTTTATATACATTTGAACATCCAAGTATCAAAATAAAAACCAACAAATACATTTGTATGTGATATGGACGGTAAAACTTAATTAAAAAGCAATAAATCAACTTTATATGTTATAATTCGGTTCTGCAGGTTATAATTTATCAAACCTCATAATTTGGATTCACACAAAGCAAGTATCGTCACGACCTAATACGATATTATTATCCTTCAATAAAAATAATTGCTAAAAATATAACTTCATCTCATGTATAAAAAAGGTAAGACATTTTATCTTCGGCAGAACTAAGACAAATATACACAATACTAACTTAAGCATTGGAGTGCCTTTTGCAGGTACACTCTCTCTTTATTCTATCCACGACGAGATATACTCTCTGGACGAGAAGCTCGGACATTTAAGCCACCAGCTTGGAATTAAGAATTACAGTTCGGAGCCAACTGTTGGGGACGAGTTACATCCAGTCCACTCATGCAAGAACAATTGGCACCCACCGTGAGGACTTGAAATAAAAACCCTATTTTTCTTAAAGGTCTCCGAAAACTACTCCCTACAACCATGGCTGACATACCACTTCCCACGCCATCCGAACTTCTTCGGATGGTAACAAAGTTATAGTAGGCCAATCAATGCATGGCAGAGGGGAATCAGCGAATGGCGACGAACCAAATAACCGAGCTGACCAATGCTTGGATTGAACACAATAATGATGAACGAGTAGAAGATGAAGAGCAGAACTCCGATCCAACACATATCTCTGAAACTCAGCCGAACGAAGAACGCCGAGAGGTTAACAAAGACAATGAACATGATAATGTTGTTGGACCATTTATTGCCGAAATCATGAGCTTCCAAATGCTCAGGAGGTTCACACTGCCAATTACCTTGACCCCTTACGACGGGTTAGGCGACCCCGGAAAGCATATCAAAAAGTTTCGATCTATAATGATAGTAAACAGTGCTTCTAACCCTATTTTTTGTCGTTGTTTTTCCATTTTTTTTAGACGATCCTGCACTTGATTGGTTTTGTTCTTTGTTTGCAGATTCAATTTCTTGTTTTCAGGAACTCGCAAAACTTTTTGAAGATCACTTTGCTGCTTCTTCCACCTGCATGATTCATATTACTTGAATACAATCAAGTAAGGCCAGAATTAAAGCCTGAAGGACTATATCACTCGTTTTACGAAAGTGGCCATCACCATTCCAGATCTTTACCCAGAAGTACACCTGCATGCCATTAAGAGCGGACTATGGGCAGAAAAATTTCAGGAAGCAGTCACGATTGCCAAGCCGAAAACTCTCGCCGAGTTCCGTGAGAAAGCTAAAGGCCAGATGGAGATTGAAAAACTCCGCAATCTCGGAAGTCAGAAAAAACTCATGCTAACAAAGACGATGATAAAGCTCGAGAGAGTAAAAAGGCCTTCAAATTAACACCACGTTATCACTCGTACACGCAGTTCAACAAAAAAAAGAGACGACATAATCAAAGAGATCCTAAATTCGAAGCTCATCAAACCTCCCCAAAAAGCCGGCAATTACCAAGACCTGAAGAATGTGGATTATAACACCCTGATTCTAAACAGGATTATTCTCAGAAATTCTGTGATGAAAAAAATTTGATAAATATCTAAGAATCACCTCGTCATAAAATAATAAGACGGATTTAGACTTGATAAGTAAAAAGAATAGATAAACGCGTGTCCTAAACTTCAATATTATTTTACTCTATTTTAATTAGCAACGAGATTCGATGATTTCAAAAATTACCATACCGATTCAATTATTCTACGGAATAATGGTGCGGTATTTCTAACCCACAAACTAACCGGCAAGTGCACCGGGTCATACCAAGTAATACCTCAGGTGAGTGAGGGTCGATCCCACGGAGATTGATGGATTAAGCAACAATGGTTGATTAATTTACTTAGTTAGGCAAACAAAAAATAGTGTTGAGAGTTCAAAGACATTAAACAATAGCAAGAATATTAAGGAAAGGCAAGTAAATAAGTTGGGAATAAAATATGGAGAAACAGTTAAGGCTTCAGAGTTATCTATTTTCTGGATTGACTTTTCTTATTAATTTATTTTAATCATGCAAGATTTAATTCATGGCAAACTATATGTGACTAGACCCTAATTCCTTAGACCTTCCTAGTCTCCTCTAAAATTCATCAGCAGCCAATTCCTTGGTCAATTAATTTCAATTAGGGGGTGAAGTTCAATTCTAGTTATATGCCACAGAAATCCTAATTATCCAAATATAAAAGGATTATATGTCACGTATCCCGTTAAATTCAGATAAACTCGAAATTTAGGAGAAGTTGTTTTCAAGCTGTTGTTCAAGTAAAGAGCTTTTCCAAGTTATACATGAACTCAATTAGAAAGAGGGTCATACTTCCATTCCACCCAAATTCATAAAATAAAGAACGAAAACAATTCTTAAATATAAATCAATACATGAATTAAAATAGAAAAATAATAAAATCAATCCATACAATAGACAGAGCTCCTAACCTTAACAGTGGAGGTTTAGTTGCTCATGGTAAAGGGGAAATAAGGATTCTGATAAAAATGTATTTTGGTAGTTTGGAATGGAATAATGTTGTGTTAGAATCACCCTATTGGAATCCCCTTTTATATCAAATCCTAATTAATTTAAAATCTATCTTCTAAAACTAAAATAATATATTTTCCTATTTTTAAATAAAATAAAGTTTAAATCAGAATTAATTAAAGCAATCAGTATGTCTTCAATTGATGGATGGGGACCACTTGCTTCGTAGGGTCCACGCCTAACTTGGAGTGGGCATAACCATTCTGGTGTGAGTCTCCCTTGAGTCTCTGCTATCCTCTGGCTCTAGTATGTGTTTCTGGGCCAAAAACTGGGTCGAAACTCGGCCTGAAATCGCCCCAGCGTTTTCTGCGTTATCTGTATGTCGTGCATGTCATGCGTACGCGTCAATCACGCGTACACGTCAGTCACGCGTACGCGTCGATGGTCTTTTTCGCGTGTCACGCGTACGCGTCAGGCATGCGCACGCGTCGCTCCTCGCTGGTCAGCTCCTTGGTTTCTTCTCTTTCTCTACAGAAACTCCATCAAATTCATCTGAATGCTACCTAAAATAAACAGAATTGCACAAGACTCAAAGTAGCATCCATAGTGGCTAAAAGATAATTAATTCTTGATAAAACTTAACAAATTAAATGCAAATTCACTAGAAAAAGGTAAGAAAGATGCTCACGCATCACAACACCAAACTTGAATTGTTGCTTGTCCTCAAGCAACCAAACTAATATAGGCTTAGAATATGAATTTGCATGAGAATGAGAGTTCGATTAAGCTCATGTCTCTTCTTATAGTGGGGTTTATAACTGCAATCCTGAATAGTTTTGGCATCTCACTCTTCTTTGAATCAGAAAGATGTCAGTGTCATTCGGAATTAGAATCCGGATAATATTATGAATTCTCTGATCTTTTGTAGCTTAATTTAACTCTTGAACATAGCAATTTTTCTTTTCTTTGGTGCTTTGCACCTTGAGCCTAGCCGTGACTTTAAATGCTTTGTCTCAAGTTTTTCTTGACACAGAAACACCACAAGCACTTAACTGGGGAACTCTTTTGAGGTTCTGATTTTTCTTTCAGCTACTCCCAGACAGTGGTGCTCAAAGCCTTTGGCATACTCCGCTAATTTCAATTGATCTCAACTCTAAATGTTTTGTCTCAAGGATTACTTGACACAAGAACACTACAAGCATATAACTAGGGAAACAACTCTTTGAGCTTTTAATCATGTCTGACCTCCCTAGTCATTGATGCTTAGAGCCTTGGACCTTGCTTCTTTTTTTTTTTTGCTGTCTCTTTTGCTTCAAGGATTAAATTTCTGTTTATTTCAGAGGAGTCATAATAATTCTCTAAATTCCTGTTCCTTGTACATCAACATTCTTTGACACAAATTTAAATATGCATGGTGCGCAGAAATTGTGATTACACTTTGATTATGTAAAATTCATCGCTCTTTCTTTCCCTGGTAATGGATTGATGCATAAATCCACTTCCGGGGCCCACTTGGTGTGTGCTTGGGCTGAGCTTGAGTGTTACACGTGTAGAGGTTATTTCTGGAGTTGAACACCAGGTTTGGATCCATTTCTGGCGTTGAACTCCAACTTTTAATCCTTTTCTGGCGCTGGACGCCAGAATTGGGTAGAGAACTGGCGTTGAACGCCAGTTTGCGTCATCTAAATTTGGGCAAAGTATGAACTATTATACATTTCTGGAAAGCCCTGGATGTCTACTTTCCAACGCAATTGGAAGTGTGTCATTTCGAGTTCTGTAGCTCCTGAAAATCTACTTTGAGTGCAGGGAGGTCAGAATCCAACAGCATCAGCAG
>NC_029793.2:125360138-125381120 GCF_000816755.2 Arachis ipaensis
CAATTAGAGGTGTCCAGGGTTCTTAAGCACACTCTTTTTTTTTTTGGACCTTGACTTTAACCGCTCAGTCTCAAGTTTTCAATTGACACCTACACGCCACAAGCACATGGTTAGGGACAGCTTGGTTTAGCCGCTTAGGCCAGGATTTTATTCTTTTAGGCCCTCCTATCCACTGATGCTCAAAGCCTTGGGATCCTTTTTTATTTGCCCTTGCCTTTTGGTTTTAAGGGTTATTGGCTTTTTACTCTTGCCTCTTGGTTTTAAGAGATTTTGGCTTTTTCTGCTTGCTTTTTCTTTTTCTTTCTATTTTTTTTCGCCTATTTTTTTTTCTGCAAGCTTTGTTCTTTGCTGCTTTTTCTTGCTTCAAGAATCATTTTTATGATTTTTCAGATTATCAAATAACATGTTTCCTAGTCATCATTCTTTCAAGAGCCAACATATTTAACATTCTTAAACAACAACTTCAAAAGACACATGCACTGTTCAAGCATACATTCAGAAAACAAGAAGCATTGTCACCACATCAATATAATTAAGCTAAGTTCAAGGATAAATTCGAAACTCATGTACTTCTTGTTCTTTTGAATTAAAACATTTTTCATTTAAGAAAGGTGATGGGTTCATAGGACATTCATATCTTTAAGGCATAGTTACTAACTACTAATGATCATGTAATGAAGACACAAACATGGATAAGCACTTAACAGAGAAAACGAAAAATAGAAGAAATAAGAACAAGGAATGAATCCACCTTAGTGATGGTGGCGTTTCCTTCTTGAGGAACCAATGATGTCCTTGAGCTCTTCTATGTCTCTTCATTGTCTTTGTTGCTCCTCCCTCATTGCTTTTTGATCTTCTCTTATTTCATGAAGGATGATGGAGTGCTCTTGATGTTTCACCCTTAGTTGTCCCATGTTGGAACTTAATTCTCCTAGGGAGGTGTTGATTTGCTCCCAATAGTTTTGTGGAGGAAGATGCATCCCCTGAGGTATCTCAGGGATCTCTTGATTTGCAGCCACATGTTCTACCACTGAGCTATAGACCCTTGAGATGAATCTTTCCATCTCCCATGACTCGGAGGTGGAAGCCTTTGTCTTCCCTTCCCCTTTTCTAGAGGTTTCTCCGGTCTTAGGTGCCATCAATGGTAATGGAAAAACAAAAAAAAGCTATGCTTTTACCACACCAAACTTAGAATGTTGCTCGCCCTCGAGCAAAAGAAGAAAGAATAGAAGAAGAAGAAGAAGAAGATATGGAGGAGATGGAGGGATGTGTGTATGAATGTGAGTGGTGAATAGAAAACAGAAGGGATGATCATGAATGGAGAGAGGGAGGGTGAGGTGGGTGGGGATCCTGTGAGATTCACATATCCTGAGATGATCCTGTGGGGTCCACAGATCCTGAGGTGTTCAAGGATTTACAACCTTGCACCAAATTAGGCATGTAAAATGTCCTTGCACACAACTCTGGGCGTTCAGCGCCAGGTTGGTGCCCATTTTGGGCGTTCAACGCCCATTTGTTGCCCATTTCTGGCGTTGAACGCCAGAACCATGCTTGTTCTGGGCGTTCAGCGCCAGCTCTCCTCCAGGGTGCAGTTCTGGCGTCCAGCGCCCAGATGCTGCCCATTTTGGGCGTTCAGCGCCCAGACACTGCCCATTTTGGGCGTTCAGCGCCAGAACCATGCTCTGTTTTGGCGTTGAACGCCAGACAGGTGCTTCCTCCAGGGTGTGATTTTTCTTCTGCTGTTTTTGATTCCGTTTTCAATTTTTATTTTTATTTTGTGACTCCACATGATCATGAACCTACAAAGACATATAACTAAGAAAAATATAGTTAGATAAATAAAAATTGGGTTGCCTCCCAACAAGCGCTTCTTTAATGTCAATAGCTTGACAGTGGACTCTCATGGAGCCTCACAGATGTGCAAAGCTTTGTTGAGACTCTCCAACACCAAACTTAGAGTTTGGATATGGGAGTTCAACACCAAACTTAGAGTTTGACTGTGGGGGCTTTGGTTGACTCTGCTTTGAGAGAAGCTTTTTCTGCTTCCTCTCCATGGATGCAGAGAGAGATCCTTGAGTTGTAAACACAAGGTTGTCCTTATTTAATTGAAGGATCAATTCTCCTCTGTCCACATCAATCACAGCTCTTGCTGTGGCTAGGAAAGGTCTTCCTAGGATGATGGATTCATCCTCTTCCTTTCCAGTATCCAGGACTATGAAATCAGCAGGGATGTAAAGACCTTCAACCTTTACTAACACGTCCTCTACTTGTCCACAAGCCTGTTTTCTGGAATCATTTACCATCTCTAATGAGATTTTAGCAGCTTGCACCCCATAGATTCCCAACTATTTCTAATGGAAGACCTTGTTTCATTCATGAAACTCACAGTGGCCTTAGATAGATCAGAGACTAAATTTGCTAAGCTAGATGGATTCTGCTCAAAATTCTCTGTCTGTTGCTGAGTGGATGATGAAAAAGGTTTATTATTGTTGAACCTGTTTCTTCCACCATTATTAAAGCCTTGTTGAGGCTTTTGATCCTTCCATGAGAAATTTAGATGATTTCTCCATGATGAGTTATAGGTATTTCCATAAGGTTCACCTAAGTAATTCACCTCTGCTATTGCAGGGTTCTCAGGATCATAAGCTTCTTCTTCAGAAGATGCCTCTTGAGTACTGTTGGATGCAGCTTGCATTCCATTCAAACTCTGGGAAATCATATTGACTTGCTGAGTCAATATTTTGTTCTGAGCCAATATGGCATTCAGAGTATCAACTTCAAGAACTCCCTTCTTCATAGGTGTCCCATTACTCACAGGATTCCTCTCAGAAGTGTACATAAACTGGTTATTAGCAACCATGTCAATGAGTTCTTAAGCTTCTACAAGCGTTTTCTTTAGGTGAATGGATCCACCTGATGAAACTTGCAGTTCTGCTGCATCAGAGAAACTAATTGAGGTTTCAACTCAAATTTGTTTGCTCCAATGGCAGGAATGGAGATGCTTCTTCCATGTAAATTGGAATTAGGTGCAGTAAAGTCACCAAGCATTCTCCTTGCATTATTGTTGTTGGGTTTGGCTGCCATCTCCTTTACTTGTTCGAAATTTTCAATAAGGCTTTCTCTGGATTGTTGTAATTTAGCTTCTCTTAGTTTCCTTTTCAGAGTCCTTTCAGGTTCTGGATCAGCTTCAACAAGAATGCCTTTTTCTCTGTCCCTGCTCATAAGAAAGAGAAGAGAAAAAAGAAAAGAAGAGGAATCCTCTATGTCACAGTAAAGAGGTTCCTTATTGTTAGTAGAAGAAGAAAAGGAATAGGGGTGAAGAAGAATGAAGAATCCAAACACAAGGGTAAGGATAGGAGCAGTGATGTGAGATGAAGAGAAGTGTTAGTAGATGAATGAATAATTAGAAGGAGATGAGGGAGAAGAATTTTCGAAAATTATTTTTGAAAAAAGGTTAGTGATTTTCGAAAATAGTTTTTGAAAAAGGTTAGTAATTTTCGAAAATTAAAATAAAAAATTAAATTATTAGTTAATTAAAAAGAAATTTTGAAAAAGGGGGGAGATATTTTCGAAAATTAGAGAGAGAGTGTTAGTTAGGTGGTTTTGAAAAAGATAAGAAACAAACAAAAAGTTAGTTAGTTAGTTGAAACAAATTTTGAAAAGATATTTTGAAAAGATAAGAAGATAGGAAGTTAGAAAAGGTATTTTAGAATCATATTTTGAAAAAGATAAGATAGGGAAGATATTTTTGAAAAGCTATGATTGAAATTAGTTTTGAAAAAGATTTGATTTTTAAAATCACAATTAATGACTTGATTCACAAGAAATCACAAGATATGATTCTAGAACTTAAAGTTTGAATCTTTCTTAACAAGCAAGTAACAAACTTGAAATTTTTGAATCAAAACATTAATTGTTATTGTTATTTTCGAAAATTTGATATAAAAATAAAAAAAATATTTTTGAAAAATATTTTTGGAATTTTCAAAAATAACTAAGAAAAATGAAAAAGATTTGATTTTTTTTTAAAAAAAGATTTTTGAAAAAGATAGGATTTTTAAAATTGAAAATTTGATTTGACTCATAAAAACAACTAGATTTTAAAAATTTTTGAAAAAGTCAAATCTAATTTTCGAATTTATGAGAGATAAAAAGGGAAAGATATTTTTTTTTATTTTTGAATTTTTTAATGATGAGAGAGAAAAACAAGAAAAATGATGCAATGCATGAAATTTTTAGATTAAAACAATGAATGCATGCAAGAATGCTATGAATGTCAAGATGAACACCAAGAACACTTTGAATGTCAAGATGAACACCAAGAACATATTTTTGAAAAATTTTTAATGCAAGGAAAACATGCAAGACACCAAACTTAGAATTCTTTAATGCTTAGACACTAAGAATTCAAGAATGCATATGAAAAACAAGAAAAGATACAAAACATGCAAATGCAAAGATCAAACAAGAAGACTTACCAAGAACAACTTGAAGATCATGAAGAACACTATGAATACATGAGAATTTTCGAAAAATGCAAGATGCACATGCAATTGACACCAAACTTATAACATGACTCAAGACTCAAACAAGAACACAAAAATATTTTTGATTTTTATGATTTTCTAAATTTTTTTGGTATTTTTCGAAAATTAGTGTGAAAGAAAAATAAGGATTCCAAAATTTTTAATATGAATTCCAGGAATCTTATGCTCTTTAATCTAAAGCTCCAATCAAAGGGTCAGGCATGGCTTAATAGCCAGCCAAGCTTTAGTATGCTATCACTTGCATCAGCTAATTTGCTAAGAAAGACAAAGAAGCTCTTCTCTTGAGTATAAGTGAAACCTCAGTCCAAAAGAATTTGGACATGGCTTTACAGCCAGCCAGGCTTCAACATGCTTTATGAAACACTAGAATTCATTCTTAAAAATTCTGAAGAAGAATATATTTTTTTTGGAAACATTTTTTTTCGAAAACAAAGGAGAAATTTTTGAAAGATTTTTGAAAATTTTTTGAAAAGAAAACAAAAAAGAAAATTACCTAATCTGAGCAACAAGATGAACCGTTAGTTGTCCAAACTCGAACAATCCCCGACAAAGGCGCCAAAAACTTGATGCGCAGAAATTGTGATTACACTTTGATTATGTAAAATTCATCGCTCTTTCTTTCCCTGGTAATGGCGCCAAAAACATGATGCCAATACCATGGTTCACAACTTCGCACAACTAACCAGCAAGTGCACTGGGTCGTCCAAGTAATCCAAATGCCCTGTCACGGCACGGCTAATCGTCTGGAGGCATCATCCTTGTCAATGGTTACATCCTATCCTCTCAGTGAACATGGTCAACGCACCCTGTCACGACACGGCTACGTGAAAGGTCCAGGCATGGCCGAATGGCCAGCCCCTCTGATCTAAGAACCAGGCGTCAAAGATGATCCAAAGATGTCTAATACAATAGTAAAAGGTCCTATTTATAATAAACTAGTCACTAGGGTTTACAGAAGTAAGTAATTGATGCATAAATCCACTTCCGGGGCCCACTTGGTGTGTGCTTGGGCTGAGCTTGAGTGTTACACGTGTAGAGGTCATTTCTGGAGTTGAACGCCAGGTTTGGATCCATTTCTGGCGTTGAACTCCAACTTTTAATCTTTTTCTGGCGCTGGACGCCAGAATTGGGCAGAGAACTGGCGTTGAACGCCAGTTTGCATCGTCTAAACTTGGGCAAAGTATGGACTATTATACATTGATGGAAAGCCCTGTATGTCTACTTTCCAACGCAATTGAAAGCGCGCCATTTCGAGTTCCGTAGCTCCAGAAAATCCACTTTGAGTGCAGAGAGGTCAGAATCCAACAGCATCAGCAGTCCTTCTTCAACCTCTGAATCTGATTTTTGCTCAAGTCCCTCAATTTCAGCCAGAAAATACATGAAATCACAGAAAAACACACAAACTCATAGTAAAGTCCAGAAATGTGAATTTAACATAAAAACTAATGAAAACGTCCCTAAAAGTAACTAGATCCTACTAAAAACATACTAAAAATAATGCCAAAAAGCGTATAAATTATCCGCTCATCAATGCACTGTTCATGTCATGCATTCAGAGTTACAAAAAATACCACCACATTTAAGTGAATAAGACTACTCTTCAATATAACTCAATTTCTCATGCAATATATCACTTCTTTTTCTTTTTAGATTCAAGTTCAGTGAGCGGTACAGGAGACAAATAATAGAATGAAACTAATTCTAAGAACTAAAAGTACTAAAGATCATGCAAACAATCAAAGCAACAGAAAACAAAAAACAACAAAATAAGAACGAAAGAGAAATAAAATGAAAGGAACTCAACCACCTTAGTTATGCTAGTGGCCATCTCATTCCTCCATGAAGAATGTTATCTTCCTTTGGTGCTATTAAAATAAGCAGAAAAGCCATAAGCGAAGCGACAACACCAAACTTAAAGGTTTGCTTGTCCTCAAACAAAGAAGAACTGAAAACAAAAACAAATAGTAAGATGAAAGAAGAATAGAAGGATAAAAGAACAAGAGAGAATTAGGATTGGGGGGTAGATGATTTGAAATCGGGCGTTGAGGAGGGTAAATTGGGCGTCGCATGCGACATGTATGCGTAAGGCACGCGTACGCGTGGATTTGGTTTGTGCGAATTGCGCGAAGGCGACCGCGCACACACACAACTCTCTGCTCGCGTGGCCTGGAAATCAAAATTTCAGATGATGTGTGCGCGTCATACACGCGCACGCGTGGATGGCCATTTGGGGGAAGGACGCGCACGCGTCAGGGACGCGTACACGTGATCAACTTTGTGCTCTAGCACAATTCCAGCCCCAAGCCATCACAACTCTCTACCCAAACACTTTTTACATCGATTTTACTTATCCACGCATGCGCGTGCTTGACGCGTCCGCGTGGAATGCCAAAATCGTAAATAACGCGCATGCTTCAGGGACGCGGACGCGTGACCATGTTAATGTGCAAGGCACACTTCCTGTACCACTCCCGCGCAACTCTCTGTAACTTTTATTTATATTTTTCTCGCACCCACATATGACGTGTACGCATCAGCGACGCTTGCGCGTCGGGTGCTTTTTTTTGTGTGTGTGTCGCCTGAAGTGTTCGGTTCCTGTGATAAAATAGCTGCATGATTAGAAAACAGTAAAAACTCAATAAAAATCAAATAAGTAATGAAACTACTAATACAAAAAATAAATAAGGATACGAAGTTATCGGGTTACCTCCCGACAAGCGCTTCTTTATCGTCACTAGCTTGACGGTTAGTTCTGCTAAGTCAGCAGATGAGCAGACCTCTGGCGATCAATCTCGCCTCCCAGATAGTAATTCAACCTCTGGCCATTCACTGTAAATTTCCTGTCAGAATTCTCTTCCTGTATTTCCACATAACCATATGGTGAAGCTCTGGTAACCACAAACGGTCCTGACCACTGGGATTTCAGCTTCCCGAGAAAGAGTTTGAGCCTTGAATTATACAAAAGCACTCTCTGTCTTGGCTCAAAGACTTTGATGGCAATCTTCTTGTCATGCAGTAACTTGGTTCTCTCCTTATAGAGCTTGGCATTCTCATAGGCAGAATATCTGAATTCATCAAGCTCATTCAACTGAAGCATTCGCTTGATTCCTGCAGCTTCTGAATCAAGATTCAGATATCAGATTGCCCAGTAAGCTTTATGCTCCAGCTCAACTGGCAAGTGACAGGCTTTGCCATAGACCAGCTGATAAGCGGACATGCCTATAGGAGTCTTGTAAGCTGTCTGGTATGCCCAGAGAGCATCATCAAGCTTCCTAGACGAGTCCTTTCTTGAAATAATGACGGTCTTCTCTAAAATCCGCTTGAGTTCCCTGTTGGAAACTTCAATCTGTCCACTTGTCTGAGGGTGATAGGGGGTTGCCACTTTATGACATACTCCATATCTCTGCAGAAGAGAGTCCAGCTGTCTGTTACAGAAGTGACTTCCTCCATCACTAATGAGTGTCCTTGGGACACCAAACCGGCTAAAGATATATCTCTGAAGAAAACTCATTACCACCTTTGCATCATTGGTGGGCAGAGCCACAGCTTTCACCCACTTGGACACATAATCAACTGCCACTAGAATATAGTTGTTTGAATGTGAGGGTAGATTTTAGCTTTCCGGGAAAGATTTTGAGCCTTGAATTATACAGAAGTGCTCTCTGTCCTGGCTCAAAGACTCTGATGGCAATCTTCTTGTCATGCAGTAACTTGGTTCTCTCCTTATAGAGCTTGGCATTCTCATAGGCAGAATATCTGAATTCATCAAGCTCATTCAACTGAAGCATTCGCTTGATTCCTGCAGCTTCTGAATCAAGATTCAGATATCAGATTGCCCAGTAAGCTTTATGCTCCAGCTCAACTGGCAAGTGACAGGCTTTGCCATAGACCAGCTGATAAGCGGACATGCCTATAGGAGTCTTGTAAGCTGTCTGGTATGCCCAGAGAGCATCATCAAGCTTCCTAGACGAGTCCTTTCTTGAAATAATGACGGTCTTCTCTAAAATCCGCTTGAGTTCCCTGTTGGAAACTTCAATCTGTCCACTTGTCTGAGGGTGATAGGGGGTTGCCACTTTATGACATACTCCATATCTCTGCAGAAGAGAGTCCAGCTGTCTGTTACAGAAGTGACTTCCTCCATCACTAATGAGTGTCCTTGGGACACCAAACCGGCTAAAGATATATCTCTGAAGAAAACTCATTACCACCTTTGCATCATTGGTGGGCAGAGCCACAGCTTTCACCCACTTGGACACATAATCAACTGCCACTAGAATATAGTTGTTTGAATGTGAGGGTGGGAAAGGTCCCATGAAGTCAATACCCCACACATCAAACGACTCAACCTCAAAAATCCCCTGCTGTGGCATTTCATGGTTGGCAGGGAGATTTGTGGCTTTTTCACATCTATCACAGTGCTTCACAAATGCTCTTGAGTCTCTGAATAGAGTCGGCCAGTAAAACCCACTCTGAAGGACCTTTGTAGCTGTCCTTTCACCACCAAAGTGGCCTCCATACTCAGAATCATGACAGTGCCAAAGAATCTGCTGTTTTTCTTCATCTGGGACACATCTCCGAATGATACCATCTGAACACCTTTTAAAAAGGTATGGTTCCTCCCAAATGTAGTACTTTGCATCAGTCAATAGCTTCTTCACTTGTTGCCTACTATACTCCCTTGGAATAAAATTCATGGCCTTATAATTTGCAATGTCTACAAACCATGGAGCCTGCTGAATGAGGAACAACTGCTCATCCGAAAATGTCTCAGTCACAGCTGTGGGTGGTTGTACTCCTACTTCAGGCTATATTCTGGAGAGATGGTCAGCTACTTGATTTTCTAGACCCTTTTCTGTCTTTTATCTCAATATCAAACTCTTGAAGGAGTAACACCCATCTGATTAATCTTGGTTTAGAATTCTGCTTGGTTAGAAGGTACTTCAAAACAACATGATCAGTATAAATAATAACCTTAGAACCAAGTAAATAGGACCTAAACTTATCAATAACATACACAACAGCTAATAATTCCTTTTCTGTAGTTGTGTAATTCTTTTGGGCATCATTTAGCACATGACTGGCATAGTAAATGACATGTACAAGCTTACCATGTCTCTGTCCTAAAATAGCTCCTATAGCAAAGTCAATGGCATCACACATCAACTCAAATGGTAAATCCCAGTCAGGGGAAGCTATAATGGGAGCAGAGGTAAGGTTTGCTTTCAGAGTTTCAAAAGCATGTAGACAATCAGAATCAAAGACAAAAGGAACATCAGCAACTAACAGGTTGCTTAAAGGTTTAGCAATTTTAGAAAAATCCTTTATAAATCTTCTGTAAAATCCTGCATGACCTAAGAAACTCCTGACTGTCTTAACATTAGTTGGTGGTGGTAATTTTTCAATTACCTCCACCTTTGCTCTATCAACCTCAATTCCCTTACTTGAAATCCGGTGTCCAAGGACAATACCTTATGTAACCATAAAATGATATTTTTCCCAATTTAAAACAAGGTTTGATTCTTGACACCGTTTCAAGACAAGAGATAAATGCTTAAGGCAAGATTCAAAAGAATTACCAAAAACAGAAAAGTCATCAATAAATACCTCAATGAACTTTTCAACCATATCAGAAAAATTGAAAGCATACACCTCTGAAAAGTTGCTGGAGCATTGCAAAGTCCAAAAGGCATTCTCCTGTAGGCAAATACTCCAAAGAGGCACTTGAATGCTGTCTTCTCTTGATCTTGAGGGTCCACTGCAATTTGATTATATCCAGAATATCCATCTAGAAAACAGTAAAACGCATGACCAGCTAACCTCTCAAGCATCTGATCAATGAAAGGCAGGGAAAAGTGATCCTTCCTGGTAGCAGTGTTGAGCCTCCTGTAGTCTATACACATTCTCCCTCCTATGACTGTTCTTGTAGGAATAAGCTCATTCTCTTCATTCTTGATCACTGTCATACCTCCTTTCTTGGGAACTACCTGTATAGGACTTACCCAATGACTGTCAGAAATAGGGTAAATAATACCTGCTTCCCATAATTTTATTACCTCTTTTTGGACCACCTCTTTCATAGTTGGATTGAGTCTCCTTTTTGGTTGCACAACTAGTTTAGCATCATCTTCAAGGAGGATCTTGTGCATGCACTTGGTTGGACTAATCCCCTTCAAGTACTAATGGTCCACCCAAGAGCCGTTTTATGGCTCCTGAGCACTGAAATAAGTGCCTCTTTCTCTTCAGTCTTTAGGGAAGAGCTAATAATTACTGGATAGGAATCATTTTCACCCAAGAACACATATTTTAGAGAAGGAGGTAAATCCTTGGGCTCAATCTTGGGAGCTTCCTTCTCTGCTTTAGGCGTGTGAACTAGTGCCTTCTGGGGTGGTGAATCATCAACTTCAACTAACTCATACTCAGAAATAGGATCCAGAATGTCATCAAGTACCTTAGCTTCCAGTACTTCTTGAACAAGTGGTTCAACAACATCAATTCTCATACACCTTTCAGAATCATTAGGGTGCTTGAGAGCTTCAAAAACATTAAGGACCACCTGTTCTTCATTGACCCTCAGTGTTAATTCACCCTTTTGCACATCAATCAGAGCTCTACCTGTAGCTAAAAAGGGTCTACCAAGAATAATAGAGGATTTTACATCCTCTTCCATGTCTAATATAACAAAATCAGTAGGAAAAATAAAGGGTCCTACTTTCACAAGTAAATCCTCAACAACACTCACAGGTAATTTAATAGAAAGATCAGCAAGTTGAAGAGAAATACGAGTGGGTTTTACCTCCTTAATTTAAAGCTTTTTCATCACTGAAAGTGGCATAAGATTGATGCTAGCTCCAAGATCACATAAAGCTCTCTGAATGATGACATCTCCCAATGGTGCAAGGAATCACAAAACTCCCTAGATCTTGCATTTTCTCAGGCAGTTTATATTGAATAATAGCACTGCATTCCTTGGTTAACACCACGGTTTCTTGCTCCTTCCAATTCCTCTTGTTAGTCACCAATTCTTTCATAAATTTAGCATAAAGGGGCATTTGCTCAAGAGCCTCTGCAAAAGGAATGTTGATCTGTAGCTTCTTGAAGACATCTAAAAATTTAGAGAACTGTTTTTCTTTGGAAGCCTTCTGAAGTCTCTGAGGATATGGCATTTTTGGCTTGTATTCAGGAGCCTTTGGCAATGTAGGATAAGTGTCAAGTGAGTCAGGGAACGGGTTGTCTGCACGCTTTAGAGGGGCGTGCTCTACTTCTTCCTTTTTTTTCCTCTGGAGCTTTCTTTTCAACTAGCTCTTCATTGGCCCTTGTCTCAGAGCCAGCTATTTTATCACTTCTTAATTGAATAGCCTTGCAATCTTCTCTTGGGTACACCACTATATCACCTGGGAATGTACTTGCAGACCTCTCAGGTATTTGCTTGCTTAGTTGGCCCATTTGCACCTCTAAGTTTCTAATGGAGGCTCTGGTTTCCTGCATAAAACTCCTCATCATCTCCCAATTAGAATCTTGGGATTTAGAGTTTTCCTACTGAGGTGGTTGTTGCTGCTGAGACTGAAATTGGCGATTATTGTGATTGTTCTGTTGGAAGCCGCCCTGAGAATTATTGTTGAAATTATGAGGTCTTTAAGGTTGGTCCATCCACCCAAAATTTGGGTGATTTCTCCACCCCTGATTGTATGTCTTAGAATATGGATCATTGTTGGGATTTCTAGGACCACTCCCCATGTAATTGACCTATTCAAAAGAAGATTGAGCATAGTCATGATTATCATTTTGCACAAAATTACCTGTCAGGTCATAAGGGACCTCTTGAGTTGAGTTTTGGGTGTTGATAGCTGAGACTTGCATGCCACCCATCTATTGAGTAAGTAGACTTATTTGCTGAGATATAAGCTTATTCTGAGTAAGAAGAGCATTAAGAGCCTCTACTTCCATAACACCTTTCTTCTGAGGAGCCTCAGAGTTCACAGGATTCCTGTTAGATGAGTATAAATATTGGTTGCTAGCAACCAATTCAATCAGCTCAATAGTCTCCTCCGGTGTCTTCTTCTTGTGCAATGAACCACCTGCAGAATTATCTAAGCACATCTTAGATATTTCACTCAAGTCTTCATAAAAGATGTCTAGTTGGGTCCATTTAGAGAATATATCCGGGGGGCATTGCCTAATCAGTAGCTTGTACCTCTCCCAAGCTTCATAAAGAGTTTCACCATCCCTCTGCCTGAAGGTCTGAACCTCCACCCTAAGCTTAGTCAGCTTCTTTGGTGGGAAAAATTTAGTAAGAAACTCAGTAACAACCTTGTCCCAAATATTCAAACTCTCCTTGGGTTGGGAATCTAGCCATAGCTTTGCTCCATCCCCTCAGAGAAAACGGGAAGAGCATGAGTTTGTACACCTCTGGGTTCACTCCATTTGTCTTCACAGTATCACAAATCTACAGAAAATTAGAAATAAATTGATTTGGGTCTTCGTGGGGAAGACCATGATACTGGCAGTTTTGTTGCACCAGGGTGACCAACTGTGGCTTCAACTCGAAGTTGTTCGTAGTTATAGGAGGCACCACAATGCTTTTTCTATAAAGATCTGCAGTAGGAGCAGAGTAAGTGCCAAGCACTCTCCTTTGTTCTTCATTGCCATTCGGATTTACCACATTGGCATTAACAGCATTATTGTGATCCATAGTGGATTCTGTAGGCTTGCAAAGTCTTGCTTGTTGTAAACGTCACCTACAAGTCCTTTCAGGTTCTGGATCAAAGTCTAATAGAGGTTCCTTGTCTCTGTTCCTGCGCATAAACAAACAGAAAATAAGAAAAGATGGGACTCTCTACGTTAGAGTGCAGAGAAGTCCTCGTGAGGTATCCTGTGTAAAATAATAAAACAAAAATACTAAATAAAATAAATAAATAAATTTTGAAAATGATAACTGAAATTAGACAGAAATTTTCGAAAATTAACAGGAAAAATAAACAAGAAAATTAAAATGAAATTAACTAGGTGACACCAAACTTAATTTCAGAAATTAAGAAAAAAATATAAGTGCTATTTATTTAATTAAAAAAATTTTCGAAAATACTAAGAAAAATTTTTAAAAAATTAAAATTAAAATGCCTAATCTAAGCAATCAAACAACTGATAGTTGTTAATCACTATCAATCCCCGGCAACGGCGCCAAAAACTTGGTGCGGTATTTCTCACCCACAAACTAACCGGCAAGTGCACCGGGTTGTACCAAGTAATACCTCAGGTGAGTGAGGGTTGATCCCACGAGGATTGATGGATTAAGCAACAATGGTTGATTAATTTACTTAGTTAGGCAAACAGAAAATAGTGTTGAGAGTTCAAAGACATTAAACAATAGCAAGAATATTAAGGAAAGGCAAGTAAATAAGTTGGGAATAAAATATGGAGAAACAGTTAAGGCTTCAGAGTTATCTATTTTCTGGATTGACTTTTCTTATTAATTTATTTTAATCATGCAAGATTTAATTCATAGCAAACTATATGTGACTAGACCCTAATTCCTTAGACCTTCCTAGTCTCCTCTAAAATTTATCAACAGCCAATTCCTTGGTCAATTAATTCCAATTAGGGGGTGAAGTTCAATTCTAGTTATATGCCACAGAAATCCTAATTATCCAAATATAAAATGATTATATGTCACGTATCCCGTTAAATTCAGATAAACTCGAAATTTAGGAGAAGTTGTTTTCAAGTTATTGTACAAGTAAAGGGCTTTTCCAAGTTATACATGAACTCAATTAGAAAGAGGGTCATACTTCCGTTCCACCCAAATTCATAAAATAAAGAACAAAAACAATTCTTAAATATAAATCAATACATGAATTAAAATAGAAAAATAATAAAATCAATCCATACAATAGACAGAGCTCCTAACCTTAACAGTGGAGCTTTAGTTGCTCATGGTAAAGGAGAAATAAGGATTCTGATAAAAATGTATTTTGGTAGTTTGGAATGAAATAATGTTGTGTTAGAATCATCCTATTGGAATCCCCTTTTATATCAAATCCTAATTAATTTAAAAATCTATCTTCTAAAACTAAAATAATATCTTTTCCTATTTTTAAATAAAATAAAGTTTAAATCAGAATTAATTAAAGCAATCAGTATGTCTTCAATTGATGGATGGGGACCACTTGCTTCGTAGGGTCCACGCCTAGCTTGGAGTAGGCATAACCATTCTGGTGTGAGTCTCCCTTGAGTCTCTGCTATCCCCTGGCTCTAGTCTATATTTCTGGGTCGAAAACTGGGTCAAAACTCGGCCTGAAATCTCCCCCAGCGTTTTCTGCGTTTTTTGCATGTCGCGCATGTCAAGCGTACGTGTCAGTCACGTGTACGTGTCAGGTACGCGCACGCATCGCTGAGCAACTTCGCTTTTCACGCGTACGCGTCAGGCATGCGCACGCGTCGCTCCTCGCTGGTCAGCTCCTTGGTTTCTTCTCTTTCTCTGCAGAAACTCCATCAAATTCATCCGAATACTACCTAAAATAAACAGAATTGCACAAGACTTAAAGTAGCATCCATAGTGGCTAAAAGACAATTAATTCTTGAGAAAACTTAACAAATTAAATGCAAATTCACTAGGAAAAGGTAAGAAAGATGCTCACGCATCAAATAATTACTTTCATAAGATTTTAATCATCTCTTTAGTTGTTTTTGAAAAGAGTTGATAAATAAATCATTGAACCACACTATTTTAATGAACCAAGCCTTGAACCGGATTGGTTTCTTTTCCTTTGGTCTAACCAAACCACCTCCTACCCAATTAAACCCAACCCTGATTACCTCTTCTCTCAACACGCTTGGAATTTAGCCATAAACCATAGTTCCACCTATTCAGATGTGCACTGCTGTTGTGTTGGAGGGAGGAAAAGACACGAAGCTCTCATCAACAAGCTCAACCCATCCTTCCTTCTAAATAAATATAGGTAAGTAGCTTCAATTTCTCTTCTTCCCCAAAACACACATCAAGCAGAGAAAAGAGAGGAAGGGCCAGCGACGGAAAAAGAAGAAAGAGTAGGGAGGAGGATGGTCAAAGTTGAAGCAATAATTTCATCCTACTCACCCAATTGATTCCTCGAGATTCTCTGTAAAGTAAGAACCAGAAATTTCACCTTCTTTCCTTACTTCTCTAATTCGAATCTCTGACCAACTCCTTGCTCTATTCCTCTAGCTTGCCCGATTTTTGAAACAGCCACCATCACAAGCGAGAAAGGGTAAGTAATTTTCCCTTGCTTGTATTTGTTTTAGCCGAATGGCCTTGTGTGTGTAATAGAGAATGTTGGTTCTTATTGCGATAAGGGTTCGGTTGCAAAGAGGTAGCAGAGGCAAGCTTTGTGTGTTTGATCAACAAACAAAGTAAGGGATATGATAGATAGAATGTTACTTGGTTGCTGTACTTGCTTGTATGGATTACTGGTTCATTATGTATATGATTGTTGAAGCACCCATATAGAAAGAAATCTGTTTGTGATAGTGCAGAAAAATATATGTTCAATTGTATATATGTACTTGAAGAATTGTGAATGATTGAATTTGAGTTTACGGGACTGCGTTGAGATTGGTAACAACTTTAGATAACCAAAGAAAAGCTAAAAGTGTGATTTTAGGGGAGTTATAGGCTACGGTGTGGAATTTGGCATGTGAGGTTGTTTGAATTCCATTGTGCATAATTTATGCAATTTCTGCAAAATTGGCAGTAGAATGAAAGAATTTATGGGAGCATTCCTGACCAAAATTTTGTATGAAATAATTTTTTATGAAACTTTAATGTGCTTTTAATGACTCTAAAAATTTCAGAATTAATTGATAAGTGGATTGGGAGAAATGAATTTTTGAAGATTGATGGTTTCTGCAAAAAATTCTGTCCTCTTACTGCAGAAGCACCAACTTTCAACCCACTTAGCTTTTAATTATGATAAGGAATTAAGTTGAAACTAGTGGCAATTTGAAGTTTTATATGTCTATAATCTCCAGTTTAAATTTCAGATAGATACCACATTTATCCAATTAAATATGATGCAGGGAAGGTGGATAACTCCCTGAATTCTAAAAACTGTTTTCAAAAAAATAGAGCAACATTCCTGATTGAATAACTTTCTCATATAGCATGATATTGATCCAGAATTTGTTTTGTTTGAAATCTAAATGAGTCTCATTTGATTTCAGCATTTTTGAAAGGCAATGGGTGAAAAT
Source organism: Arachis ipaensis (assembly GCF_000816755.2). Classification (NCBI taxonomy): domain Eukaryota; kingdom Viridiplantae; phylum Streptophyta; class Magnoliopsida; order Fabales; family Fabaceae; genus Arachis; species Arachis ipaensis. The sequence goes on from NC_029793.2 coordinate 125,376,908, forward strand.
TGGATTTTTAATAAATTTATCAAGTTTACTGCTCCCTGCTGTTTTTCTGCAATGATAGTAGAATTTTGAAAGATTTATACAAGTTTCAATTATGGTCGGATGTCCTAGAACCAAGTTTTATTTTCTAAACCAGTAATTTTACAACAACTAAGGGAATTAAAGAGAGTCTAATGACCAATTAAGGATGTCTATGTGATAAATTGTTAAGGAGGGATTGAAAGTATTAAGATTAAAGGAATCCGTAAGGGTGGCGCTAATACAATTTTAAGGAAGATTATGCCCAATTTTCTTTTTGTAAGAATACATGAACTTCATTAAATAAAAAAGTGTATACTATCCCTAAAAGAATTAATGTTAAATAGTGATGCGGAGGTATGTGTAATCAAATGGTGATGCAGAGGTATGTTTAATAATGTGGTGATGTGGAGGTGTGTGTATGCAATTGGTGATGTGGAGGTATAATGAAAATAAAGAAAACAGTAACCATAAATGGATAATGATTCATGAGAATTGTTTGTTTGAATGGGCCTTTGTGCCAAAGTGCTAATGCGAAAGTGTCTGCCTGACTGATAGCGTAAAATTGCTAATGCGAGAATGTTCGCCTAACTGATAGTCTGTTTCTTACTGTGATGCCAAGATATCCTAACTGACACGGTAAAGAGACCATATTCGAGGTTCGCCTCGAGTAACGTCGGGTTGCGGGTAGACAACCGACGCATGAGCTCATGGCCTGCACTAGGTACAGTATGCATCATAAATTGTTTGTGTATTTGATTGTGATTGTTTATTGTTCATTCTTTCTGTTATGTGCTATCTGCTTGTTGTTAATTTTTTATTCTCTAATTCTTGTTTGTGTTCTAAAGTTGTATAATTACAATTTCTCCAAAACTTAGATTAAGATAATAAAACTAGAAATAATTTTCATAAAGAATAGAATAAAGAGCGGCATTAACCCCAACAGAAGATGTCAAGATAGAGTTATGTCAGAGCCGCGATACGGAAGTAGCCAAGAGACTTAGCAAGCGAGTTATTACGATAGAGTCAGAACTCTAGGATTCACGAGAGAGATGTGTTTTCACAGTGTCACCTTACTGGGAACCATATAGGTTCTCACCCCTTCCTTTTTCCTTTTCCCCCAAAGGTAGGATTTCGACTTGATTGCCAAAATTGGAGTTATATTTAAAGAGGAGCATGCATTTTCGGACCCTACAGAAGATGCTCGAGACTAGTCTTGAGATAATGTCTATAGACTTGTGCCCTGATGGTGAGAAGAATGTGGGATAGATGGTCTTTATTCTTTAGACTTTGCTTTCCCTCACTTGTGTAGCATTTTAATTTTATGGGTAGGACTTAATATTTTTCTTTTCTTTTTTTAGCCCGGATACCAATTAGGGGTTTTCTATATGAACCAGGTATTCTGAAAAGTTGTCAGTTGTATATAAGTTTATATGTATATCTATATACAGCTAAGCATGCCAAGTTTGTATGAACTAACTTAAGACGTATATATGTATGAAATTTTTTCTGTAATCTTGTTGCCATTTGATTTTGCTATTAGTTTAGTATTTATTTTATTTTGTATATCTCTGATGATGTTTATGGTTTTGCTAACGTATTTGTTAAGAAAAGCATATGATAAAAATAAGCTAACATACACGATCCCGTTAGTACGAAAGGCTCATATGTAGTAAATATTATCGAGTCTAGAGTTTTATATGATTATTAGAAAGTGACATCTGATGACTGGCAGTGATCCGGACCTGCCAAAAATTGGGTCGTTACATGGATAAATCCAAATATTGCACCTTCCACCAGAAGCATAGGAAGACTACTGACGAGTATGTAATAGCCAAAGACCTGTTAGAGCGATTAGCTCGGCAAGGTCACCTAGACAAATACATCAGTGGCCACATACAAAAGCGCGCCACATCCTCTGCTGACCACACCTCGGCAGGACACTACTCCTGAGATAAAGAGAAGATGACTCATCATCATCATGACCAACTACGAGAAGTTATTAACTATGTATTTCAGGAAGCTTCGCATGTGGAGGAGCAACCAGCTCAGCACGGAAACGTACATACCAAGCTATGCTCTCGGTAGAAGGCAATCCAAGTGCAACTCAAACTACTCCACACCTTCCACAAATGACGTTTCGAGAGTCTAATTTTCATACAAATACAACAAATTTGGATGACCCAGTTGTGATTTCCATCCAGTTAGGAGACTTTTTGGTTCATAAAGTGTTACTAGACCCTGCAGTGCAGATGTTTTATTCTATTCAACATTCTAAAAAATGAAACTAGGCAATAACTTACTCCAACCTTTCACTGGAGACCTGGTCGGATTCTCAGGTGAGCGTGTTCCAGTATTAGGATCTGTGTGGTTACAAACCACACTGGGTGATCATCCTTTATTTAAAACTGCGGACGTGCAATACTTAGTTGTTGATTGCTTTAGTCCTTATAATTTAATATTCGGCCGACCTTTTTTAAATAAGTTCGGCGCTATTGTCTCTACCATTTCTCTATGTGTTAAGTTTTCTGTGCATGATGATCTTACCGCAATTATTCACAGTGATCATCGTAAAGCTCGGCAGTGTTACAACATCAGTCTCAAACTGCCAAATCGAGGAAGAAAAATTAATTCAAAATTATTTTTTTTTAAACAATTAAATCTTGATTCTATTTATTAATCACAAAATTAGCATTCTCTCCAAATTATATGTAATAAATATTTGAAAAAATAAAAATATAAATATAAATTAAAAAGATAAGTAATAAAAGTTGAAAACTAAATAAAAGAAATTTAAAAAATATGTACATAATAATAATAATAACAATAATGAAAAATATCTCATTGTATATTTTGATTTGTCAAATTAATAATATAAAATATACCTTATAAGTTATATGTAAGGGGGAAATAGTAAAGAGAAAATAACAGAAAAGGTGAGAAAGATAAATAAGAGGATGTGGGAAAAAATTTATTAATTTTAGAGAAAAATATTTCATCTCAATTTTAATAAGAGAGTGTCATGTGATATATTTGAAATAGAACTCATCACCCAAATGACCCAATAATTATTTAGGTGTATAATTTATTTAAAAATAAACAAAGTTACATTACCAACAAAATTTATTATTTTGGTCCACACTCGATCAATAAAAATATTTTTCTTACTAAATTCTAAATCTTAATACCCAAAATATTAACAAATATTAATAAAAAAGTATTTGCCTTCTAATATCTGTCTTTTAGAAATAACATAAAATAATTAGGGTTTTGGTTTAACCTCTATGATATTGTTGTATTTGTAGCTATGGTGCATGTGGCAATGATTTTCGGCATATGGGGCATGTGGAGTGTAACATGAGCCATGGATCAACACAAGCTTGGTGAAAGACATGGCCACAACCTGGAAGAACCCTCAACATCTCAATCTCTTTGTAATCCCCTAAGCATATGATGCATCCACCTCCAACACTACTTTTCTTCATTACTTCATCAGAATATGACATCTTAGGGGAATTCTCGTAACCCGTGTCGATGTGACCGTCCACGTGGCCGTGCATGTGACCGTGCTCTAGGGACTCGGCCACTGACACGGACACGTAGGGTGATGGAACATCGACCGGTGCGTGGAGTATGGTGGGGATTCTTGGAGGCCTGAAAAAGCAAGAATGTAAGAAATTTATGGTCTTAAACAAGAATATCAAGCCAAATATGAATGCCATGGCATGAGTGAAACGAAAAGCACTGTCGTTGGAGTTATGAATTATCATCGTTAAAACAAAGTTTTCGTTATCGGAGTCGGAGTTGGAAGTGGAATCGGACATCTTCAAAGGAGAGAAATTGTTGTAGTGAGATTGGAAGAGGGTTAATGGGGTGGGTGTGTTTGTGTGTGATCGATAATAAGGGATTAATTTAATTAACAATTTAATTTCTATAAGGTATTTTGTGTGTTGGTTCGTCAATGTCCTTTTTATATTCGATCATTATTGCATTAATTAAATACCATTATAATTCTCCTATTGTAGGAAAAAGAAACGGAACAAAGATAAAAAGAATACGCATCAATGGTATAATTTAACAAATTTTTTTAAGATTTTTTTTTCAAGGTTTGGTTGAATTTTTTTATTAGTTTTTCTTTTTATGCTAATTTTTTTTAAAGATCAAATTCTAAATATTTTTTAGTCACAAAAAAAAAATC
>NC_029793.2:125381145-125409042 GCF_000816755.2 Arachis ipaensis
GATACTCCCATAAAGACGCATAAAACGTCTTTTGTAAAGACGCTTACGTGTCGTATTATTATTCAACGTATTAATGAACCGATTATTTTTTAATTTCTCAACAAATTAGAATAAAACTGATTTTTTTTATAATAATAATAATAAACTCAATTTTTTTAGGGATCTAATTATATTTTTGAATTTTTAGAAATTTAAATATCCGCAAAACAAAAAGTCAGCGATATATTTGTCTTTTTATCAAAAAATTTAAAGATATTCGGTTTAGATTATGTAATTCGGTTTAGGAGTTTATTATTATTGTTATAATAAACCGATTTTATTCTGGTTTATATTATTAATCGATTTAATAAAGATATCCAATCATAACATAACACGTATAAACGCCTTTAAAAAAAGATATTTCGAGTGTTTTTATTAAAGTGGTCTCCATTTAAAATACACTGTACAAAATTCCTTATTTTAATTTGTTGGTTTGAATTGCCTTTTAGTTTTATCGTTTTGAGGAGCTTCTATTTGAATAATTAATATGTAGCTAGGATATAATTAAGCGGATAACACACGAGAGATCGACAATGACAATTACCTATTCTTGTTTTCTCAACTTTGTATATTGGAGAAGATGAAGAGGTATAAATATATAAATTATTTGAACAGCCAAGTAATGAAATAAAAAATTAATTAATTAAAATATATATATTCGCAATTATTGCTTGTTTTTTGAAAAGTTAAAACAATTATAAATACAAGTATATAATTAATTGGATGATAGCATACAAAAATATTTTATAGTATAAGATAAATGCCTAACAAGTAAATTCTGTATACTGAACAAATAAATAATTAAACTAGTCACCAAAAAAAAAAAAATAATTAAACTAGTTGAATATCCAAAGCCTTTAATTTGGTACCGGATTTTATTAGAGTTGGAAATGGATAGTGATGAGAAATAAAGAATTGAGAAAAAAAATACTCGCTGCTATTAAATGATGATGAGTTTTGTTAATAAATATTTTTAAAACGTTGGTTCGTTAAGATGTTTAATATAGAAAAGTTTTATTAAAAATCTAAAATTTGATATTTTCAATACTTTTGTGATGCATGCATTTGTTGAACAAATTATTTTGCAAATTATTGGATACTATTAAAAATTAATATATTAATTCTTTACAAGTAGAAAATGATCAATGATTATTATTTTAAACCTACCTTGACATTTATATATATTTTTTGTCGAAGAAAAAATTAGATGAAGAGACATGTTTCCACTTAATACATTGATCTTTAAAATGTGTTGATGGCTTCCTAAGGGATTTGTCCACTTGTTTTAAATTAACAATACATGTCTCCCACTAGATAGAGATTAGATAGAGACACAATGTCTGTTTCTTAATTAAGTTGTTGGAACCATTATCTCTGTACTTGAAAACATAAAGTTCATTAATGAATCAAGTATAGAAAGTTTTTCCAATGAAAATTCCTCTATTCCCTCTCCATAATGAGAAAAATTCCTAGAGAGAGAGATCCTTAAGAACTGGGGGTAATAGTTTTCTAGCTAATGGACCCATCACTTATTTGTCTTTAGCATGCATGTAACAACTAATGTAGACAAATAACAACTTGATCAAAGTGTTGCCAAAGTATATATGTCCCAAGCATATAAGAATCCGAATTAAATTAAATTTAATTTGACAGTGTAATGTGTACCGTACTTTTTAAGTAATCAAAGATTCACTTTCCATTTTATTCTGGCTACTATTCTATAGCTGCCTTTTTAAAATTGTATCTTTTCTTTTTATGTGTGTGATTTTTTCTTTACAATTTCATAAAACATATTTACTTCTCATATATAAATAACATTATTCTTCTAATAACTTTTTAAATTTTATATTTTATATTAAAGATTTTAGTTAAAATAGCAGATCATGACAACTTTTTAAACTTTATATTTTATACTAAAGACTTTAGTTGAAGTGGAAGATCATGACAACTTTTCAAACTCTATATTTTATACTGAAGGCTTTAGTTGAAGCAGCAAATCATGACAGCTTTTCAAACTCCATATTTTATATTGAAGACTTTAGTTGAAGCGGCAGATCATGATCAGATCATGACAATTTTTTAAATTTCATATTTTATACTGAAGACTTTAGTTGAAGTATCAGATCATGATAATTTTTCAAACTTCGTATTTTGTACTGAAGGCTTTAGCAAAAGCAACAAATCATGACAATTTTTCAAACTCCATATTTTATATTGAAGACTTTAGTTGAAGTGGCAGATCATGATCAGATCATGACAATTTTTTAAATTTCATATTTTGTACTGAAGACTTTAGTTGAAGTAGCAGATCATGATCAGATCATGACAATTTTTTAAACTTCATATTTTGTACTGAAGACTTTAATTGAAGTATCAGATCATGATAATTTTTCAAACTCCATATTTTATATTAAAGACTTTAGTTGAAGTGACAGATCATGATCAGATCATGACAATTTTTTAAACTTCATATTTTATACTGAAAGCTTTAGCAGAAGCAGCAGATTATGATTACTTTTTAAACTCCATATTTTATACTGAAAACTTTAGTTGAAGTGACAGATTATGATCAGATCATGACAATTTTTTAAACTTCATATCTTGTACTGAAGACTTTAGTTGAAGTATCAGATCATGATAATTTTTCAAACTCCATATTTTGTACTAAAGACTTTAGTTGAAGTGGCAGATCATGACAACTTTTTAAACTCCATAAGTTTAGTTGAAACAGCAGATTATGATAATTTTTCAAACTCCATATTTTATAATGAAGTCTTTAGTTGAAGCAGAAAATCATGACAACTTTTTAAATTTCATATTTTGTACTGAACTGAAGGCTTTAGTTGAAGCAACAGATTATGACAATTTTTCAAATTCTATATTTTATACCGAAGGCTTTAGTTGATGCGGCAGATAGTGACAATTTTCTAATTTAGTTGAAGCGGCAGATGATAACAACTTTTTAATTTAGTTGAAGTGACAGATCATGGTACATCACTGCCTCGTAGTATACTGCATTTAAATTTGAGTTTAGTCTAGTCAATGCAGTGTGTGTGAGTTTTAGTGTATATCCAAAAAAGACTTCACATTTTGAAATTGAGAATCATAAAGTAAGAAATTAACTTTAGAAGCTCAACTGCACAATCTTAAAAGTTAATTACAATAATGATCTCACATATAAGATAGACTATAACTATATTAATAATATCTTAAGAATTACTAAACAGTCTTAGTAACTCTTAAAGTATACTTTCTCATTTTAGAAGACTCTCAGTCTCAATGACTCCTTGTAGCGGCCAAGGGAGCAACTTCAGCAAGAGGGGTGGGTAATGGAGAGTTCCTACACATTGGACAAGAAAGGTTTAGCCTCAACCATACATCAATACAATCCCTATGAAAAAAATGGCCACAATCAGGCAATAGCCTTAACCACTCTGAGTCTGCGTAATCTGCCAAACATATTGAGCAACTAAGAAGTTCTGTTGGATCATCAGCCTTTTGATGAAGCTTGGCTTGGGAGAACAACAACATAGGATAACTTTTGAGGATTGATTCTTGCATTTGTTGTTGCTCCTCACCAATTTGTATTGTTATAGAGGATGGGTCTCTGTCCATGATCACTGTCCTGTTTGAATTGAAACTGCTATTGGTTCTTCCGGAGCTTGGTCCAGTTCGCTCGTCTCGAATCCTGCTTTTGCTGCAGTAGTATGCAGTGAGAGCTATGAATGCCATCAAGAGGAGGAAGCCAAGAGACAAAGAAACCGAATAATACGTGTATCCGGTCATGTCCTCTTGAGAGTCCTCGGTAGAATTGGAAGTGTTGTTCATGTTGCTAGCTCTTACTCTTAGTGATGGTGAGATGATCAATTTCCATGGAACAAAGGAAAAGCTTCAAAGTGTTGCTTTATGAAGAAGAAACTAAGAAGATGCACTATGTTATATTATGTAACTCTTTCTACAAAGGAGGATAGAAATGTGGGCAAGGTGATGGATGAATTTGCTTATTAGAAATTGTGGGGGTTAAGTGTTAATGTGTAGGCAAAAGGAATAAAATGTCAACTTGTGTGGGGAGTTACTATGTGGTGGTGGCGGTTTGTGAATATACCTAACGATAGTTTTGTCTCTAGTTGGTGGCGGCTACATGCAATGCAAGTGTCATATATAATCTTGACAACCTTAATCTAAATTGTCTATTCATAAAACTAAGATTTTTGGTCCCAGCTCACCATTACCAACTTATCTGGACAAGCTTTAAGTAGGTTGCTTGGATTCAAGTTTAACCGGATCAAAGTTCTTATGGAGGGGGAGAGTTAATAAAATGATAAAGTAACCAATTAATCACTATTAAATTAAGATGCAAAATTCAGATACGATAAAAGTTACAAATTTTATGATAATTAATATCTTGCTTTATTATTTTTCATTTCTTCTTATTTTAGAGGATTTAACTTCATTAATATTACTAGCTTCTTCCTACCTTTTTCTTTTATCTTCTGTTTGTTTTTTATTTATCATCGTTACTTTTTATTGTTTACATAATATACGCTTCATTCAAATGTATTAATTTAGAAATATTAAAAAAAAAGTAATCAGTTTTGTTAGATTGATAATGACTTTTGTGAACAAGATGAATAATGGGCTTTAGAATTGACCTAATAAAATAAGAAAATATTCCACTTCCAAATTACCTTCTAAACCCTAACATTAGAATAATCATTCGCACACCTAATAAATTGAACATTCAGTCATTGTTAAGCTGTGTATGAGTAAACTAAATCAAAAGGAATAACCACCATCCAACTAAAAATTAACATAATCATCTGTATACTTATTGAATTGAACATCTAATATATCTATTATTCATATTATTTAATATCCTCATTGTGTTGTTATATTTTTTCAAAAATAATAGCAAGTTAACAACAAATATCTAGCATGCATTTCTTCATAATCATCCAAAAAATAATAATAGTAATAATGATTTAGACATAAGTCAACTGTGATTGCTCTATTTTAGATTTTTAGCACTTCAACGACTTGCTCATTAATAAGATTATTATATGTATATTTTCCTTCCAACAAGCAGTAGACTTTTTTGGATGGATTAGCGTAGCCCCTTTGTGGATATGTAATAATTTTATAATTGGAAACCCGATATAAAATGAAAAATGGAATCGAGTTAAGAAAAATATCAAAATAGTCAACTTACATTATCACTTTGGTAAACGTACTCCGTTGATCATAATATATATAAACGGTTAATTAATTATTTTTTGTTTCTTCCATTTGAAGCCAACCCTCATTTCAAAGGGTAAAATCAAAACGATGAAACCCATATAAACCGACTCTTATTTGTATACAATTTCAAAGTGAAAATTCCTGCATCATCTAAAATCTCAATAGTCACTGAAGTGGCACTGTTACAAGAGTAGGGCCTCCAAGAGTAAAGAGTTATTCACTTTATTCACCTCATTGGACTCAAATCAGGTTATCAACAAAATTAATGCACACTTGGATAAATCGGTAACCCATTCTCCTTACCAAATCTCAATAGTGCATACAAAACCCCCTTTTTTTTCTTTTTCTAGTGTAGTACAAATAATTCTTTTTTCTTGATAAAATAGTATAGTACAAAATGTCAATCATGATTCCAAAAGGCTTATTACAGGAAATAAGTAGCACAAGTCAAATAATTTCCAAACATCCCCAGACCAAGAAATGGCTAAATAAATCAAGCAAGTTCTGCACAACTTTACAGGGCCCTGACTCATGTCTGCATCTCACGGTAGACAAAAGAAGAAGCAGCATCATTCTCTAACCTAACCACGTAAGGATGCCCGGGGGACGGCAGGTAAACCCAGTTCATCTTCATTCTGTCAGTATCAAAGCAATCCAATCAGAAATGAAAGCTAGATAACATTTTGAATGATAATAAATGAACACAGTAACATTCTAGTCCAGAGCCTCAGCATTTTGTATCAAGAATCACTAGTCATTACTCACTACTAAGCAATAGCAGATGCAAAGACATAGGTTGACATTAATAAGGATAATTTTAAGTGTATGGGGGCATAATGCTGCCGCTAAAAAGCTTAAGACAAGCCTAAATCAGGATGCCGAGAAGTGAAGAACCTCTTTAATCCCCGCATTTGAACCCCATCATGTCAGAACAGTTACAACTACACTGAAGTGAAAAAGGCAAGCGTTTTCTTATTAGAAGCTAAAGATGGAACGAAATCATACTTGGGGATTGGATCTGCCAGCTGGTACTGTTGTTTGTCCTGTTGGAGCTGGAGGTAGGTTAAGCTCTGCCTCCAAATCAGTTTCTTTATCAGGTTGGAGATAGGAGGGGACACCATCAGCTTCAGTTTCATTTCCCATGTCTAATTCCAATGCATCAAGTTCTGTTTTAACCCAAAGGAAAAAAGGAAAAAGAAAAAAGAGAAAGATTATCAGAGATAGTTAACAATAAAAACGAGAATTGAGTCCTTAAAACATAACAGAAGTGCAGGTTCACTTAGGGAGTTGTATATTGTAACTGCAAAATCTCATAACATAAACAAGACAACCAATTCCGAATAAACAGCTGCAGAACCTCACCATTCTACCCAACCATACAGCCCCATTACACAGGAGCTTTGGCCATCTTTCCATCATTTATATCAAAAGCTTAAAGCAGTACATTAACTTACCACCCATAAGTTCATCCTCGTCAATGTCGTCAGGCACATTATAGCTTCTACCCAAAGTCTCTTGGATTTCATTACTAACATCCATCAGGTCCATCATCTCATCTTGCAAGTTCTACACATAACATGGATAACAAATTAAGACCTGAGATTCTCACTATTAATTAAATAGAATTTATAAGAAGCAGAAAGAGAATGCAGACATCAATGTCTTGTATCTTCACAGTTTTCATCATCCCCTTCAACTCCTTGTTGGCAGACTTCAAAGCTGACATCTGAAACGTAAAAGATAACGGGGGAGAAAAAAAAGAAGTCATAAACACCTGGTTTTGAATTCTATCTTGACAAAATATTCTTTGGAAGTCATATGATTTCTGAATTTTGAAAACTTAATACAAACAAGAACAAAAGTACAATGCACAATTAATAACAATTCTAGGAAGAGACCCCCACTCCAATGACACATACTATTCATCCACTACCTCTGATGAGGTAGGCAGCAGGTTCCAAACAGGGTACAGATAAAGCTCCGCCTCGAACCATTCCCCTTAAAGCGCTAACAAGACAAATGAATGTTTTATAGTGAATATGATTGATTACCCCAGTCAAACTATATTCATATAGCATAAAATTGGAAGAAATTTTTCAAGTTGTTATAGCCATCCAAATAATTTGTCCTTTAAATTAAAAAATAGACCCTTTGGATTAATCTAAAAACAAAATGACATCCCAGTAGGTCACAAGGCTCCCACCATTGTAGGGTTTAGAAAGGGTTAGACAAATACAGCCCTACCCCACCATGGAGAGTGTTTTACTCACTAAAACCTGTAACTACTAGGTCACATGGAAGCCCCTTACCAAACGCAACCAATCTTTCCTTCTTTCTTTTTCTTTTTTCTTTTTTTTTTGGAATTTTTTTGAAAACATAATGCAGCCTGTCTTATCAACTGCTTTCAGAGAGAGGCATGCCATAATGATTCAATTTAGACAGAAGAAACTTTTGAGTTTTGATGATATGATGAATTAAAACATTCACATAGGCCATAATAATAATAACCTGTAAATATAGTGAAAAAAAGAGCACAACAGAAAGTTTCAAAGAATACTCTAAGCTATTTGATATTTGGGTGCATACAGTTTGTTGAGCATCTTTAATGCCCTCGGCAGCAAATTGAACTTGATCAAGATTGAATGTCTGATTATACAGCATGTCCCGTTGACCTTCATACCTGACAAGAGCGTAGTGTAATACTATATGAGTACACGATGAATCATTCACATTGCAAACTTTTGGGGGGATTTTAATTCTTCAATTGAAAATCATTCCAACCTTAATGAGAATATTGCAACCTTATTCCTACACTTGACCTACTACTTTAGCATAACCAAGTAGCTACCACATTAAACACACTAAGAAAACAATAATGAAGAACTTACATTCGCTTTTGCTTAAGAACTCTCATAGCTCTAGCTTTAACAGCTTCCTGGGCAGGACCAGGTCTTGTTTTCTTGATCTGCTCCTTATATCTACTAAGTTCCGCATCAAGTTTCTTAATTTTTTCATCCACTGAATCTCCACGTTTAGTAATCTAGAACATCCAAATATATATAATACTTATAGTTATACTTCAACAAGAACAACATCAACAGATGACCATAATTTGAGTCAAATATGAATGTGTTTGGACCCCCAAAACCTATAGTTAAAGCCTTTGATCTCCAAATTCTAGGGTTTGGAGCCAAAACCTTAGTTTCAAAATTAAACGTGGCAGCTAAAAAGATTTAAACAGATCTGCGGCAGTATCAAAACTATAGAGAAGATAGATCAGATGCAGCACTCGAATTGAACCAACGAAAGCGAAAATTTAAAAAATTAGAAAGAAAAAATTGAACAGACCCTTTCATTGGCATCTTCAATAGAAGGAGGGGGGTCTTTGTTCTTCTTGACACCGAAGACTCTCTTCATTCTCTATTCTTTCTTCTTTCTCGGTTTGAATGGAAGTTGAGGGAGATGAAGATGAGAAAGCGCGGTGGAGAGTTGATTTTTATTTTATTTTATTTTTTCGCTTTGAGTTTTGCGAAAAACGGAAAGAATTAGGATTGCGACGCTTTTGTTTAATTTTGATTTCTTCTAGCTTTGGATTTGGGTAGAAGTTTCCATGAATTGTTCTCATATATAAAGTCTACGCGTTTTGCTTTTTTTTTTTTTATAAAAAAAAAATCCCCATCAACGTTAAGGAAACCAAATTTGTTTCAGCGGTCAGATTTAGTTTTTAATCTTTTTGATATCAAAAATTTAGAGAAAATTAGATTCACCTAGGAGATAAAATACATGAAATTCTTTTATATACAGACGGTTATGCTCAAACAAAAAAACAAGATTTATATTTTACACATTATTTTTAGAAGACAAATCTTAGTGTACTGGTCAAAATGAACTTGAAGCTGAGACTGAGATTTTACAATAATTTTTTTTGCGATGATCTGTATATGGACTTGGAAGCAATAATGGGTACTCAACTCTGGCTATTTTTATAGGCTTGCAATGATCTCACGAAACGGATTTTAAAAGAGGAGGTCCATAATACAATAATAGGGATTAACTCATTTAAGGCTCTGAAAGTTGATGCTTTTCGGACCTTTTTTTTTTTTAGGAATACTAAGATATTATGGGTAATGAAGTTTGGCAGCTTGTATGCCAAACCTTTTCTGGCTTAATGCTTTTCTTTTTGATATTTTGATTGTTTTGATTCCAAAGATTAATAATCCTATTAGAATGAAAGATTTTTATCCAATCAGTCTTTGCAATGTTATATATAAGGTTGTTACAAAAGTGATGGTAACAAGTTACGGCCTTATCTAACTGAGATCATAGGAACACTGCAAGATGACTTTATTCTGAAAAGGAATACCTCAAATATCATCATTTTAGCACAAGAAGCTTTACACTTCATGAAAAAGACTAAGTCTAAAAAGGAAATTCTTGCTCTCAAGATTGGCCTCAAGAACGATAGAAATAACTGGAATTTCTTAGAGCAAACTCTATCTATATTTGGACATGCCGTCATGATTAGACTTATTAGGTGGTGTGTCAGATCATCCTCTTTATCTATTATGTGGAATGGTAATAAGTTGAATAATTTTTAGTCCAAAAAAGTACTTTGCCAAGAGGATCCTTTATCACCCTATCTTTTTGTCATGTGCATGGAGAGATTGAGATGTCATATTTCTCATCAGGTGGAGCAGAAACTGTGGACGGTCTCTAGAAAAGGTCCGTCAATATCACAATTAATGTTTGTTGATGACTTTATTCTCTTCTATTAAGCAACCAGGACACAGGTTCAGTGAGCTCTACAAACCTTAAATTTTTTTTTATAAAGTGTTTGGTATAAAGGTGACTTTTGAAAAATCTACAGCAATTCGTACTCAATGTTTCTAGACAGAAAGGATATGTTCACAAGCATTTCTTCCATAAGATTTGTTAACTCGTTAAGAAAATAATTGGGAGTGGGGTTAGGACACCCTAAACCATCAAAAACTGATTTCAATGACGTCTTGGATAAAATCTAAAAGTGGCTAGCTTCGTGGAAAGGTAGATTTATCGATAGAGTTGGACAAATTTATCTTGTAAAGTTTGTGATTGTCTTCATTCCTATTTATAGGATGCAAGTGAGCTATTTTTCCAGTGCTACTTGTAATAAAATTGATATATTGGTGCAATAATTTGTATGGAGTGGTGCAGCCAACACCTGGGGTCTACATTAATTTCATGGCGAACTCTTACCATTGCCAAGAGGTTCCACTACAAGAAAAACGTCAAGTACCATCCGAAAAACGAATAAAATTCAATGGTAATTTAAACATCGTCGGAAACAATCAGACGGTATAAACCTTGTCGGTAAATGTTTATCGTCGAATTTTTTTTGTCCGATGGTAATTACCGTCAGATTATGCGATAGAATATATAGTAAGCTTGAAAATGGATCGTGTTAGATTTTACTGTCGGAAATTTTTTACGGTAACATTGGCACCACCTCGTTCGTTTTTCTTTTATATTACCAATGGATTTATCCGACGGTAATACCGAGGGAAATGTTTTTAAAATTTTTTACAAAAAAGTGTTACCGTCGGAATATTTCGACAGTAACTTTTTATTTTTTTAATTATCTTTTCCCGTAAATCTCTAGTTTTCCCTGATAATTAACAATTGAAATAGTACCTCAAACCTGATGTGAAGTACAAAAAATATAAATTACAAATACCAAATGATGGTAATTGAAATATCTGAAAACAATGCTAATTATTTTACAATCACAGAACTATGTTTACAGTCACTGAAATATATATTATAAATACAATTAGGTTTTTAAAGAAATACTTATTACAGAACAATGCTTACATTCACCCTAATCAGATTCATCATCTTCTTCCTCTAGTTCTCCATCCTCTTCTTTCGATGGAGTTTTCTTATTATCATCGAACTCGTCTTCCTCTTCTTCGTCGCCATCGACCCCGTCTTCTTCTTAAAGATTGTCGTCCTGCGGTGGAAATGTGTCAGCATCTAGTCTAAGGTCAATGATATCATCATCCATAACCGCAGACCTAATGGTGATGGGCTCATCACCGTTCTTGTAGGAGTTGGGTCATCAATCTGGTAAGGTTGTTGACTCTCTGTCCTATCATCAAACTCAATGTGGCCTCTTGGTTTAGTCTTAATCACAACCACCCAACAGGACTTGCATGAACTCGGATAAGGAAAATAGTATACCTGTCGTGCATTTTGAGGTAGAATAAAAGGATCGTAGCGCCTATATTTCCTAGTTATAGTAACTTCAGTGATATCGTAGTTTTTGTGCTTTCGTGTTTCTTATCGCGAACTGGGATCAAACCATTCATATTTAAATACGCACACCTTGTACGTAGTGCGACAAAAATACTCTAACTCAATTATGTTGTGCAAGATACCAAACCAATCAGAGTGACCCCTGCCTGAATCCCCGTGAACCCAAACTCTAGTGTTATCTGTTTTCTTTTCGATCGATCACTGTAAAGTATAAAACCGATATCCATTAACAGTGTACATTGGGTAGCTAGTGCCCTTATTCATTGGGTCCCAACTAAATGCAACTAGTTCCAAATTTGTTGTGTCAATTAGCTGCACCCTGATGTATTCTCTGAACCAACGTAAAAAGTTGTTCGATGAGGTATCAGGATTTGCCTCTTGGAATAACCTATATGATTCATTAGAGGATAAAGAAGTTTTAATTAGATTAAGAAGTTAGTATCTTACTGATTGTAGTATCTGCCAAGACTTAAAAAACTCACATGAGATAGGGTAAAATTTGGTCACAGTTAAGCAACACATGCAGATGTGCAGCATCGATTTCCTTCTGCTCCAACTAGTAGCCACTACCCGCACCCATTGCAGCTCCTTCTGGTAAAAAAGTTGGGTATGTTGTTCCACTTGACGAGGATTCTCCCCTCTCATCATTTCTTACAACCCTTGTTATACATGACTCTACATGAGATTGAAATAGAATGATCAAAATGCAAATGTTTTCTTATCTAGGAATGCTTCACAGATGCTGCCCTTAATCCAAGCTCTGTTCTTCACGATGCGCTTTAATGAACCAATCATCATCTCAAATGGGTACATCCACCTAAATTGGACCGGCCCACATAGTATTACTTTGTACGGTAGGTGGACTGCTAAGTGTTTCATAACATCAAAAAAAGATAGAAGAAATATCCTCTCCAGCTTACAAAGTATGAGAGGAATGTTCTTGTCTATGACTGTGAGGTCATTAATGCTAAGTTTCATAGCACATAACTTCCTAAAGAACTCACTTATTTTTATGAAGGGTTTTCAGATGTTCGTTGGAAGTTCTCTGAATGCGACAGGAAGCAAAGACTCTATGAAGATATGACAATCATGATTCTTTAACCTAGCAAACTTACCCTGTGACACGTTTGTACACCTGCCCAAGTTGGAGGCGTAACCATCAGAAAACCTTAACCCTCTAATCCACTTATAAATATTTTGTCTATGCTCCTTCGTTAGAGAGAACATCGCCTTTGGTTTATCCTACTGCTCGTTATCAAGTCTCGTTAAGTTCAGATCTGGCCGCCTGCAAATGTCCTCCAAGTCTAACCTAGCCTTATCGTTGTCCTTTGTTCGCTCATCGTCTATTATTGTGTGCATGATATTGTCAAACACGTTTTTCTCAATGTGAATCACATCAAGATAATGTCGCATCAATTTGTCTTTCCAATAAGACAACTCCCAAAATATACTATGTTTAGTCCAATTATGCTCCTGAGCAAATGTTGGAGGTCTGAAACCTGCCCATTATTGACGACCCTTGGGATTCTACGGACACGTTGTCAGACTTGCCTAGCATCCAACCTCGTAGGTCCCTCTTTGTGTTCAATTGTATTCTTACGAGTCTCTATTGCACCAAAAAGGATGATCATAGTCGAGGAATCTACTATGGCAATCAAACCACAAATTCTTACCGTCATTCGGCAACCAAAATGCATTCGTGTTCTCCACACAAATGGGACATGCTATTCTGCCCTGGGTGGACTAACCTGACAACATCTTGTATATAGAAAAGTCGTTAATGGTCCACATCAATGTAACCCGCAGTTAAAAGTTTGTCTTCGTCGAAATATCATATGTCTCTACACCATCAATCCACAACTCCTTTAACTCATCCACCAAGGGTTGTAAAAAAATATCTATTTTGGCCTTTGGATTGCTAGGACTAGGTATGATGCAAGTTAAGAACATGTATGGATTCTTCATGCACATTTCAGAACTCAGGTTATAAGGTGTCACGATTATAGGCCAATAAGAGTACGCATTATCGAAATTGGAATTCAGTGCAAACCCTTCAGAGCACAAAGCTAGTCTAACGTTTCTGGGCTCGCTCACAAATGTAGGATGGACCCGATCAAAATACTTCCAAACTTCTTCGTGTGATACATGCGTCATGATTCCATCATCTCTGTTGTTGTTAATATGCCAAGTCATGTGAGGGGTCAAACTCTCGATGCATACAATCATTTTAGTCTAGGGATTCAAGGCAAGTAGTGCATCTGTTTCATTGGAATTCTCTTTAACCGGCATTTACCGATCTGTTCTCTCTCGACTTGGAACCTTGGTGATCTACACAATACGCATTCAGTTAAGTTTGCATCCGTCTTATAGTACAGCATACAACTATTCATATAACAATCAATTTTCACCGCATTTAGACCCAACTTCGAAACTAGCTTTTTTGCTTTGTAGTGGTTTCAGGGATGCCAGTGGACCCGACAGGTACCAGTTCGTTGCAAAGGGTAGCCCACTTATCAAAGGACTCTTGGGTATGATTTGACTCTAACTTAATACTCATTATCCTAACACTTGCAGACAACTCCGAATAAACACACCCCTCGTACAAAGGTTTCACAACAGATTCTAACGGATGATAAAATGTCTTCACTTCTGAGTTAGGCTCTTCTTTAGTCTCTTCCAATTCTGTAACACCTGTTACATCACACGCCATCTCATTGTATCTCTCTTGGTTAGCCTCCTAAGTCATGTCATCCATGTTTAGGTCTCTCAACACCTGAACCCTTATTGATTGACAACCAGACCTATTCAAATTAGAGACAGACCGGTTAATTTTCTATTTGTCCACTTCTCCGTGTTTCGTCCACATCCAATATCCATCCTTGAACCCGTTACGATAAAGGTGAAGCGTTATGTCTGCCAGTCCTAACCACTTAGCCAGTCAAAACTTTTGACAATGACACCTAGAAACACCTTCAGACATAAACGGTTCCATGCTGAAACATGTCCGACAAACGCATCAACCCCCTCAAAGAATTTCGATTTTAAACCCCGGCCATCATTATCCCTCTCATACATCCATAGACGATGACTCAGAATTATATTGAAACACACACCCTAGAATTCAATGAACAATAGAAATTGTTTAAGTTTTTAGAAAATTTGGCAGAGTGTCCCTTATAATTAGAATCTCCTGCCAAATACAATAATCAGTTCCTGACATACCAAACATATAGCAAACAATTTAAATGATAATTCATAAATATTCTCCTTAATTCAGCAACATCCGTTAAATAAAGACAACAATTTTCACATAGGAAACAGCTACAGGCATAAATCATTAACATACAGGCATTCAGTAAAATATCGAATCCTAACCGTTCTAGTGCGCAACCCCTTATAACTCCATAATTTTCTACCAAACAAGGGTTTTAAGAAGGCATCACTATGCGACCCTCTCCTACTTCCATCCTAAAACTCTATCCTAGAAAAAGTAAGTCCAACATAATATTTAAACAATTCATTATATTCATAGATAGAAATTTAACCTGGAATATTACTGCACAAACAACAAAAGAAGAAAACTCCAATTGAGCTCAGAGGCAATTGCACCGTCCTAACAAAAAGGATTACTTATTAAATTCACAAACTGAAACTAATTTGAAAACTAATTTTAAAAAAAATATGTAAAACTTATTATTATAATTAATTAAAACTTAATTATTAATTCAACCAAACTAACAAGAGGCATGACAAATTTAATTTTCACTTACATTAAATTAACACAATAATTTCTAATAACATACTTCATTAAGCAAATTTAACCACTGATTTAATAACAACTAACCCTAACAAAATAATATGAAAAACCATAATAGCCATACCAATAAACCAATCTGATGAGAGTGGCTGCAGGCTCTCTTTAATATCGTGGTGACAGAGGCAGCGGTGAGCAACGTGAACATCAACCGGACAGAAGATGAGATAGGGACAGCAGCAACAGCAGCAGCTTCGCTGAGCACGTGCAGCGACAGTAACAGCGGGTGCTTTCTCCTCGATGGCAACGTCGGCTACAAGCTCCAACGGTGGCCACGTTGATTGCTGCCCTCAGAGGGGAGAGAGAGAGAGAGAGAGAGAGAGAGAGAGAGAGAGGGGGCTTTATAAAGTGAGGGAGAAGGGCTTCGCGTTTGAATTTAGTTTCAAATTTACTGTCGAATTTACCGTCAGATTAATCCACCGATAACATTTTTTGCGTGCCCAAAATGCAACGTTTCATTAAATAACGTTACCATCGGATTTAGCCTCCGGTAAATCCGATGGTAGTGAGTGCACCAAAATATATTTTTTTTCCCGCCAAATATTACCGTCGACATTACTGTTAGAAATAATATTCCGATGGTAATAAACTAAGGTGACGAATCTATTGCCAAATTTGATAGTAAATACAAAAGAAAACTCGCTACTAACATCCGACACTAAATTCAACGGTTCTCAATATTTTTCTTGTAGTGTTTGTTGGTCTTGCATTATGAGATTCTCATCTTACAAATTTAGCAATGTTGGGAAAATTAGTCTGGCAAATCAAGACAAACTTTAGGTCCAACTTTCAAGAGAAGTAAGTATCTCTTAAATAGAAACATCTTTTATATGCAAGCAGGGAATCAATCATCCCTGATTTGGAAAGCTATTATTAAAGCAGCAGCTGCACTAAAGGATGGATTTTCTTAATCAATTGAGTCTTTGAACAACTCTTTTTTGTTTTTATTCTTGGATGAAATGTGGGACAGTTGATAACAAGATGGGAGTTATTGAAATAAGTGAATATGACTACAAGATAAAAGATATGTTTATGGAGAACTCTTGGAAGCTTGATGGTTCTAGTTGAACTTGAGAAGGGGGGGTTGAATCAAGTTAGCTTAAAACTTAAAGGTTCAAGCTCTGTTTTTGCTGTTGCTCGAGTTGCAGGAGATTATTTAAAATAATCTCATACGCAGAACATTAAAAGAGCAGAGAAGAGGAGAAAGAGGCCAGCATGTATCCTGGTTCGGATTCTCAGTACCATGAATCCTACGTCCAGTCTCCACCACAAACCATGGTGGAATTTTCACTATAATTCTCAGGTTACATACACCAATACTATTGAATTACTCCCTAATTCAACTAGTATCTATCCCTAAGCTTTCTTCACCAAAGCTTAGCAACCCCAAAGTGCTATCCCAACTTGGAAGGGAAATCTACACAGATTCAATTCTCACCAAGTGCTAACCCAACTTGGCAAGGGGAACTAATCCTAGTTCATAAACCCAAATTACATCAGAAAAACAATGGCTATTTTGCATCACTCTTGCCTTTTCTCTCTTGGCTTTTGATCCTCACATAATTGTCTTTTTCAAAACAGAAAATAACGCAAGACAGCCATAACAAAAAATCAGAATTAAGCTTGAGTAGAAGAAAGAGATTCCAGCTCTGTGTTAGAGATGGTGCTCTGAATGTGTGTGTGCTCTCTTTCTTGACTTGAAATGATGGAATGAGACTTCATATATATCTTCAGCTTGCCTTGAATTTCTGCCTCTTCCATTTCCTTGTGCCAACTACTCGTTGGAGCTGTGCTTGCAAGCATGCAGTCTTTTCTTCATCTTGCTCCACCACCTCTGCTGCTGGAGTAGCTCGTCCACCACCTCTGTGGTCCTTTTTCTTGCTTTCTTCCTTAGCATGTTCTTCTTTTTCATCCTGCTCCATTTCTTTGGTGCTGCTGCTCTATGCAAGTTTGTGTTTTTCATAACCACGATCCTATTATTGCTCAGCTGATGTCCTTGGGTTAGTGGTTGTGCACTTGTGTCCTTTCTTGCTTTTGCAGAGCCACACCTGTCCTTGCTGTGTTGTTGCTTCCTTTGTTTTCCAGCTGTCTTATTTTGCTTGTGATGTAGACAGCTGCCCTTTTTCTTTTGCCAAATGCATAGCCTTTCATTTTTGTTGAACGGTGTAATAAGGATGAAGTATTGGGCTTGTGCATTTGCTTGGAACATCAAAGGAATAAACAAGTAGCATTGTTTGTCTGTGAGAACCAGTGGGCCTGCCACAATAAAACACACATTAAACAATATTGGGCTTTCAACCCAAAAACAATGTTTGTCATCATAACTTAACCCAAAATCAAACTAGGCTCAACAATCTCCCCTTTGATGACAAACATGATAAAATATGGAAATTAAAAAATTTAATTGAATGAGTTAAGAATACTTCCCTTTGATGATCTTTGGATTGTGAGTTGCTCCCCCTCAATGCTAGCATTACTCCCCCTTGATCATGGTTTACATCTTTTCCTGAACAAAACTTAAAAACAGCCAAGACCAATATTTCCAAACAATATATCACAGTAATAAAAGCACAGAGCAATTAACACTAAGCACAACACAGGATAAATCATAGCACCACAAAACATTGTTCTTAACTATTACTATTAATCCCTTAAGCCTAAAACTAACATTCCTTTTCTTCTCTCTCCCTTTTGTCATCAAGGGAGGAAAGGAAAAACCTGCACAAAATTTGTTAGTGGCTAGTGCATATAGTCTAAGTAGCAGAGTGGTTTAAGTCCTTTACAATCATCCAAAAGAAAATAAAATAAACAAGTTCAAAACGAAAACAAGTCATAGTCGCAGATGAGATAACAAGAGCTAGGCATCAGAGTCGGATTCATCAGAGGTTCCATCATCCTTCCCCTCATTGTCAGATGTGGTGAGGCCAACCTCAACATCCTCCACAAAGTCCCTCAGAATGCGAATCCTTCCTTTGGTCTTCTTGAGAGCGTTTTCCTCCAAAACTTGGTTCCTTTTGCACTCAGCACCATGATGGAGAAGAAGGTCTGTCAGATTGATAAATTCTTCAAGCACATTCTTCAGAATGTGGGTCATGAGCTTGATCATAGTGGAGGTGGAAGGGAGAATCAGAGGATCCTCATCAACGGAGAGAACATCAGTGCTGTCATCAGTTTGGCGATGCTTGGGAGCTGTTTTCTTTACTGCACCACCCCCTTTGATATATAAGTTACAAGATTTTGCAATTTCAACCCCAAAATCAACATTGTAATATTAAAAATTTTTGTAAGAAGCATGCCATATGGTAATGCATTTTTGGTACTGACACAAGCATACATATGCCTTACAAGTAAGTAAGCAAAAGAGATGGGAATTTTTGAAAGCAGTGCATACAAAACCAGTGTATCACAAAATGAGACGCGTTGAAAAGAGCCGCTCTGAGGCAAGATGACATGGTTTACAATCCTGTGCAGCTGGGCACGGACTGGACCAAGAGACTTATGAGTAGGAGTGTTACCTTCTAAGAGAGGGATATTGATACAGACAGTGCTTAGGGCATCAAAGTATGAAACATTGAGCGTTTTGTCCCACTTACCAGAGGTGTAGACATCAGGGCCTCGGTCCTAGTAATCTAGGGCTTTGCCTAGGTGATATTTGTCAAGAATAATCACTTTGCCTTTAATAAAAGAGGCGATTCTCCCTTCTTTGTAGGACATGTTGCTATAGAACTGTTTTACCAAATTAGGGTAAATTTTCTCTTTGATGGACAATATGGATGTCCAACCTTGATATGAAAATAATGGAGTAAAGTTCAGACCTTTCCTACGGAGTTTGCTAGATTGACAAGCTTAGAGGGACAGAGAGTACGCTTGTAAACATCTTTGCAGAAAAATAGGTAGTTCATGAGAGATTGAAAATGGCGACGATCAAACGACTCATCAGAAAAATCAGCATAAAAGGACTTGTAAGCAATAGGATTGGAGAGTCTTGGTTCAGCAACAGGACGAAGATGAAAGTCAATGACTGTACTGCGAGTATGGCGAGTCTGAGTGGGGCGAGTCTCTTCGTCTTCGTGAAGAGGCCTTTTTCCTCTGGAGGAACTGGGTTTGGAAGAACTAGGCTGAGAAGTGTTTGGAGGAGGAGGAGGAGAAGGACGAGGCGCAACGCCAGGGCGGCGAGCAGTGGTTTTAGTGCGGGCCATGTCAGGAGAAGGGTTTGGTGGTGATGGAGGTGAAGAATGAGTAGGTGATTGAGAGGGAGAAGAGTGTGTATGATCAGAACGGTGGTGGCCACTATGTGAACCTCTGCGAACTGCTCTTTTCTTTCGTGCCATTTTATAGAGCACTGGTGGGAAGAAGATGAAAGAGTGGAGAGTGTGGTGTGAATGGATGCATGCAGTGGAAAGTTATTATAAGCTTAGAGAAGTGTAAAGGTTGCACCTTGAAAAGATAAAAATCCCAACTTTGAAAACGTTTTAAAAGTAACAGTTGTAACCTTTGTACGTTTGAAATAAGGACAAAAAGCAAACAAAGGGGAAAATTAATAAAAGGATGCAAATGAAGTGAAGCCCAATTAAAACATAGTGCAAATGACAAAAATTTGAGACTGACAAAAAATAATGAAGTGAGTCCAGTTGTCTCAGAAAATTAAAAAATAAATTTAAGCCCAAAAATTTTGAAATCCCATTCTTCATAAAGACTTAAAAAAAATTTCAAATCCTAAAAAATTGAAAAAGCCCCAAAGTTTTCAATAAAGAAAAGCCCATAGTTCCAGAGACTGCTTCAGCACTCAATTCCCATCATTCATTTTGGTCAGAATTGAATCCATTAGCTTCAGGGTGACTTAATGAGGTTTACTCATCATCTGCCAAAAAAAATCTCACCGCGATTTATGAGATAAAACATAAAAAATCTCATGATCAGAATCATTAAGAAAACAAAGATGAAGTAAGAATGCCCAGTTCAGTTCTCAACTTGCATAATCTCTCCTCTATCAATGGTTTGGTGAATATATCAGCTAGCTGACCTTCAGAATTAATAAACTGAATATCTAAATTTTCATTTTGCACATATTCTCTTATAGAATGAAAACGAACTTCAATGTGCTTTGTTCTTGAGTGCAAAACAGGGTTTTTGGAAATATTAATAGCACTCATGTTGTCACAAAATAATGGAATATTTGAGACATTCAGTTTATAGTCAGCTAGTTGAGTTTTCAGCCATAATAATTGAGAACAACAAGAGGAGGCTGCAATATACTCAACTTCGGCTGTTGAAAGAGCCACTGTAGCTTGCTTTTTGCTAGACCAAACAATGAGGGATTTCCCAAGAAAACAGCACATGCCACTTGTGCTTCTTCTATCGATCCTATCCCCAGCAAAATCTGCATAACAGAAACCCACTAATTGAAATGAATCAGTCTTAGGAAACCATAAGCCATAATCAGTGGTACCAAGCACATATCGGATGATCCTCTTGACAGCTGAGAGGTGGGACTCCTTAGGCTTTGATTGAAACCTTGAGCAAACTCCAACACTTTGGATGATATCAGGCCTTGAGGAGGTTAGATACATCAAATATCCAATCATCCTTCTATAGCGTGTCTCATCAACATCTCTACCATGTTCATCCTTGTCAAGCTTGATATTGGGATGCATGGGGGTTCCCATTGGCTTAGCACAGTCCAGCCCAAACTTCTTGACAAGTTCCTTTGCATATTTTTCTTGATGGATGAATATGCCTTCTGCAGTTTGCTTGATTTGGAAGCCTAGAAAGAAGTTGAGCTCTCCCATCATGCTCATATCAAATTCATTGGTCATAAGCTTAGCAAAATCTGCACACAAATCCTCATTAGCCGAACCAAATATAATATCATCAACATAAACTTGCACAAGAATAAAATGATCATGATAGTTCCTAATAAATAAAGTGGTGTCAGTGGCTCCTCTTTGAAAATTATTTTTCAACAAAAATGAGCTAAGCCTCTCATACCAAGCTCTAGGAGCTTGTCTCAAACCATATAAGGCCTTACCTAGTTTGAAAACATGGTTAGAAAAAGATTTATTTTCAAACCCAGGTGGTTGAGCCACATAAACCTCTCTATCTATTATGCCATTGAGAAAAGCACACTTTACGTCCATTTGGAATAGCTTGAAGCCACAATGAACTGCATAAGCAAGTAGCAATCTGATGGCTTCCATTCTAGCTACAGGCGCAAAGGACTCATCGAAGTCGATCCCTTCCTCTTGATCATATCCTTGAGCAACCAATCTAGCTTTGTTTCGGACTATGGATCCATCTTCACCCATTTTGTTTCTGAAAATCCATTTAGTGCCAGTAACTTTCTTTCCATTTGGGTAAGACACCAATGACCAGACCTGATTTTTCTCAAACTGCTGCAATTCCTCCTTCATAGCTAACACCCAAGATGAATTAGCAAGAGCTTCTTGGATGTTTTGAGGTTCAATCTTTGATAAAAGAGCTAAGTTGCTGGATTCAACTCTTTTCAAAGATGACCTTGTTGAAATACTTTTGGACGGATCACCAATTATGAAATTTTCAGGATAATTTTTCAGAAACTTTCATTCCCTGGGCCTTCTGATTTGTGTTGAAGATCCAGGTTCCTCTTGATCAATAATAGCTTCTGTATCAGTGTTTTCTGCTGTGACAGAAGATAATTCCAAATTGTCTCCTGCAGAATTGGAATTTTCGCAACTAACAGGTGTGACTTCATGAGAACTTGGATTTTGTGAAAATGGTTCAGTGTTCTTTGGTAATTCATCTTCAAAACTTGGACTATCATCAACGCAAACACTGGGAACATTGTTAGATTCACAGAATGTGACATGCATGGTTTCCTCAACAGTTTTGGAGTTCTTGTTATAAATTCTATAGGCCTTGCTATTAGTGGAATAACCAAGAAAAATTCCTTCATGTGTTTTAAGATCAAATTTTCCTAAATTTTCTTTGATATTCAGAATGAAACACTTGCAGCCAAACACATGAAAATAACTAAGATTAGGAGGATGCCCTTTCCAAAGTTCATATGGGGTTACATAGCAAGCTGTATTCACAGCTTCAGCCCATAAGAACTTGGGGATTTCATATTCACATAACATAGCTCTAGCCATTTCTTGTAAACTTCTATTTCTTCTCTCAACAACACCATTTTGTTGAGGTGTTCTTGGACAAGAGAAGTTATGTGATATGCCTTGTTCATCACAAAAAGATTCAAAGTATTGATTTTCAAATTCTTTACCATGATCACTTCTTATTGAAACAATTTTTGAACCTTTTTCATTTTGAATCTTTTTGCTGAACTTTTCAAAAACAGAAAAAGCCTCATGTTTATGAGCAAGAAAGAACACCCAGCCAAATCTAGTATAGTCATCCACAATTACTATGCCATAACTCTTTCCTCCAAGACTTTGAGTCCTAGTTGGTCCAAACAGATCAAGATGCAACAACTCCAATGGTTTCTTAGTAGAGACATCTTCCTTGGGTTTGAAAGAGGTTTTAATTTGTTTACCCATTTGGCAAGCATCACAAATGATGTCCTTATGAAATTTTATATTAGGAAGACCTCTAACTAGGCCTCTCTTTACAAGCTTAGAGATTTGGAACATGCTAGCATGTCCTAACCTCTTATGCCGCATCCATTTTTCAGATTCCATTGAAGAAAAACAAGTTTCATTTTGAACTTTTAGATCATCTAGAGTGATACCATAAACATTGTCACTTCTTTTGGCAACAAATAAAACAGCCCCTGTTTTCTCATTTATGACTCTACAATCAGATTTTCTAAAGGTTACAGCATATCCAAGATCACACAATTGACTTATGCTTAATAGATTATGCTTTAATCCATCAACTAAAAAGACACTATCAATGCAAGTTGAAAAATCTTTGCCAACCTTACCAATGGCAATTATTTTACCTTTACTATTATCTCCAAAAATGACAAATCCTCCATTATACTTGTTGAGTTTAATGAAGGAAGTATCCCTTCCAGTCATATGCCTTGAACATCCACTATCAAGATACCACATGTCCATTTTCTTCTTGGATGCAAGGCAAACCTGCATGTTCTTTAACTAACCTTAGGTATCCAAATTCATTTGGATCCTTTGATGTGAAATCTTCTTGGTTGCCCAAGAGCATTATAATCATAAACAACTTTATATAATTTACTATCATTACCAAAAGACTTAAGAAAGATGAAACATTGAGGAGGATCATGACCATTTCTATTGCACTTGTAGCAATGATTCTTGCTTACTGATTTTTGAGGTTTGCTGAATCCTTTTGGTTTGAAAAGCTTGGAAGAGAAGGCTTCAGATTTTTTAAAGTTTTCTTTGAAAACAGCCTTGTTTTCCTCTATGAATCCAAGTCCAGATCTTTCAGATCCAAACCTTTGACTAGCAAGTAGTTTGTTCAGATTTTGAGAACCTTGAACAAACTTTGCTAAGTCTTCATTCAAATTTTTTATTTGTTCATTCAGCTTTTTGTTTTCAGAAATCAAATCAGTGGAAGCAGTAACTTCATGCTTGAGTTTGAATTTTTCTAATTCAGCTCGCAAGGCAATATTTTCTTCTTTTAAAAACTTTTCATTGCTAGTTTCATTTGCCTTAACCTTTTTCAAAAGAAGATCATTTTCTGTCCTCAAAGTCTTATTTTCTTTCTTACATTTAGCATACTTATCCAAGAGTTTCTTAGAGTTCACAGAAATATCTTTGATAATGTAGTGCAATTCATCAATAGATAAGTCAGAGAGATCTACCTCATCTTCATCATTATGATCTGCCATCAGACATAGTTGAGCTTCTTGATCTGAGCTCTCTGAGCTGGTGTCGTTCTCCAAGTCCTCCCATGTTGCCATCATCACCTTCTTTTTGTCTTTCTTGGATTTTTTGCCTTTCTTAAGTTGAGGGCAATCTGACTTGAAGTGACCATGCTCCTTGCAGTGATGGCATGTGAACTTGACTTCTTTGGATGAAGAGCTTCCTTTGCCTTTGTTTTTGTATCTCAGTAGTCTTTTCATTTTTCTTGCAAAGAGCACCTTTTCTTCATCTGAGAAACTGTCATCAGATTCTTCTCCTTGGGCTGTCATTCTTGATTTTAGTGCTATACTTTTCTTTTTGTCATCTTTGTCTTGAGACATGTGAGTGGTTTCATAAGCCAGCAGCTTGCCTCTCAGCTCATCATAGGTGATTTTGATCAAATCATTCCTTTCAGAGATGGCTGTGCTTTTCACTTCCCATGGTG
Source organism: Arachis ipaensis (assembly GCF_000816755.2). Lineage (NCBI taxonomy): Eukaryota > Viridiplantae > Streptophyta > Magnoliopsida > Fabales > Fabaceae > Arachis > Arachis ipaensis. The sequence continues at coordinate 125,405,792 of NC_029793.2, forward strand.
TCCAGATTGTTGATGATTATTGAGAACCTTTCGAACATTTGATCGATGCTCTCATCCTCCTTCATACTGAACATTTCATACTCCTTCATCAGCATGTCAATTCTGGTCTCTCTCACTTGCTTAGTGCCTTCATGAGTGAGTCTGAGCTTATCCCAGATTTCTTTAGCCGTTTTGCACCTTGACACTTTTCTGAATTCTTCAAAACTGATTGCACAGTGCATCAGGTTGATTGCCTTGGCATTGAGTTCAACCTTCTTCTTTTCTTCATCTGTCCATTCACTGTCTTCCTTTGCCACTACTTCTCCATCAGCATTCTGTTTGGTGGGAACGTCTGGTCCGTTGAGAATGATCTTCCAGATGTTGTAGTCGATTGACTGCACGAAGATTCTCATTCTTTCTTTCCAGTAGGAATAGTTGCTGCCATTGAAGTAGGGAGGTCTATTATTAGACTGCCCTTCAATAAAAGTGAAAGCCACGATGTTGGGATTCAAGTTGTTGGCCATGGATCTTTACTCCAAGCTGTGAAGCTTGCCTTCTTGAGACCTTGCTCTGGATACCAATTGATGGTTCTAGTTGAACTTGAGAAGGGGGGTTGAATCAAGTTAGCTTAAAACTTAAAGGTTCAAGCTCTGTTTTTGCTGTTGCTCGAGTTGCAGGAGATTATTTGAAATAATCTCATACGCAGAACATTAAAAGAGCATAGAAGAGGAGAAAGAGGCCAGCATGTATCCTGGTTCGGATTCTCAGTGCCATGAATCCTACGTCCAGTCTCCACCACAAACCATGGTGGAATTTTCATTATAATTCTCAGGTTACATACACCAATACTATTGAATTACTCCATAATTCAACTAGTATCTGCCCCTAAGCTTTCTTCACCAAAGCTTAGCAACCCCAAAGTGCTATCCCAACTTGGAAGGGGAATCTACACAGATTCAATTCTCACCAAGTGCTAACCCAACTTGGCAAGGGGAACTAATCCTAGTTCATAAACCCAAATTACATCAGAAAAACAGTGGCTATTTTGCATCACTCTTGCCTTTTCTCTCTTGGCTTTTGATACTCACATAATTGCCTTTTTCAAAACAGAAAATAACGCAAGACAGCCATAACAAAAAATTAGAATTAAGCTTGAGTAGAAGAAAGAGATTCCAGCTCTGTGTTAGAGATGGTGCTCTGAATGTGTGTGTGCTCTCTTTCTTGACTTGAAATGATGGAATGAGACTTCATATATATCTTCAGATTGCCTTGAATTTCTGCCTCTTCCATTTCCTTGTGCCAGCTGCTCATTGGAGCTGTCCTTGCAAGCATGCAGTCTTTTCTTCATCTTGCTCCACCACCTCTGCTGCTGGAGTAGCTCGTCCACCACTTCTGTGGTCCTTTTTCTTGCTTTCTTCCTTGGCATGTTCTTCTTTTTCATCCTGCTCTATTTCCTCGCTGCTGCTGCTCTATGCAAGTTTGTGTTTTGCATAACCACGATCCTATTATTGCTCAGCTGATGTCCTTGGGTTAGTGGTTGTGCCCTTGTGTCCTTTCTTGCTTTTACAGAGCCACACCTGTCCTTGCTGTGTTGTTGCTTCCTTTGTTTTCCAGCTGTCTTGTTTTGCTTGTGATGTAGACAGCTGCCCTTTTTCTTTTGCCAAATGCATAGCCTTTCATTTTTGCTGAACGGTGTAATAAGGATGAAGTATTGGGCTTGTGCATTTGCTTGGAACATCAAAGGAATAAACAAGTAGCATTGTTTGTATGTGAAAACTAATGGGCCTGCCACAATAAAACACACATTAAACAACATTGGGCTTTCAACCTAAAAACAATGTATGTCATCATAACTTAACTCAAAATCAAACTAGGCTCAACAAAGCTGATTATTTATTCTCCCTTATGCCGGAATAGCTAAGAAATGATATTCTGAATCACCAGGCATCTTTGGATACTAAATATAAGTTCGATTAGAGATAAGTCAAAGGGACGTATTCTGCCAAAAAGCGGTTATCTTTGGCTTTTAAATAAACTTGTTGCTTGGAATCCTAGAGAGGATTGGAGGTGGATTTGGAATATGCATATTCCGGAGAAACTCAGAATTAGTCTCTGGTTGTGGCTTCACAATGCGCTGCCTAGATGTCAAATCCACCTTGAGACTACTTTGCATTGCTTAAAGGACTTTTCAAAGGCTAAAGCTATTTGGACTCTCTTAAGATTCGCCAATCCAACTTTTTTCAATGATCTTTCTTTCAAAAATTGGATCCTATGGGTTTTAGGAGTGATAAAGTTTACACTTTTTGTGACGAGACTGTGGTGTATTTGGGTGGACAGAAATGAGGAGCTCATTTCAAATAAAGACTTCTCAGTTTCTAGATGTGTGCCATGGTAGAAACTTTCTGAATGGTGGAGATTTTCAACACTCATAAACTGATTCAACTTCCTCCTAGCTCCTAAACTTGTCCGAAGCATGGTTTCCTGAAATTGAACCGCGATGGAAGTGTATTCAAGGAAAAAAGGCTCCCAGAATTTAGATGTGTTCTCCGCGATTAAGATGGCATTTGGATTCACAGCATGTCCGGTAAGATTCCTGGGGTGAGTATTCTTCATGTAGAAACTTGGGGATTTGATGTAGATTGTTGTTAGTTTCAAAGGTTGGTGCCAAACAAATTATATGTGAGATAGACTCAATGAATTCATTCCTTCTTGTTAGTCAATGCTTTCTTCTTGAATATGAAAAGAAGAATTTGATACAAAAGATTTTTGAACTCAAATAACAAAAGATGGGAGCTGCGCTTTGTGCTGATCCAACAAATTACAAATATTGTAGCTAACTGGTTGGCAACTTTTGGGGTCCGAAATAACTGCAAAATATGAAATTAGCTGCAACTATCACTTCTCCTTTTTGATTGCTCATAAATTGAATAAATGACCATTATTTCTACCCATAAAAGATGAAAACGCTGACATAGTACCCACACTAAATCGAAACTAAACTTGTATCCACGCAAGATGACTTCCGTGTGACAAAAATACCCTATCTTTAAAGGGTTGGAGTGCCACGTAGGTTTGTCACACAGAGAGCATCTTGCGTGGATACAAATTTAATTCGATCTAGTGTGGATACATATGTCAGCGTTTTCATTTTTTATAGATACAAATGGTCATTTATTCCTCATAAATGATATAACTTAGAAGCTTTATCCTTGTTATTTGTCTTTTTATTCTATTTTTCGTTTTTTTTTATTTTTTTTTCTTTTAAGCTTATG
>NC_029793.2:125409221-125410311 GCF_000816755.2 Arachis ipaensis
GGTTAAAGGTCAAACTTATTATCTAAAACCAGGGAAGAGATGGGTTTTTGAAACATTTTAAAAATACACTCTTCCACATTTTTTAATTTTTTTTCACTAAACACCCAGGTTGAGAGTTTAGGAAGATTTTGAAAATCATCTCTGTTATCAAATAACTTTAATTATTGATTTATTAATTTAGTAGTTCAACTATGATTTAATAAATAATGATACATAAATTAAAAAGGATAAAATACATAAATAAAATAATCTCCTCCCAATATTACTCAAGTACAATAATTGGTAATTAGTTATATTTGGATTCTATATGTACTTTATGTAAATCACTATAAAGAGTAGGTTTTTAAAAATTACATGTAAACCTCTATCACCAATCGCGGTATACATAAAAAATGAAAAACCCTAAAACTGCTTGAAGGAGTTGTGGTTTAATTTATGAATAGAATAACGTGCGCTAAAATTATTGTGCGCCATCATAGTTTATGAAGGAAATCACCTTCTAAAACCACTATGAGCCGTCGTAGTTTATGATGGCTATAATACTTTAGGGGCTATCGTGGTTTACGTTCAATTACGTTATAAATTCGCGATGTGACAAAGTTAGATGAGTCGGGTAAGTAGGGGTGTGCATGGTTCAGTTTTTCTATAAACTGAACTGAAACTGCACTAAACCATTTTAAATGGTTTAGAAACTGAACCAAACTGCTTTGTCACATATGAAACTGGTTCTAAACCAGTTTATAATACAGTGCACCAGTTTAAACCAGTTCATAAAAATAAAACTAGTTTTAATTAAAAAATCAGTTTAAACTGGTTTATAGGCTAAAACTAGTTTTCACACTCTCCATCTTTCTTTCTCTCTCTCTCCCCTCTCTCTCCCCATTCTCTCTCCCCTCTCACTCTCTCTCCTTTCCCTCTCTCTCTCTCTCCCTCCCTTCCCCTCTCTCTCTCCCTCTATCTCTCTCTCCCTCTCTCTCTTCCTCTCTCTTTCTCTCTCTCTCTTCTTTCCCTCTTCCGCTCTCTCTCTTCTTCCCTCCCTCTCTCCTTCTCTCCCTCTCTCTCCTTTCTCTCTTTTTTCTCTCTCTTCTTC
>NC_029793.2:125411108-125421210 GCF_000816755.2 Arachis ipaensis
CCCTCTCTCTCCCTATCTCCATCTCTCTCTCTCTCTCTCTCTCTCTCTTCCTTCTTTCTTTCTTTCTCTCTCCTTTTCTCCCTCTCTATCCCTTTCTCTCATTTCTCTCTCTCCCCTATCCCTCTCTCTCTGTCTCTCACTCCCTCTCTCTCCCATTTCTCTCTCTCTCTTTATCTCTCTCTCTCTCTTTCTCCCTCTCTCTTTCTCTTTGTCTCTCTCAATTTTTCTCCCTCTCTCTCTTCCTCCTTCTCTCTTTCCTTGCGCTCTTTTTTCCCCTCTCTTCTCTCTCTTCCTCTCTCTCCTCCTCCTCCTCCTCTCTCTCCTCTTCTCTCTCTCTCTCTCTCCTCCTTCTCTCTCTTATTTTGGAGAAAAGAGGAAGAGAAAGAGAAGAGGGATATAGAGTGAAAAAAGGATGAGAGAGAAATAGAAAAGAGAAAAAGGATGGAGAAAAAGAGAATAAAGAGAGAGATGAAGGAGAAAAAAGAGAGAGAAGGGGGGAGAGAGAGAGAAGGAGAGGAGGAGAAAGAAAAAGAGGGAGACAAAGAGGAGGGGGAGAGAGAGAAAGAGAGAGAGAGATAGAGAAGGGAGAGAAGGAAGAAAGGAAAAGAGAGAGAGAGAGAGAGAAGGGAGAGAGGAGGGGGAGAAAGAGGAGAAGAAGAGAGAGATGGGAAGGGAGATGGAGAGAGAGAGAGAGAGAGAGAGAGAGAGAGAGAGAAGGGAGAAAGAGAAAGAAAGAGTATGTAAAATTAATTTTGGAGTTTAAATAAAACCAGTTTTAATTTGGTTTAAAACTAAACTGAACCATAAAAACTGGTTTTTAATAAATTGGTTTTTCATAAAAACTATGGTTTCAGTTTAGTTTTTTATTTAAAAAAACTGGTTTATTTAAAACAGTTTCAGTTCAGTTTCAATTCAGTTCAGTGAAACCAGTTTTTTTGCACACCCCTACGGGTAAGTATAGCTGCAATTCAATAACTCTAGGATGGTTGTATAGATGCATGTGTCGAGTGGTCAAAAGAAATGACACCAACCTGGTCGGGCTAGTGGGCTACTGCAGCTACTACAGTCATAGATATTCTGGTGGTTCCCCACATTAATGTCGTATGGCTTCAACATATTTTCATTTTCATTGGCATCTAAGTACGATTGGATGTTTTTCATGTTAAAGATACCTATATAAATATCTTAATGTATCTATATATTAAACTAATAATCAACTTTGTAGGTGGACGGGATATCTGCCTACCTTGGACGAGAATGTGCCAAGGGTTATTCAGATGAGACTTGCATTGGACAGGTTGAGGGCTCGGGGTGTAGGTTGTTAGGATTTTTGATCGTATCACATGTGATATTTATGTCTTCTTTTTATATTGTTGTCTAATAATATATTCTTTTCTTTCAGTTTGTGTGGGAGCCATATTTTGCATGTGAGGTGGTGGCGGTAGTTCACCCAAAAATATTTGCCGAGAAGCATTCGATTGTGGAGGGTAGTGACAAACTTGATCTATTTTGTAGTGATTGGGTTGCATCAGGTGGACCGAGTGATACCATACAGTTTGGTGGCATATAGCATCAATTGGAGAGAGTGTTGAACATAAATTTTCTATAATGAAAGATGGAAGAGGTGAAGATCGAGTGGTTCTCCGATTACTTTCAGATGTGGCATCTGAATTAGAACAACGGAACTAATTCCATCTTCCATGTTCAGAGAGTTGCAGATCCAGGTCCATGAGCAAAGTACCTATAGTGGTACCATTGGGTGGCTCACAGTGTTTGTCTCCCGGATACTTCCTTTGCTAATCTTAAGCAGGTTGATATCCCAGATGATGCTCATTAGAGAGTTGTTTTAGAAGAACCTACTAAGGTGCAAGTACCCGACATGCCTGACAACAGGCGTGTTGAGTGGCGAATGCTTGATGACTTGATGGACCAATTAGTGGAGGAGATCCTGGGCCACGACAAGGCAATCGTTGTATTCTTCAAGCCCGAGTCAGGCATAAAGGCAGCAGAGTTGGTGGTGACGACGGTGAGGGTGGTATTGCTGGTGGATGACATGGGAGTGACGTAGGTTCTAAAGATGTGGGGAGCGGCGGTGATGGATTGGTGGTGATGTATAAACTGATTTCGATGGAGGTACATTTGTTGTAAGTTATAGTAGTTAGATGTTTGGAGAGGCCATCAGTCATATATTCACCAACTTTTTTTAGATGATGTTTACACTCTGTCTTTTGCTTTTTTGAATCACAATCACGTTTAAGGGGTATTTATAGGGTCAAATTCAACTTATAAACTGCTACAACCTAACAAAAAAATTTATTCTTCATGTAAACCACTACACTTTCTCATAGATTCTGGTAGGGGTGTTCATGGGTCGGGTGAAACCAGGTTTGATGTGATCCAGATCCGACCCGAAATATATACCGGATCTATTTGTTAGACCCGAACCCGGCTCTAAACCCGATGAAACCTATACATTTTTGGGCCACGATTATACCGAGTAAAAACTGGGTCATTAACATTACATTACTTTGATACCTTCTTGTAAGCTAATATGTGAAAATATCCAAATTTCTAAGACTCCAACCATTATTTGACATGGTAAAATTCACTTAGAAAAATATAACAAGAACCAACTCTTCTCTAAAATTAAAACATAACCATAATCAATACTAATATTGTCTAATAACACCAAATATTTAAATCAATACAAATAATACAATATTATGCTATTAGTCTAAAATCTTATGCATTTTAAACATAAAACATTAACTTATAGTCTTATAATGACTAATAACACAAAATATTAAAGTTTACAATACTTAAATTCCACATAAGAATAGCCATCGTCCATCACTAATGATGCGTTTGTTTTTAGAGACAGGACAGAACATGACATTGAGACAGAGACAATAGGACGGAGACACTAAAAATTATCCCATGTATTGTGTTTGGATACGATATACAAGACACTAATATAGTGTCCAGTATTATGTTTGGATACACATGAATAAGACTAAAATATTATATAAAATGACTAAAATAGCCATGTGAGAGTACGTAGCATTATAGACGGAACTTGAAAAAAATGTTTAAAGAGGCCAAAAATTTTAATAAAAAAATATTTAATAAAAAAATATATTAGTATTTATATTAAAATAAAATTTATAAATATAATTATTTTATTTTAAAATTTATTATTAATATGTAGGAATACATATGGTTAAGATTAACAAAAAAAATAAATCTGAGTTTGATTAATAAAAAATTTTGTGTAGGTTGATAAGCCAAATTAATTTTAAATAAAAATCAATTTTAAAAAAAAATCCGTTTTTACATGAAAAAAATTAGTTTTTGCACATAAAAATCTATTTTTATTTAAAAAACTAATTTTTTTTATCTAAAAACTTATTTTTTTTTTAAAAAAATTGATTTTTATTTAAATTATATAAAATCAATTACAACTTATAAATTATTTTTTGGTATTTTAAAAGATCAATTTTCCTTTTGATAATATTTATCTTTTAAAATTTTCAAGATTAATTATTTTTATTACAAATCAAATAATATAATACAAGATTAAAATGGTATTGAAGTAAAAACGATAAGAATGAAAGAATTATCCACTCCAATAAAAAATTCTACAAAAAGGAGAGAGTACCTGAAAAAAGAAAGAGATAGAAGAGCAGGAAGAAGAAAGTACTTCCCTTAGAACAGCGTAATAGGAAAAATAAAAAGGGGTAATAGTGGAATAATAAAAAATATCTATGGATAAAAAGAAAAACAAAATTTATAAAAAAGTCCGTGTCTACTCTTCCAAATCCCATATACATCATTGTCTTCGTAAAAGAATAGACACAAAAGTATAAAAAACTGTCTCAGAGACAATGTGTTTAGTGTCCATGTCTCTGCTTTCAAACACTTTTTAAACATGTATTGTCCATGTCTCTCTGTACTGTCTCCGAAAACAAACGTTATCTAATAACACAAAATATTAATTGTGTATGATGACCGGGCCACCGGACCGAGTTCGGGTGACCCGAGCTGTGGCCCGGACCCAATCCGAAATAATGACCGGATCTATTTTTGAGACCCTTATCTGATCCTAAACCCAATAAAATCACACCAAATTAACCCCTAAAATATTTGGAATCAAGCCAAATCTTTAGACCGGATCATATACACCCCTAAATTTTGGTTCAATCTTTTTTTTTTCATAATCTGCTCTATCTAGTAGTGGTTTCTATCTTTTTATTGTTGTTGATAAACCGCTATACGAAATAACGATTTATGCTTAATTCCAATTTAAACCTAATCTACGATGGACTATAATGATTTACTTTTGTAAATGCTTAAAACCCTCTAGCCTGTAACAATTTATATATAATAGAGGACCGAAATATAACCAATCATAAAAAATTGTATTTGAATAATTTTAAATCTCAATTATTTTAAATATATGATTTACCTAATTAAAAATATGCATCAGCCAATGTCTTATAATGTTATTTAAATATTATACGAAAATCTAATAACAAAAATATTCAAAACTCAGTTTGCTAATTAGTAATTAGTGAAAAAGTGATCCGAGAATTTAATTATTACAAGTGTAATAACCTGTGTCGTGCACGTGATAAGATTAAAATTATAATTTTAAACTATTCTATTAAAATTAATTTAATTAATAAATAAGTAATATGATGTGTATTGTTCATTCTTTTTTAAATATAATATTAAGTGTATTAACTAAAATGTAACTATTAAGTGTATAAGAATTATGTTTAAATTATGAATCTTTAAATAAAATTATCCCATTTAAAATATTTAAATTATGATTTCAATCATAAATTATAATTATGATTTAAAAAAATTAATATGATATTACATTTTTTTCTCCACTTCACTATTAATATACTGATATTGCAAGTCTACATTACAATATTTTTTTGAATCTTGACTGAAAAGAAAATAGTTACGTGTTTCTATCATTCTATTTATTTAATACACAATGTGCTAACACTAACGAGATTTTTTAAAAAACATATATTGATAAAAATAGATATAATATGATTACAAATATAATATAAATAAATAAAATATATAAATAAATGCTAAACCAATATGCTTACCAATGTCTTTGTTAAATTTTGTAAATTAGAGAATAATTATGTATTCGGTTATTTAGTGATCACATATGAAGGTTGTGGTAGGCTTAGAGAAGGGAGGTTGAATCTATGCCTTTCTTTTTGTTGCTGTTATGACCCTTTTTAGACAAACTTTCAATTCTGATTCTGTTTGAACTCAGCAGCGAAATTTATGAGACAATTTATTTTTGTCTCATGAATATCAGAAAACAGAACAGTGCAGAGAAGAGAAAAGCCAACACCAGCATATATCCTGGTTCGGTTGCCTTGTGCTATGCAACCTACGTCCAGTCTCCTCCACAACAATGGAGGACTTTCCACTATAGTTAACAGTATTACATACACCAATTTCACAGGATTGACCCAATCCTTTCACACACAAGTTCTAACCTAACTTGACATTGGCTATGCTAATACCTAACTATTCACTCTTAGTGCTAACCCAACTAAGAAAGGGATACCTCACAGGTACAAGATACAAGACACTTAACCAACCTAAAGAAATCTGAAAATAACTCTAGGCTTTTCTCTCAAGTGTTTCTCTCAGCCTTTTTCCACTCATGGCTTTTTCTTAAGCTTTATCATAATGTCTTTTCTCACAAGAAATTACAGAAAGATAAACTTAGAAAAGTACATTACAATCAGTAAAATATGAAGGAGATTGGTTTCATCAACAGCCTCTGTGCTATGCGAAAAACCAGATTAGCAAGCCTCTGATTCAGTTCTTCATACTGGCAGAATGCACCTTTTGATTAGGTTACACTTTCCAGTTAGTTGAACTTCTTCAAAGAGCTCTCTCAGAACAAAACCTCTATTCACTGGTTTTCTCTCCTTGGTTTCTGAATGAACAGCAAACCTCTTGTATCTCCTTGCATGTTGCTTGGTTCTTCTTCCAAGGTCAACACCTTGAGCCTTGAGCTTCACCATCCCACAGATTCACTTTTTCACCTTATTCTCCAGAGTAGAAACTCTTCTTCTGACTTCCTCACCTTGACCGAAAGCCATAAAACAGCAACCATAGAAATCTTCCAATGGTCAACTTGATCTGAGCCCTTGAAAAACAATTTGGTCCCCAAGTCATGTTTAAGACCGTGGATACATAGCAGAGAAGAACAGAAATCTTCTTTCCCTTGTATCCCATTTCGGATAGAACAGAGAGTTGGGAAGAAGAGAAGAAACTGATTTGCATGTATGAGGAAATGGTTTACCTTTGATCTCTTCTTAAACTTGATTTGGCTTGAACTTGTTGATTTGACATTCTGACTTTCAAGCTTAAACCTTCTCTCTCTTGCTTCTTTGGTTACTAGCTTATGGAAGAAGCTCTTTCTCTCTTTCTTACTTTTCTGAGTTTCTGACTTGACTGAGATAGAGAAGAAAGGAACGTTGATTTGGTGAAAGCAAGTGAGAAGGAAATGAAATTCAATTTGGGCTTGGATCGGGTAGTGATATGCTTGGCCCATTTTTGATTTCTTTGGCTTCTTTCTTTGCTTTTTCTTGGGCTCTTAATTTTGCTTTCAGCCCACCATCCTTGCTAATTGCTTTTCATTCCATTTGGGCTATGGAATTTTGGCTTGCAATAATAAATAATTAGTAATAAGTAAATATAATTAATCAACACTAATTATTTATTTTGCCCAAAAATAATGTTTGTCATCACTAATTAATTTGGTTAATTTCTTAACTCAACAATCTCCCCCTTGATGACAAACATGGTTTAAGAAATAATCAAAAGGAAATGAATTTGAGTAAGTTTAGAAACTCCCTTTGATTTTTGTCATTTGCTCTTGTGTTGCTCCCCTTTTCCTTTTCAAGATTAGCTCCCTCTTGATTTATGCTTTCCTCTTTGTTCCTGTTTTATATTACACTTAAAGAGAGCACAATGAAGAGCTATACACATTTATCTAAGCTAAGGAATATCAAATAAGCAACATCACATAATCAGCCCAACATCAAGCTAATATCAGCAGCAAAAGGATTCAGCATGTGAAATCAAGTTTTAATGCAGCAATTGGACAAAAATCCCAAAAGAAGTACTAATAGCTGCAGCATTGCCAAAAAATTCATAGGACACATTTACCATCCTATTATCCTAGTGCTATTACTCCCCTTTTTGTCATCAAGGGCGGATAATAATCCTGAGCAACAAAAACATCAATACAAAACCTGCAAGAAAAGGTTATATCACAGTCCAAAGTTCTAACTAAACTAACAAAAGTGCAGCAGTATTTAGAGTTATTACAGTCATCCAAGATAAAACAATTCAATAGTAGCAAAATAAATCAGAGTTCATGAGACAAAAAGAGAGCAGCAGCAGCAAATTTCATGAGACAAATCCTAGGCATCAGAACCATTCCCCTCCGAAGCAGCTTCCTCTTCAACATCAGTGGCAATGTCTTCATCCTTTTGAAGGTTATCAATGAAGGTCATGAGTACAGCCACCCTATCCCTTGATTTTCTCAGAAAGTCCTCATGCTTGCTAGCTAGCTTCCTTTGTTCCTTGCTCATGGCAATCATGTGATTTGATTGGGAAACAAACTCTTGAGCGACATCCTTGACCACATTCAGCAGAGTAGATTTCTTTCCAGTGGAGATGGAAGTACCCTCGGTGGAAGGAGGAGGAGAGTTATCTGGAATGAAATCTTCATCATCATCATCTAGAACCACTCTCTTAGATTGAGTTGGTCCTTTTTGCTGTTTCACTGAACCATCTCCTTTTAGGTATGAATGTCTGTTTTCATAAGCCTCATTTGACAGGTCAACACTAAAATATTCAAATATGCAAGTTAAAAACATGCCATAAGGTAGTGCTTTATCTTTCTCACTTCTAACAGAATCAAACATGTATCTAGCCATCAAATAGGCAAAAGAGATTTCTATTTTAGTGATTAGGGCATACAAAACCAGTGTGTCTGTGTAAGATACCCTTTGATATGAACCACTTTGAGGAAGTAAAATGTGGTTGACAATTCGGTGCAACTGAGCACGTTCATATCCTAGGGCTTTGTGAGTGGGTGTGATGCCATCAATTAAGGAAACATGTTCACAGATTTGAGCCAAAGTATCATGGTAAGAGATACCAACTCCTTCATCCCACTTTACAGACGTGTAAGCACACGGCCCAACATCAGTGTATTTCAAAGAATCACTGACAGTTTCATTATTCAAAATAATGTGTCTGCCCTTAACATAAGAATGCACACTTCCTTCATGGTAAGTCATGTTAGCATAAAATTCTTTGACTAACTGAGGATATACAAGTTTTTTGATTTTGAAAAGGTGATTTCAGTCTAAAAATTCCAAATTTTCAACAAAAGGAAAACCTTTCTTTTTCAAATCAGGTAAATCCGCAAGAAAGGAGGGACATAGAGTACGATACTGAATAACTCCCTCATAAAAATCGTGGTTCATGGCAGATTTGAAACGATGGGGTTATAGTCTGAGTGAGATGTCATGTAGTGTGATTTGTGAGCAAAAGGATCAATGTCTGGTTCTCTAACCGATTTGAGAGGGCGATGAGGGTTACCTCTTTGTGAGCGCACAGGAACAGACCTTGACTTAGGTTTTGCTGTCTCAGGAACAGGTTCTTCAACAGCAGGACGCTTACCCTTGGATGAGCCAGGTTTCGAAGAGATTGGTTTGGATGGCGTTGTCTTAGGCGGTGGCGTAGATTTGGCAGGGGCAGGGTACCTTGGTGTGGTCTTGGTTCACGCCATGGGAGCAGTGCGAGGAGGAGAGGTAGGAGGAGATGGTGAAGGTGTGAAGGTTCTGTCTTGGGAGCGAGTGGAAGGCTTGGATGGAAGTTTATGCACCTTTTCACGAGGAGGCTTGTGTGCTATGATTTTCTTCCTCATTTGTTGGTTATTTGGTTTAAGAGGAAAAGGAGTAATGAGGGTAGTGGTGAGAACCGAAGGGATAGAGAAGGAGTTATGGAGGGAAGAGAGGGAGTGTTGATAACCGTACCCAAAAGTAGATTTCCAAAACCATGCAACTGCATCACCTTTTGAAATGACTTGAAAAGACATTACCTCAAAGAAGAAATATTTTATTTGATTTAAAATAAAACAGGAAATTAATTTTAAATTTTGAAAAAACTTTAAAAAAAATAAATCAAACTTAGAATCTTTTCTGATAAAAAACATTGAGTGAAAATCTTTTTTTTTTTTAATTTTAAGCACACAGCCCAACAAAAATATCAACCAAACAAAAATTGTAACATTCATATATGGGCCTTGAGATGGTTGGATTTAAGGAAACACATTGGACCACTCTAGATCTGATTTTGAGTTTGGCCCAGATTAACTTTCACGTGAAACAAGCCCAGAACACGCTGACTTGAAGGAAACGTTTATCACCTGCCCAGAATTGTCTCATACCTGTTCATGAGACAAAAATCTCCAGCAAAAATATCAGCATTTTTCAAATAAAGAATCATAACTCAGAATTCCTAGACAAGACCTAAGCATGCAAAATCTATCCTCAGCTAATGGTTTTGTGAAAATATCAGCTAATTGCTCCTCTGATTTAACAAATTGAATGCTAATATCCCTCTTTTGGACATGTTCTCTTATTGAGTGAAATTTCACTTCAATATGCTTAGTCCTAGAGTGCAAAACTGGATTTTTAGAAATATTAATGGCACTCATATTATCACACATCAAGGGAATATTTTCAGTATTTAGTTTGTAATCAGCAAGCTGTGTTTTTAACCATAAAAGTTGAGAACAACAAGAAGAAGCAGCTATATACTCAGCCTCTGTAGTGGATAAGGCCACTGTTGGTTGCTTCTTACTTGACCAAACATTTAGGGACTTTCCAAGGAAGCAACATAAACCTGAAGTGCTCCTTCTATCAACTCTATCACCAGCAAAATCTGCATCACAATAACCAACTATATAAAAATCATCAATCTTAGGATACCAAAGACCAAAATTAGATGTGCCATGAACATATCTAATGATCCT
>NC_029793.2:125421312-125427233 GCF_000816755.2 Arachis ipaensis
TTATCTAATTTTGAATTAGGATGCATGGGAGTTCCCATAGGTTTGGCATTTTTCATACCAAATTTCTTAACTAATTCCTTGACATACTTTTCTTGATGAATGAAAATACTTTTTTCAGTTTGTTTAATTTGCAGCCCAAGAAAAAATTAAGTTCACCCATCATACTCATGTCAAATTCACTTGTCATGAGTTTTCCAAATTCAGAACAAAGGGATTCATTGGCTGATCCAAAAATAATGTCATCAACATATATTTAGACTATAATAAAAGAATCATTAGAGTTCTTGATAAATAGAGTTGTGCCAGTGGTGCCTCTTTGAAAACCATTTTTCAAAAGTAAAGAGCTAAGTCTCTCATACCAAGCTCTAGGAGCTTATCTTAAACCATAGAGAGCTTTAGATAATTTGAAAACATTATTAGAATGCTCTTTATTTTCAAAACCAGGAGGCTGCTCCACATACATTTCTCTATCTATCACTCCATTCAAAAATGCACATTTCACATCCATTTGATATAATTTAAAACCACAAAATGCAGCATAAGATAAGAGAAGTCTTATGGCTTCCATTCGAACAATAGGGGCAAAGGATTCATCAAAGTCTATTCCTTCTTCTTGGTCATATCCTTGTGCCACTAGCCTTGCCTTGTTTCTTGCAATGCTACCATCTTCTCCCAACTTGTTTCGAAATATCCACTTGGTTCCGGTCACTTTATTTCCACTTGGCCTTGGGACTAAAGTCCACACTTGGTTCTTTTCAAACTCAAGAAGCTCATCCTCCAAAGCTTTAACCCAAGAAGGGTCACTAAGGGCTTCCTTGACATTTTGAGGCTCTATTTGTGAAAGAAGGGCAATGTTAGATCCTTCTTTTGCCTTTCTAGTGGAAGACCGAGTTTGCACTCCATGAGAGACATCCCCAATGACAAATTCCTCAGGATAATTCTTTAAGAATCTCTATTCACGAGGTTTGGTAGATTTGGAGGCAGAATCAAGGGATTCTGGGTGCTGCTGGCTTCAGGATTTCCTTCAGATTCATGAGACAAAATGGAATTGTCTCTTGAATTTTCAGCAGTTGCAGTTTCTGGTTCAGTTTGACCAGAATTTCCTTTTTCATTATTTTGAGTGGCTTCATCTTCCTTTTGAGCTTGATTTCCTGCATCACAATCTTCCAAAATGCTTTGCACCAAATTAGTATCACAAAATGTAACATGTATAAATTTCTCAATAATCCTAGCATCTTGATGATAAACCCTATAGGCTTTACTAGTTGTGGAATATCCTACAAACAAACACTCATATGCCTTTGGATCAAACTTACCCAAATTTTCTTTGTTATTTAGAACAAAATATTTGCATCCAAAGATGTGTAAGTAATCTAAGTTTGGTGGGTAGCCTTTCCAAAGTTCATAAGGGTTTTCTTCAAAAATTTCCTTATGATTGTTCTATTCAAAATGTGGCAAGCCGTGTTAACCGCTTCAGCCCAAAGGAATTTAGGAACATTACTCTCACAAAGCATAGCTCTTGTCATCTCTTGTATGCTTCTATTTCTTCTTTCCACAACACCATTTTGTTGTGGTGTTCTTGGACAAGAGAAGTTGTGAGATATTCCAAATTCCTCACAAAAGGATTCAAATAAATTATTTTCAAATTCAGTTCTATGATCACTTCTTATAGAAGAGATTTTCAAATCCTTTTCGTTTTGAATTTTCTTGCAAAAAGGTTCAAAGGCCGAAAAGGCTTCATTTTTATGTGCAAGAAATAAAACCCAACCAAATCTAGTATAGTCATCCACAATTACTAAACCATAGTGTTTACCACCTAGCCTTTGAGTTCTTGTTGGACCAAATAAATCAATGTGTAGCAACTCAAGTGGTCTTTTAGTAGAGATATCTTCCTTTGGTTTAAAAGAACTTTTTGTTTGTTTTCCCATTTGGCAAGCATCACAAGTGATGTCTTTGTCAAACTTTATCAAAGGAAGACCTCTTACTAATTCTTTCTTTACAAGTTTGTTTATTTGAAACATACTTGCATGGCCCAATCTCTTGTGCCATAACCACTTTTCAGATTCTTTAGAGTGAAGACAAGCTACATTTTGATCCTTTAGTTCATCAAGAGTAAGTCCATACATATTATTAAAATGCTTGGCAACAAACATCACTTCATTTGTCTTTTCATTAACAACACAGCATTCAAGTCTTTTGAAAATTACCAAATATCCTAAGTCACACAGCTGACTTATACTCAAAAGATTGTGCTTCAAACCACATACCAAAAGTACATCATCAATGAAAGTAGATTGTTCATTACCTACTTTTCCAACAGCAATGATTTTACCTTTACCATCATCTCCAAAGGTTACAAAACCTCCATCATACTTATTTAGTTTGATGAAGTAAGTTGACCTTCCAGTCATGTGCCTTGAACATCTACTATCCATGTACCACATGTCCCTTTTGTTCTTGGATGCTAGGCAAATCTGCATGAAGAGTTTCAAGTAGCCTTAGGTATCCAAATTAATTTGGATCCTTTGAAGTTAATCCATCTTGGTTGCCCAAGTGCATTGAAATCACAAACAACATTGTAAACTTTGTTTCCTACAACCCTCTTTTCAATGAAACATTGTGCATATGAGTGGTCAAATTTCTTGCAATTGACACAATGATTTTCTAATGTGTGTTGCTGAGATTGAGGTGAGTTATATTGCTTGAAATGATTAAAGTGTTGAAATTTTCTGGTTTTTGGAGGAGATGCATTTCTTTTGACAAACTGATTTTTATCAAAGTTATTCCTCTTTGCAAAAGCATTTTCACCAGAATTTTTTTGAACATTTTTACCTTTCGAAAATGAGGTTTTGTTGTAAAATGGTGGTTTCTTGAAAACAGCCTCATTTTTCGAAATGTAACCCAAACCTGGCCGGTTTGAACTTAGATCAGTTCTTGGTGAAGGCTCAGTTTCACTTGTGTATACTTCATCAAATTTTTCTTCAAAAGTTGAAACATATCCAATACCCGATTTGTTTGGTATGGATTTGGTATTTGATAAAGAAGACACAAATTTTATAGAGGATGTGTTGGAAATTGCATCTTCCTTGGCTATGTAGCCTAAACCAGATTTTTCAAACAATGGTCTTTGACTTGCAAGTAATTTGTCTAAGTTACTAGAACCTTGAGCAAATTTTGCTAAGTCACCATCAGTCTTTTAATAATATCATTTAATCTTTTATTTTTAGCAATTAACTCATGAGAAGGATCCACAATGTGCTTTCCTTTTAATTTTTCAAGTTCAGATTTTAGAAATCTATTTTCTTCAATGATGTCCAAAGCACATTCAGTTTCCTTCACTTTTTCTTTTAAAAAATCATTTTCAGCTCTTAACACATCTCTTTCAGATCTGCATTCATTGTACTTGTCAAGCAGTTTTGAGGTGTTTAAAGTGAGATCATCAATAATAGCATGTAGACCATCCATAGACAAATTAAAGTAATTTACGTCATCAAAATTTTTGTTTCCAGCCATGAAACAGTCTTTGTCTTCACCTTCAGACTCTTCTTCCTCATTGGAGTCGTTCTCGAGATCCTCCCAAGCTGCCATGAGCATTCTCTTCTTTTCCTTCTTTCCTTTGTCCTCCTTTTTGAGCTTTGGACAGTTTAGCTTGAAATGTCCAGCCTCATTTCAATGATGACACGTCACCTTGCTCAAGTCCATCTTGTGATCCTTTGAGCTTGAACCCTTGTATTTGCCATTGTTCCTCATCATCCTTTTAAATCTCCTAGCAAAAAACAAAAGTTCATCATCTGAAATACCATCATTAGACTCACTCTCTTTTGGTTCTATTTGTGACTTGAGGGCTATTCCCTTTTTCTTTGAGTCTGTGTTTGTGTGTGTGGCTTCATAGGCAAGAAGTTTTCCTCTCAACTCATCATAGGTTATGGGACTTATGTTGTTACTCTCGGTCAGGACAGTGGCAGTGTTTTCCCATTCTTTTGAAAACTTATTAAAAAACTTATTAAAAATTCTACCATATCTTACCTATGGGTTGACAATTTCTTAACTCTAACCCTACCCGCACCCAAAAATTATAAATCCTATTCTATCCGAATGGGTTGGTCCGGATTGAATAGCCGCGAGTAAGGTATAGATTACCAACCCTAAGAGGTACAGACAAATTCTAATGAGACAGTAGTGCAAAAAAAAAAAAAGAAAAATTATATGTGATGCATATGATATTTGTGATGCATATATTTTCATACTTAAAATAGTGTCAAATTTTGTTTTTTTGATAAATTTAAATTCTTTTTTTACTCATATAACTCTCAAAAATAATATATGTTATTATAGTGTCATGTAATATTTAAATCTGTTTAGTTTATTAATGTTGTTTATCCTTTTCTATAGTAGGCCTTTGTACCCGGTTGAATCATACATATGGATGTTCAAATCCTAAAAATGTTATAAGTAATGACAAAAAATATATAAAAACAAAAATTAACTCTAAACTAATTTTAAATTATTAGTAAATTAAGTAACAGATAAAAAATATCTTACTTTACACATATTAAAGTAATAATTGATAACTATTTTCAGTTTAATTTCAACAAATTTAAATATTTTTAAGCTGTATATATTATTTAAATAAGTATTTAATTATTTATTATTTTATATTTATTTACAAAATTGTACTTGCTACATAAATTTTTTATTTAAAATATGTAAATAATTTATTTTTGAAAATTTTGTAGGTGTCCCTCTAAGTATTATTTCGTTTATTAAAAATAAGCATTTATTAAGATTTTTATTTTTTATAGACAATGAAATTTATTTTTTTATTACTTAAAAAAAGTTTGTTGAGCCCTATTTGTCACTCACATTTTTTATCTTCGCTCGAAATAAAAAAATTACAATGTGTCTTCCCTCCCCCTAAATTTATCACTAACTTTTGTTGTTAGTAAATAGGCACAAGCATGAAATTTTAAAACGCAGGGCATGAAAGAAACTCTTGCTATTCCCATAATAGGGGTCAACATAGAGAATAACTACATGGCTTTTCTGAAGACTACACAAAGGTTGGAGATGACCATCAGTCCAATTTTTTTACCATGTCAAACCTATTAATTTTGGCAGGAAAGGATGCATTTTCTTGAAAAGGTGCAGCTGTTGCAATTCAATAATGATGCTGCTATTGTCAGTCTAGGTATAGTGCAGTATAGATGAAGAAAGTCTACAAAACTTGTATCCTCCCATTCAGAATGCCAAAAGGTTTTCTAACAGGGATCAGCGACCAAATCTTTTAGCTTGATTTGGTTAATCCTATGCTCTGTAGTGTTTAATCATTTCTTCTTGAAAACACTCCAAATCAAGTTTTAGCAACGGTAGGATTGAAAAATAAAGTAAGTGCGCAGAAAATAAGTTATCATTGTTTTATTTATTTTTATTTTCGACAATATATCCTACATTAATTTTTTTATATATTTTTTATTCTGTTATTCTATTTGTTTATTTGGATGAAATCTTAAATACAGTAAAAAAATCATTTTCATTTAAAAAAATATTTTTTATCAATTTCATAGCACCCAAATAATCACGTTATCTTTAATGGCTTATTAGTTCTTACTTCTCTAGATTTTATTGTACTTTATGTATATGTTTCCATGCATGACATATGTTTTCCTGTCTAACATACATTGTGATACAATAAGAAGAAATAACAAGTAAATCGAAATGACAATTTTATATGTCTGTACTCCTAAAATGTTATGTATTTATTTCGGTGATCATTTTTGATTATGCATGTAAGATTTACATTAATGTAATCTAAGTCAGTCAAGTTCTTTTTGATGGGTAAATTAGTAAAATTAGTTACTATCATTTAATTAAAATATATATTTTATTGAGATATATCTAAACCTAGTATAACATTTCTGTAA
>NC_029793.2:125427258-125452648 GCF_000816755.2 Arachis ipaensis
TTACTTATTTTAAAAAATTAAATTTCTTAAAAAATAAAATATAATCTGCCACAAATCTTGTAGCAAAATTATATTAAAAAATTATAATATAGTTAAAATAACGTATTAATAATTAGAACTGCTTATTTTAAGAAGATATATTTTGATAATTATATAGAATATAAAAATTAATTTTTATTTTTTAATTTGATAGTAGATTTCATAATATATAGTTTTTCCCCCATAAATACATGATTTTTAAAGATATGAATAATTTTATGGAGTTAAAAAAATATAGTTGAAGATTTAAAGTAAATTATTTTAGACTATTATCTATGTTAATTGAATAATAATTAAGTTATTATAGAAAATATTAATATCCATTTATTTTATGATAGTTGCTAAACCCACCATTTTAAACAACTCTAATCTTAAGTCGGTTCTATTTCTCACCGTTATGTTAAATTAAAAAAGCTTGATGTCGATTGAATAACCCAACAATTGTGGGCCATGACCTTTGAGCAATAGAAGGCATGGAGTAAGCAACTGTGGTTTCCTTGAAGGAACCATCCTTGCCTTATAAATAGGGCATTTCAGGCATGGTCTTATGCACCAGTCTACATCTTTCTCCCTCCTTTACTTTCAGTCTTAATATTTGTTGTGTTCTGAAGTTGTGACCATGGAAGAATATCGGTCACTTTCTGCGGATGACTCACAGGAGCCTCAGACGGATGATGCGTAAGTGCCACAACAATGCCTTAAGTTTTTTGTTAATGCCTTTTTGTTATAAGTTGTAGTGCATTTTTCGGATCACACGTCCAACCACACTAGTCTTTGTTATGTTTTTTGGCTTAAGCATACTACATTACTGTTTGTACTGTAGGGTTGTTCCAGCACTGAGCCCCACGTCTGTCCTGGAGGGTTGTTCCAGCACTTAAAGCAAACTGCATTGGTCGACAGGAGTCCCGAAAGTCGGTATCTCCCGAACTGTGGCTAGGAGTTCACCTGTCATAAGATCCACAGAGATGGTACATGTTCCGTTAAAAAGTTGTTGTCTCTTTCTTTATTTTTCAGATTCTCCCCAATCAATATTTTATACTATTTAGTTTGCTGTAAATGATGTAAGGTTTTGATGAACTAGATAATGCATTCTATCATGCAACTTCCGAGCCTAACCCACATGGATTGCAACACCCAGGTTGGTGAGTTGTTTTCAGGTTCACCTTGTAGGACTAGACCAACAAAACTACCCAAGATGGAGCCTGTAGACAATGATAGTGTTCCTCATTCAGCTGAAATTTCACCCTAAATACCAATTCTTTCGACGAGAGGGTGTGTGAACAATCAAGTCCCCCTCATAACCCAAATTGGTCCACCCACAAGTGTCCTGCCGCTTCCACTATTAAACAGCTACGATTCCCCTGTTTTTCTAATTCCACAGGCAAGTACATAAGAGTATTTTATAGTAATAAATAACCCGACTCAAGAAAGAAAGAGTTGATGCATTTCTTTTGTTGCTATTATGTGCAGACCTACGACATGGAGTTCAGGCCGACCCCGGAGATGGACCTTATGTATGATGAAGTCTGATTTGCTGCTTATATATTTCGAAAGACTAATGAGACTAATGACTACGGGTACTTTCTTTTGCACCAGTTTGCCAATATGGTTTGATTTAGTTTTTTTACTTTTTTTTATGCCATTATTTAACAAATGTACTCACTTGTGCCATTCATGCACAGGGAAATTTTGTTCAAATTCACTCAACTTGAGGTTTCTAGAGGGCAGTTATTTTCTCTATGTCCACGTTATGTGCCCCATTCTGATGTGAGTTAATTCATTTCGGTATTAGAAATAATATTGACACGGGAAGGCACGGAGAATACATTGACGTATGGGTGTTTATTTTAAAAAAATTTGCAGATTGTTAATATTACTGTAATGATGGCTTCCATGAAAGCCTCAAGAGTATTACCACCTCGTAAATGGTTTGTTCCTTCTACCATGGCAAATGATATTCTCCTTCTAAAATCTTTGGAGGTCATCATCAAACGGTACCTTGAGCGATGGATGCCTGAAACAACCCAACTAGAACATGTAATATTTATCATCGAAATCTTATTATAATTGAGTATTTGTGAAATTAATTTACAAATAAAGTTTTAGTTCATAATTATCTTTCAAATGATGAGTTGTAGGTGTTTGTGCCAATTTGCGAAGCAAGTCATTCATGGTATCTGATGGTCATAGATGTATCAAATGCAAGGGTGTACTCTCTTGACGTGACCAAGGCACCAGATACAATAGAACGGCGAGAACGCAACATGCGAACCATAGTGAGTTTTAAAAATTTGTTTTATATTCATAAACTACTCATGTAACACCTAATTTCCTGGTGAGATAAGATGGTAATTTCAGCTATTTATTAATTAAATTTTATTTTACCTTTCAGATGATTGCGCTATCACAAATTTTTAGGCTAGACCGCAATGCTGGAAGCTTCCAGCTTGTGTCCCCTGACCCTACTACACGGGGACCTATTCAATATCCACAAGGAGTTCCTTCTCTGGATGACAAGTATGAGAAAATCAAGCTCGTGAATGATTATTTACAAAAGAATGATACCATTGTGAACGTGAAGTAATTTATGGTGAAAACAAATGGCAGCTTTCAGTCGGCAACATGGATGTTATATTGGCTTCAACTGGCTGGCAAATTCAACCTCACTAACATAGGAAACATGGTAAGATATACAAGATTTGTTTTAAAATTGGGACAGAAGTTGCCTTCCTCGACCGATGTTTCACTTCGTTACCTAAATTTTGTGTGGATTTCATGAATAGACAATGCCGGATAGGGTGCGGATGAGGACAGCTATAAACATCGTCCGCTTTCCAATCAACGAGGTTCTAAAGAAGGTTGACTTGAATAGTGCAGCGGCATGGAACACCATTCTGCACAGCATTCAGTAGCAAACATGGACTATGCCTATTTATCTTAGAATTGCAAAATGTTAATGAATTATTTAGGTCTGTCATGATATTAAGATGTAATGCTCTACTTGTTTAGTTATTTTGGTGTGGAGAATAGTGATCTAGGGTACCCGTCATAGCACACAATCCACATTTCCAAGCTTAGGTATACTCTTTTCGAGTTACCTCTTTTGAACCATGGTGAAATATTAGTCTTTAGGCTTCACTGGTGTTAAAACTATCTATGCATATGTATTTTGAATCTGAATCATGAAGATCACTAATATTGATGGTATGTGATATTAATCTGCTTAATTATGGGAATTGTCTATACTTTGCAAAAATGGACTCTTCAATTATGTTTAAAGTAAAAGTGAGTTATCTTTCTTAACTATTACTGACTGCTATTTTAAGAGACATTTTTAATATAATAATGATAGTAATAATCTTTTGGTTTCAGTATTTTATTAGTTCTTATCTTTACCATTTTTTAAATTAAGTTTTTATACTCCAACATTTAAAATAAATTCATTGTATTAGACAAAAAAAAGTAATTAGATCGTTAGTAGTTGTCATCTTTTAAAGAAGAGAGACTAACTATAAAATATTTTGTTTTTAACATATTGTATAAGTCATCCTAGTTTAAATATAAAACAATTGATAACAAAAAAATTAAAAAGAACCAACTTAAAATTTTTTATCTAATATACAAACTTAACATAAAGACAAAATTTTTAATTGTGAGTACGTAAATAAAAATTTTGCGGAAGCTATAAAATCTAATAGAGTATTTAAATCTAATTTGTATAAAGTTTTTTAATTATGTAACTACAATCATTTTAGAATTTATCTCCCTTACGATCAGCAGACCGACTCTTCTTAATATTGAAAACTTATATAATTATTTTTTACTGTTTCAGATGATACGACAAAATTAAAGCTAATTTTAAAAAGTAAAAACAACTATGGACACACAATATTCTATCAAATCTCAACCAATTTCTAATAAGAAATACATTTTTTTAATTAACTCCAAGAATTGATCATGAAAATGCATGTCTAAAAGGAAACTCTCATGACTATCAAGAACACATGATTGAGGTAAAAAATTTCAGCAATGACAAATGAATGAATTTAATAGGGATAAATAGTTATTATTGTTATATACTGCTCCAGAAATTTCATTAATGGTTGTGTTGGCATTTTGCTCCCACACTCTATTTCATAGATTCGTCCCTACATACAAGTATAGTTTAAAAGTCTCCACTGACATGTGTTAGTGACAAATCTGGTAATTGTTACGAATTGGAACATTAAAAAAAAAGTCTTTCGAACCATGACAAAATATGGTGATACAGCTTAAATCCATTTGAAAACGAATATTTCACAATTTATACCTCAAATAATTATTCAAAAGCATCAAAGGTGATGCAAGTACTCTCATCTGCATTGGAATGTCACCTGCTTAGTTTAATAACTTCCACCAATACATATAGAAGCAAACGGATTACATGACTCAATCTAATGCAACAAATAAACCCTTCATTATGGTACAAGTACTTATCCAATTTAAATAGAGGTAAACGCAAATTATCCAAAATATAACTTTGTCAAGTATCACAGCCAAATTTAACCCTAAGGGTCACACCTCTAGCAACTAACTACATTCACCAATACATGTGGTAGAGTCAGAGAAAATCGGTTGGTGGACAATAGAAAGATCACAACCAATCTTCCGCTTCCTGGTCCGAACTGGTTTTTCGCCACCCTGCGTGGTTAAACAGTGTTGTCAACAGAGACCTTCTTAGTTAAAGTTCGGTAGTGCAACAAAAGAATAAAACATAATCACTTTGTTTAAAATAGTTTTGTATGATTCAACAGGATTGGTATTCGATTAATGATTTACGAAAACAAATGATAGTATGCATACTCCAAGGTAAGCCTGAATTTTATAAGATATTCTAAAAACTAAAACTAATTCAAATGGTTGAGAATGATCACATGAAACCAAACTTTGAAAGATGACAATGGTAGTAAAAATTAAAAGATGTAAGAACTTATGCCACAAGTTACTTCAATCTTGCCTAATATTCTTTCATGTTAATGTTACTTTTTTTTTCTAATAGTCTTCCATGATCCCATCCTCATTTAAGGTAACTCATTTAAGATACAATAGCCTTTCTTATTAGTTTAATAGCTCATTTCATAAGATTGGACATATGCACTCAAGTGTTACTAGTGCCTGTCCTGACATTATATTACCACCTAATTTTTAGATTGACTTCAAATTTTTATAGCCTTACCACCTAATCAATTCTTTTACAATTTAAATATCACCAACATTAAAAAAATTCACTAGTCAAGAGTCACTAATTAAAATATGAGAATAATAAAGTTGAGTGTCAATAACTATGAACTAAAACTAATCAAGTACCATCTTTAATGTATCTTAATATTTTAGTTTCATAGCAAATTAGGTTTCAAAAGTTAATTCATTAAGAACAACGTTATATTTACCTTAACTTCTTGAGTCATCCTATTAAGCACAAAGTCGTCTCTTGGCCGTAAGGAAGCCTGGCTCGGTGCATTGGGACATCGCGTCCTTCGATGTCCAAGTCGGTCACATGTGCTACACTTTCGTCGCTTCTTCCCAACTGACGGAGCGGCCTGGGAACGTCGTCCGGTGCCCTTTGTTCTAACACGGACCGGGTCCTTTATCCCTTGACGGACTAACCCGCTTGTCACCATAGGTTCAGTGGGTCTCAACCCGTACTTAATTTCCAACACAACTGCATCACTTAGAAGCTTCTTAGAGTATTGCTTGAAGTCCTCATCACTCATGCATGCGACCCGTCCTAACCTCTTGCATATCTGAGAAAAGGCACCCAACCTGCTTCTATAAGTTGCTGCGTGGTCCGTTGTTTCTTCACCTGATCCAATCGTTAACTTTGCTGTTTTAGCCCACCTGCGCATAAATCCAACCTAATACATACAGAAAGGATATGCACACATGGTAGTCCGAAGGACTCCATCCGCATGCATGTGCACCTGAAATTATTTGTGACAGGTTCCCACACAACAATCCACCTCATATCCGGTCGCCAGTACTTTTCAATCCTGTAAATGTGGCACTGATCTGTAACCTTGCTTTCAAATATCCTAACCCGAACACATCGTCTGAGGGACTCACGAAATCTCCAAAACATCTCGTGTAAATTTACTCCATCCGGATTTTTCCAGCTCCACAAACTCTGTTTGCAACACGGGAGTACCATAGCATGACTTAAATTCGAGCTCATCCTCATTATCACGAAGAAAATCTACACATCTTTGAAAGTTAGTGACAAACTCCAATACTCCATACCTACTCTCAACAAACCTCCCAAGCTTAGCATGTAACGACTCACAACGAGACGTGGTTCTTATACCGGCAAAGAACCTCCCTCGTATGTAGGCGGTCGCCCAGGAATTCTTTTTCCTATACAAGTCTTTCACCCACTCTACATCAACAACGCCACACTCGTCGACCATTGACTGCCAGTGCATTTCGAATTCTTCAGTCTCCATATTTGCCAACATACAATGTCTTAGCAATTGCGTGAAACGCGGATCACATATATTTTGTGTTGCATTTCTCAAAAGATGCCATGCGCAGAGCCTGTTATAAGCTTGGGGAAAAACAGATTGTATGGCTATTCGCATGGCAGGATCACCGTCTGTAATCACTGAAATTGGTGATTTTCCTTGCATGCAATTGAGAAATTGTTGCAAAACCCAAATATATGACTCTTGAGACTCACATGAAACCATTACCGTGGCAAACACACAGGTTTGGTTGTGATGATTAACTCCTGAGAACACCACCACCGGTAGGTTGTACTTATTACGTCCATAAGTTCCCCTCCAAAAACCTAATAGCAGCATTCACATCTCCACCTTGCAATTCTCTTTGCCTCCTAACCTCGTTATACATATCTTGTTTCGTGAAAGGAACCTTATTAAAACCTCCAAGCTGTGCTGCAAAGGATTCATATATCTTTGGAATACTAATCCCAATTCCCTCATACTAGTCAGCTGAGCAATCTCAACCTCCGATATCTTCCTATGTGATCTTAGATAATTTACAAACTTTCCAGATACCATCTCGTGGTTATGTTCATCAATGAACCGCGACACGTACCAATTCCCGGTTCCATCTTTTTTCTTAATCCTCATCTCAGCGAGACACCCACAACGAGTGACTACCTTATGCTCCATTTTCCTATCCATTTTTTCCAACCATTTCTTCTCTCGAAAACCCTGCCTGTTACATACAAATGTATATCTAACAATCTGCCCTATGCTATTTCTTATTTTCTTCCCTTGCCTTGATGCAAAACCTTTCAGTCGACTATAGTTGTTGTAGAAACCACTTGCTTCTTCGGGAGTGCTAAATTCCATTTGAAGAACATCATCTACAGTAACACCTTCCAGATTTATCAACTGGTCTGGGATCAAGAGCTTCATCTGCCTCAACTCCCATATCATACATTCCATCCTACATTATAACACAAAACAGATTAGTAAAATTAACTCAACCATTTTACTATCAAATGGATAATGTATAAACACTACCCATATAAATATTTTCAGTAATCACATTTCTTTGATCTCACCCCAGCTAAGCAAAATAAAAGAGTTTCATAATTTAAAAAATAAAAAAAATAATAAATATTCCATTATGCTTTCATTGAATGTCTTTAATTTATCCTAAATAATAATTTTTTAGGGTGATCATATTTAATATCTTGCAAGTGAAGTTTGAAGTATTAAACTATTAATGTTGTTTTATTTGATGAAGTGAAATGCAAAATAACGCACAAATTAAGTCTCAAAGTAAAGAAGTTGATCAAATATAGGTAAATTTGACCTTTTTTTTTAAGTTATTTTTCGTTCGAGTCTAAAAAACAAAAAAAAATATGAATCTTAAATGGGACATTTAAGAAAATAAGTTGCTTTTGTCAAATAAGAAAATAAGTTGCCTTTTTCTGAATCCTACACTATTCATTATTGAATCTCATGCACTATATTTGAGATAATAAAAAAATTTCTTAGATTTTGAATGTTGATAATATATATATACTTATTCTCTACTGCTCTTATTTAAGATCTATAATTCATTTTATAACAAACATTAGTGAGTCAATTTAGTGTATAACAAAAAATAATGCAAATAAGATTTTTTTTTTGAAAAATTTGCCAATCATTTCAAATAATAAATCAATACTTCAAATTTTGAGTCTACACAGTAACATTCTTAACTTTTGAAATAATTACTCCAATAAATCATTACCGACGTATAGGCAGCATTTGTTTTTAATATATATAATCATCAAAATATAAACACAGGAGTACATGGGAGTACATATATAATATTTGTTTATTTAGACAAAAAATGATTAAACACCCATTCATTTTATGTATCTCTTGTAGAAAATAGTTTTTTCGATATTAATTTTTTTTATAAAATCTTCTCTCCCAACGCATCGAATTCTACCACCAAGAGTCAAGCTCCCATGGCCTACAACATGAACATGTTTAATTCCACTTACCGGTTCATCCTCAACTTTGGAATCAAGGCGTGATCTGATTCATGAAATCTGCATCAGGTCTCTCTGTTAGCTTCATCTTGGCAAGAAGCTTGTTCGTCTTTGCTCCCTTTGCTTTAGTGTCCCGATTTTTGGTATTGATTGAAGCTCCGCCTACCCTTCTTTTTCTGCAACTGCTGCTACCTTGTAACAATACCCTTCAATACATTGAAGGAACAAAGGCTTCTTCCTACACCATAGACTTTCCCCAGCTAAGAAATCTACATGTGTTCCACTGAAAAAAAGAGTTGGGTTTGGGTAAAAGAAAAATCAATAATGACCCAATGCCATTCAACCCATCGGCTTAGAGCCGTTTATAGCCAACTACAACTATGCATATCGGCTTCCTTACTATCCTTTTTGTAATTTGCCTTCTTAGCTCAGGGATAAGTTTGAAATTACACTATATACAACAGGACAAATAAATTACCTGCAATCGTTTTGTCTCTGGTATAGCTTTGTTCCACTATAATACATTGGAACATGTGAAAACCTTCCTAAAGTATAGTAAGTTTACAAGTATAGATAAGGATACAACTACTCTGGCATTATCATCAGAGAAATCAATTCCTTCAGAAACCTGCAAGCAAGATAAAAGTATCAGTAAACAAATATAATCATATAATGGGGTTGTTAGCAGAAAAAAATATGTGAAAGGTAACAGGAAATTACAAATAGTGAAAATATCTTAATTTTTTGTTACAAAATATTTAGAGCTTTTGAGACAAATAGATATTTTGTTACAAAATATTTTAAATTTTTGCAACAATATAATCTTTTGTTACAAAACATTATAACATTTTGTAACAAAACAACAATTCGATACAAAAGCCAACATAATTTGTAACAAAAGAAATTACGTTGTTACAAAATATTGAAATATTTTGTAACAAATTTTTTTATTGTTACAAAATATTCTTATATTGTAACAATAACTAATTATTGTTACGAAAAAATCATAATTTGTAACAATTTTAAATTTGATACAAATTTTTTGTTACAAATACACAATTTTTATTAGCTTTGTAAATGCTAATAGCTTTTATATTTAATTTATTTTACAATACGATAAAATTCATTGTTCAATCAAGTCAAAGACAATTCTTTTTAATAGCTTTGTAAATGCTAATAGCTTTTATATTTAATTTGTTTTGCAATACGATAAAATTCATTGTTCAATCAAGAACTATTTGACAAAAATATTTGAGAATAAATTGGTAGAAAGGAAAGTCTATGTCTTCTCAAATTTTAAGATCGAGAAATCAAGCAGAATATATCTTCTGACTGTACACACGTGCAAAATATCTTTTAAGATGGAGTCAGGTATAGTACATTTGGTCGATGATCGTAAAATTCTAGATAATCATTTTAATTTGCTTGCTCATGCTAATATATTGAAACAAACAAATGAACGATTCTACTTATTTGGTACGTAATTAATTTATATTAACCCACACAAAATTATTTTCCTTTTGATTTTAACTTTTGCCAAAAAATTGTATAATAGCATCATTTTATCGATAACAGAAATTTTAACAGTTTATTTATGAAAATATTTGAAATTGTATTGTGAATTTTTTTTAAAGGTATATCCTTTTATTAATATACTATTGTTAGTTTTATCGTTTAATATAAAGTAAATCAGTAAATTCTTTTTATTTTATACACGTTCGAAGTTATAATTTCTTATATTATTCACTCATTTGTCTTTAATTTGGTACTTTTAATTCAATTTTTTTGTTCAATTAGATGTTATTAGATTATTGACTAGAAAAAAAAACTCATAATATGGTCAAAAATAGAGAGAAGTGATCAGTACATTGTAATTGATTTTCATGATTTGCAGTATGTAAAATTTTAATATGAATATTCCTTTAGGTTATAATTATGTGTTGTATAACAACCCGAATTTTTAAAATTAAATTTTATACTTTGAATTTAAAAAAAAATTTAATTTAATTATGTTTTAGAGAAAATGCCGCCGAAATTTTATAAAATCTGAGGTTTTATTTGAAAAGTTATTTTAAAAGATTTGGTTTTGGAAAATTAAATTATTTAAAATATATTTAGTTAAGAAAAGATTTACTCTATTTTAAAGTTTGATTTATTAAGAAAAATATAATGTTTTAAATCCAATCTTTTAAGAAGAAATTTTGTTCTAGATAAAGATTTGAGTTCGGTTTATTAAGAAAAGGAATCTCTGCCACAGGAGAGCAGAGAACAAGGATTTAAAGAATATATTAATTAATGAAGTGTCTGCCACAGGAGAGCAGATGTGACATTGTTTGGGCCTTAGTACCAAATGTAAAGTGGGGACGCCCACACACTGAGAACTGTTTTCCAGATGTACGCTTATTGATTTGGAAAGTCACACTGATGCGGCCTAGCCGTACGACTTATAAGCACACTGATGCATCTGGAAAGCCATATCTAGGACTTGTGCCCGGGTAATGTCGGGAGCGGGTAGGCAACCGACACATGAGCTCATGGCCTGCGTTAGGGATAGACATGCATCATGTTGTTTGCACATTTGCATTTGATTGCGCTTGCTTGTCTTATTATTTTGTGATTGTATTGTTTGTCTTGTTGTGACTTGCTTGTACATTGAATTGAATCTCTTGCTTGCACTACTTGTTTGTGAGTGTATTAAAGTAATTACGAGTTGACATTTGACTGAGGATTAATATGTGGCTGAGAGACAGAAAATGTGACTAATTTATATTTAAGTTTTGTTTTGAGTTAAGAGTATTTTCAAAGGGTTTGATAAAAATATATTTTTTTATTGAGTAAAGTTAATTATTTGCATTTTATTCCATTACTTTTACGGCATTCTCATTCCCTACTGAGAACGTGTGGTTTGTTCTCACCCAAAATCTTTCACCCTTTCAGTGACACAGGTTCGGAGATTCAGTAAGAAGCTGCAGACGATTCGTAGATTTACTTGTGATTCCTGTTGTTTTTATAGAGTTCCCTCGTCCTTGTTGCTTTAGGGTTTTTATTTTATCCACAGGGATAGGTATTGTATTTGAGTTTTACACTGAATTTAATCGTATAGTATCTATTATTATTAGTAATTATGTGATTATTATTATTTGAAGATCTTTTGTTATGTGATTTTAATTACTAAAATCTTTTTCTGAAATTTTCTTAAAAACTGAAACGCGATATCGACGTAAAGGCTCAATAGTAAATTTATAATAAAGGAAATCAGGTCCGTAACACCTTATTTTTGGTACGATCATGACGTGCTAAAAGTTAGGGTGTTACATTATGGTATCAGAGCAGTTCGTCCCTGTTAGGGCCTTGGGAATGGACTGATTATGCTTCACTGCATACTCTAAGTGTCTGTCGTGCAATAGGACTTGTCCTAATGACAAGAGTTTGAGTTTTAAGATGCATGACTGTCTGTTGATTAATGCTGTTAGCTTACCATTGCATACCTCATGGTAATAAGTCTGGCCAACTTAATACTAATGATTTATGTATATGAGAGTACTAACGGGTTATCATAGACGCAATAGAAGTAATAAGTAACGTAAATTACGGGGTTTGGAAACGTTAGAAGTTAAGTTTAGGGGTTAGTTCCGGTTCAACGTATAATCCTTATTCTTGCTAATGTGAAATTTTTTCCTTGGTTGCTTGTCGTAAGACTCTTTGTTTCAAACTTCTTTTATGAGATATGGTTTCTTTCACATTTGCAAAACTGAACATGCCACACCTCTCTATTTCTTTTCTTCGATATTTTTGAAAATGGAGTTGATATGAATCTTTTTCATCTTATATCAATTTTCGAGGACAAAAATTTTTATAAGGTGGATAGAATATAATAATAGGAACACATGCACTTGAATCACTATATGAATCCCATTTCCTTTTCTTTCCTTCACCGAAACCAAGGGACAAAAGAAAAAGAAAGATACATGCTTATATGTATATGTATAACCTAAGTAGAACACCTAATCATTTCATTTAATAACTAATGACACCTAAACTTCTTCATATGTAACATGTTCTCCTAAAATAGTGATTTAGCAATACCTATCATCCTTGCATGCTTTATTTTTCGGTAAGGCAGGAGAGAAAGAACCGAGAAAGAGAAAGGAGAAACCCTGAACTTTTTTAGAGTTTTCGAGTTCGATTTCTTGTAATTTGTAATCCCAATCAAAAATCTAATCTGATAAAAGTGTTCGTATTCTTTATCTCTACATGTTGGCGTTACTTTTGTCCGGTAGAAGTCGACGGTGACGTAGCTCTCCTACCCCTTGAGTTCGGCCAACTGGAGTTCTAGGAGGCACAGATGATTTCTGACGCTTTCCTCTTCAGCAGCTCAGTCAGAAAATTTTTCTGGAGCTTTCGTTGATTTCGATCTCATACGGAGGTAGAGGATTTATTTTTAAAGATAAATGTTTTTAATTTAGAATACCTACAAAATTAATTGAATAATTGCAAATGCTGTGAATGTGACTGTTTCTGATTATTAAGAATTTTGCTGATTTGAGAATTGTTGAGGAATAGTGAACCCGTAAGGGTGGTTTAGACCGAATTTTAGAGAAAATGCCGCCAAAATTTTATAAAAACTGAGGTTTTATTTGAAAAGTTATTTTAAAAGATTTGGTTTTGAAAAATTAAATTATTTAAAATATATTTAGTTAAGAAAAGATTTACTCTATTTTAAAGTTTGATTTATTAAGAAAAATATAATGTTTTAAATCCAATCTTTTAAGAAGAGATTTTGTTATAAGTAAAGATTTGAGTTCGGTTTATTAAGAAAAGGAATCTCTGCCACAGGAGAGCAGAGAACGAGGATTTAAAGAATATATTAATTAATGAAGTGTCTGCCACAGGAGAGCAGATGTGACATTGTTTGGGCCTTAGTGCCAAATGTAAAGTGGGGATGCCCACACACTGAGAACTGTTTTCCAGATGTACGCTTATTGATTTGGAAAGTCACACTGATGCGGCCTAGCCGTACGACTTATAAGCACACTGATGCATCTGGAAAGCCATATCTAGGACTTGTGCCCGGGTAATGTCGGGAGCGGGTAGGCAACCGATACATGAGCTCATGGCCTGCGTTAGGGATAGACATGCATCATGTTGTTTGCACATTTGCATTTGATTGCGCTTGCTTGTCTTATTATTTTGTGATTGTATTGTTTGTCTTGTTGTGACTTGCTTGTACATTGAATTGAATCTCTTGCTTGCACTACTTGTTTGTGAGTGTATTAAAGTAATTACGAGTTGATATTTGACTGAGGATTAATATGTGGCTGAGAGACAGAAAATGTGACTAATTTATATTTAAGTTTTGTTTTGAGTTAAGAGTATTTTCAAAGGGTTTGATAAAAATATATTTTTTTATTGAGTAAAGTTAATTATTTTCATTTTATTCCATTACTTTTACGGCATTCTCATTCCCTACTGAGAACGTGTGGTTTGTTCTCACCCCAAATCTTCCACCCTTTCAGTGACACAGGTTCGGAGATTCAGTAAGAAGCTGCAGACGATTCGTAGATTTACTTGTGATTCCTGTTGTTTTTATAGAGTTCCATCGTCCTTGTTGCTTTAGGGTTTTTATTTTATCCAGAGGGATAGGTATTGTATTTGAGTTTTACACTGAATTTAATCGTATAGCATCTATTATTATTAGTAATTATGTGATTATTATTATTTGAAGATCTTTTGTTATGTGATTTTAATTACTAAAATCTTTTTCTGAAATTTTCTTAAAAACTGAAACGCGATATCGACGTAAAGGTTCAATAGTAAATTTATAATAAAGGAAATCAGGTCCGTAACACCTTATTTTTGGTACGATCATGACGTACTAAAATTTAGGGTGTTACATGTTGTGGTGCAATTTTTTTTTTTATATATTACTACTTACTCCCTTAATTCTCGCTTTCATTCAAAAATGAGAAAAAAAATAAGATGTACACTATGAGATCAATTTACAATCCAATTACTTGATCATCTATGTGATCACCAAGCAACCGAATACATAATTTATTCTTTAATTTATAAAATTTAACAAAGACATTGGTAAACATAGTGGAAAATAGAGAGCAAGTATTTCTTAAAGAATTGAAAAGATGATAATTTTTTGCATTTTTGGTAATTCAAAGTTTTCTGTGATGATGTGATGAAGAGTATTGCTTGAAAATGTAGGAAAAGGATAAGTGAATGAATCTCAATTTTTTTTTTTTTACCAAAGATAGGAAACTCGAACCCACAACCTCTTAATTGAGTATGAAGAGACTATGCCATTTGAGTTATAACTCATTGGCGAATGAATCTCAATTAATTGTGAGATAATAAAAAAGATGTCATTAAGATAACATTTATTTTTCTATTGTATTGTTTGTGATAGAATGTTGCTATACTAGATGAAAATTTTCTCTATATTAACATATAGAGGGATGTTTATATAGGAGTTTCTTTTGTACTTATTTGAGATTGATTACTTTATAAATGAAATTTAAATTTATTTTATCTGCAAATAATATTTTTTCTTTAGTTCCTTTTTATTTTAATATTTCGTTTTATCTTTTCATATATTCAAATATTGCATATAAAACATTTTTGTTTGGTTAAATAATATCTTAAGAAATATAAAAACTGTAAGCGGCAATTATCATTTTATTGCCAAAATATTCATTTATTTTCTCTCATGTCTATTTTTCATGTAGATCATATCTAATAGTTTAGGGGTGCACAGATCCGGTCCGGTCCGAAGGTCCGGCCCGGTCCCAAACACATTAAAGACTAATTTGGTGTGATTTCATCGGGTTTAGGGTCGGGTACGGGTCTCAAAAATAGACCCGTTCATTATTTCGGGTTGGGTCCGGGCCATAGCTCGGGTCACCCGAAGTCGGCCCGGTGGCCCGGTCATCATACACAATTAATATTTTGTGTTATTAGTGATGGATCATGACTATTCTTATGTGGAATTTAAGTATTGTAAACCTTAATATTTTGTGTTAGGAAAAGTATGAGTAACCAATGTTATTATTATACAATGCATACAATGGGGTTTAATTGAAATTAAAATTAAATTTTGGGTACCGGGGGTTTAATTGAAATTAATACTGAATTATAATCATTAATTATGAAGATTTGTTAGTTTGAATGGTTCAAAAAATTAGGATTCAGTAAAACCAAAACACAAACCATGACCTATTCTCTATGAACGGCGTCGCCGACACAACCAACAACGCAACCCCTCTCACCGACGTTACTATCTCTTTTTCTCACTGGCTCGTGTTCACCGGAAGTCGCTCCCGGAGACGTTGAGGTCCTCATTGGTGAACGCCCTTCTCCCAGCGTGTGGCTCCTTCCAGCGACACCGCATCATAAGGTGAGAATGGTTCCATTGAAACCACTGGAAGAAGCTCCCGAACATTTTGTTGCCGACGGTCAGCAGCCTAATAAGGTGAGAATGGTTTGATGAATTGTTCACCATGGATGCTTATTTATATAAGAGTTAGATGTTTATAAATTGCTACTTGCAAACTTAAAGTGAACATCCAAAATACTATTAAAGTGACCATCCAACATACTGTTAAAGTAACCATCCAACAAATATCAACCCATTTTTAACAATGGTCAGCTAGGATACGTCACGTTTCATACACATGTTCTTTGAGGTTCCGGTGATCTGTACGTTGACGAGCAGGTGGGGGTTTCTTCCGATGGTAGGAGATGAAAGCGCCCACGCGAGAAGAAGTCGGCTGCTGCACGTTTCGTGGGTGACGGCTCCTTGAGGGTTTTCCCGATGGCCGGCGTCACGCCCAGCTGCTCCGTTGAAGAGACGGCGGGATGATCAGGACTTAGACGGCGCCGTTATTGATACCAATTGTGAGGATTGATGGGTTGATGGGTGACCTTCCTTTGTTGCAACAGGGATTGATCAAGGATTGAGAGGGTTTGGGTTTTGTCACGTTACTGCAATGTTCAGAAATAGCAAGGGTTTGGGTGTGGGGGGAGGGAAAACGGCAAAACAAAGGGGTTGATTGATTTGGGGAAAAACTGTGAATATAAGAAATTAGGTGGTATGTTAAAATAAACAGCTAAATATATGATTAGGGTTATTAATTGATTAATTCTTTCTATTAATATTAATTGGGCCTAATAAACAGCCCATTGTATACATTGTATACATATCTCATTGTCTCCCTAGCGGTGCTCTTTGTGTTATTAGTCATTATAAGATTATAAATTAATGTTTTATATTTAGAATGCATAAGACTTTAGACTAATACATAAGATTGTGTTATTTGTATTGATTTAAATATTTGGTATTATTAGACAATATCAGTATTGATTGTGGTTATGCTTTAGTATTGATTGTGGTTATGCTTTAATTTTAAAGAAGGGTTGGTTCTTGTTATATTTTTCTAAGTGAATTTTACTATGTTAACTAATGGTTGGAGTCTTGGAAATTTGGATATTTTTACATGCTAGCTTACAAGAAGGTATCAACGTAATGTAATGTTAACGGCCCGGTTTTTACCGGTTTTCACTCGGTATAATTGTGGCCCGAAAGTGTATTGGTTTCATCGGGTCTAGGGCCGGGTTCGGGTCTAATAAATAGACCCGATGTATATTTCGGGCCGAGTTTGGGTCACATCAAACCCGACTTCACCCGACCCATGTGCACCCCTATAATAGTTTGTGTTTTCATGTTCTTATTATACAAATATTTTTTTTTTAATATTTAT
The DNA here is from genome assembly GCF_000816755.2 of Arachis ipaensis. Lineage (NCBI taxonomy): Eukaryota > Viridiplantae > Streptophyta > Magnoliopsida > Fabales > Fabaceae > Arachis > Arachis ipaensis. The sequence goes on from NC_029793.2 coordinate 125,444,557, forward strand.
CTTTAGATAACATCTCATCTTTTTTTTTAATGATACTTGATTAATGGTTAAACCAATTTTTTTTCACAAGAGTTGTAAAAAACTTAATTTTTCATAGCATTTTAATTTATTTATTTTGTTAATTAAAAAATTTATTTAAACTGCATAAATTAATAATGGGCCAATACACCCAATAAGAAATAATACATATAATTCATGTATGTAATCATATAATAGAATCATGGAAAATTATTATTGTATATGATCGATTATATTCATTGTTATACAGACTGAAAATTTATACAGACTGAAAATTTATTTTCAGTATGTTCATAAAAAAATTATTAACTTAAGTTTCGCGTGCATGGCACGAGTTATTACCTAGTTAGAGTAGAAAAGGAGGAAAGAAAAATAGTGGTAGAAGGGCATTTTGGTAAAGTACGAGGGGTGAGTGAAGCTCCGATTCCGAATAAGGTGAAATGGGTTTTAATTATCCCATAAAAAGGAGGCGCTCCTCCTCTCTGGAATGGCTTTATGCCGAATAGCTCACCCATCCCCAGTAGTTTTCCGTTTTCCGAAATACCCTTCGAAGCTGCTTAAATTCTCATCGCTGCCACTCTCCTTTCGTTGCTCATCATCATCGTCAATGGAAGCTGCTCCCGAAGGTTACCGCAGGAACGTTGGCATCTGCCTCATCAACAATGACAAAAAGGCACCAACTCTCTCTCTCTCTCTCTCTCTCTCTCAGTAACTGTCTTTTAATTAGGGTTTCTCTGTTTTCAGATCTTTGCGGCTTCGAGGTTGGACATACCCAATGCTTGGCAAATGCCGCAGGTCATTCATTTTTATTTTTTATTTTGCAATCATTATTATTGCCAATGAGGAATAACTCAAATAGCATAGTCTCTTCATACTCAATTAAGAGGTTGCGGGTTCAAATCTCCTATCTTTGGTTAGAAAAAAAAAATCACTGTATGAGTTTTCAGCTACTTTTAATAAATTCAAATTAGGTATATTTTCTGCCCTAATTTATTTAGTGTAATACTTAATTGGCAATTTAGTCCTCAATCTTTTAGAATATTAGAAAAAAAAAATCTGCTTTCAACTATATTAAAATGTTATTGTAAAAGTATAGGAAAGATTTCAAGTGCACCGGGGAGTACCGGTGCACTAGTTGTTTTAACCGTTGATTTCAATTAATATATATTATATATATTTTTTATAATTCAGATCAACGGTTAAAACAATTGGAGCACCAGTACTCCCGGTGCATCTGAAATGTTTCCAAAAGTATAAACTATTTACTTGTGGGTTGATGTTTTGGATGGGAAGAGAAGAAAGGGAGGCTTCAAGGAGTAACTAACTATAAATCCATTCTTGGCTCACAAACCCACCCTTGAGAACAATTGTTTTTTTAGGTGCAAGTGTATAATTATTCTTGATAACTAAACTTAGAGTCCCTTTATGATTATGTTATTTGAAAGTAAAAGTATTTAGTATCTGACTAGAAATTTGCATAGGCTGAACCAACATGGGAGTTCTAAATAGTGTTGCTAATGAGTAAATAGACAGAGAAAGAAGTCCAAAGACAGAGAGTTATGCTGCTTATATCGTTCTTGCAATGTATTATTTGTTGAAAGGAATGATATATAACTGTATTAAGTCTGTAATGAACTTAATGTGGTATTTTTTAGGGTGGTATTGATGAAGGTGAGGATCCAAGAAATGCAGCTATCAGAGAATTAAGGGAAGAGACAGGAGTTAGTTCCGCAGAAGTGATTTCTGAGGTGCAAATTATAAAGTCCTTTTCTTGCCTTCTACAAAGGTTTTCGGACAAGTTACATAGTTCTTCCATCTAGGTTCTCTTATAAGTTATAACCACCCAATCATGTTTTGCCATTCAAATGTCTCATTGATTAAATATGGTTATATACTTATATTGTTCCATATCATTAAACTAATTAGGCATTGCATATGTTACTATATGATATATATGAAACCATGTTATATGGCAAGCTTCTAATACTTATTCCTACTAAGGTACTAAGGTTGAGTCTTACAAGGGAACTTACCAATCTATTTTCCTCTCTCTCTCTCTCTCTCTCTCTCTCTGTGTGTGTGTGTGTGTGTGTGGAAGAACCTCTACATACTCATCGTGCTCTCTCTCTCTCTCCCTCTCTCTGTGGAAGAACCTCTACATACTCATCGTGTTGGATTTTTTCTTGCAGGCACCTCATTGGTTGACATATGACTTCCCACCACAAGTCAGGGAGAAATTGAATATTCAGTGGGGATCTGATTGGAAGGGTCAAGCACAAAAATGGTAAACAATTGGATCTCCTCAGTCCATATCAAATTATGTTGCTAACAACCCCATACTAGTCAGATAACATTTTGTAACCGATGGATGCTTCTAACAACTTTTTAACCCCATATTCAATGAGTTTATAGAGAGTTATAGATATACTTTAAAGCTGTGTGTATTAGTTTGGGGAAGAAGTGATATCTTGGTTTTGGCAATACTATTCTTGATCCCTTGATATTCATAGGTTTCTTTTTAAGTTCACTGGTCAAGATCAAGAAATCAATCTTTTGGGTGATGGTACAGAGAAAGCTGAGTTCGGTGAATGGTCATGGCTGCCACCAGAGAAAGTAATTGAGCTTGTGAGTAATGGTGACTGTGATAAACATTTCTTCACCCCAATTTAGAATGTGTGATGCTCTAAGCGAAATTGACTTGGCTTATATCTTCTATTTGCATTTTTCAGGCAGTGGATTTCAAGAAGCCTGTGTACAAGGAAGTCCTAGCAGCATTTGCTCCACATCTCCAATAAGTTTTGCTGAAATTGTTATGGCAATGACAGTTGCCTTTGAGAGTTGTGTGGGCTGCGTAGAAAATAATGTATTACAAACTGTGTCTCTTGGCCATAACTTGTATTGTGTTTTCAATTGGGGAGGGCCATGAACTGTATTTATAGGCATCTGTCCAAATTTTGTTTCATGAATGAAATATCTGATACCTCATTGGTATTTGTCTTTGATACCTATCTAGAGTATGTGCAAAAATAACCCGATACAAATAAATTGTACTGGAAAATTCACACTTATGTCTTGGAAGAAAAGGAAAAACTAAAGGATGTTCAACAATGTCTGTGTCTTCAAATAAGGGACCCTGATACTTGTCACCATATAGGGATACCAGATTCCCAATGGACATGAAAGTAATTCACTAGTAATATATTTCTATTTTAGTATCATTCATTTTCTAAAAGTAAATAATTTGCGCATCAATAATTCTTTTCTGTACACTGGATAATTTGTACAAACAAACAGTAGTGTTACCCTCTCTCTTTTCCCCTACTAAAACAGCAGCAAAATATTGCCCAAAAGTTGATGGAGCCTTTTCAATGAAAAAACATTAGTGTTCCTTCACATAAATTTCCAAGAAAGAAAAAGTATACACATTGAAGAAACTACTTTTCATTCCTTAAGATTCAGTGTCTAAATCAAATTCCTGAGAACTCTGTAATATCTTCACTTAGAACATCAATCACCCTGCGAGTTAAGCATTGCACAGATTCTAACAGCTGTGAAGAGAATAGACAAGACCAGGAACAATAATCTCATTGCCTTAGAATGTTTTCTATCTGTTCTGTCACAATGTCAGCCACAATCTCAGGTGAGAACCTTCTTATCATGTCCTCCCTCGCCTTTCTTCCTTTGGCCGTAGCTGCATTGCGATGATCCATCACCCGCCTCATAAGATTCTGAAGTTCATCCACGCAAGGTTCAGCCCAAAGATGCCCCATGAATGGCCCTTCCATCACTTCACTCATTCCATCCACAGGTAGTGGATAGCTATTATCATCTGTCAAATACTCAGTTGGCCCTGACCAATTCGTTGCAATCACCGGCAGCGACATTGCCATGGCTTCCACAAGAGGTCTCCCCCATCCCTCTCCTCTCGAAGGAAGAACAAACGCATCAGCCGCTTTGTAAACTCTCGGCAACTCACTTTGCGCTATGTGGGAATTGATTACATATACAGGAGCGAAACCCCCAACCGGTTCTGCAAGATCGGAACTCTCCACAAAATCCATTATTTTGTTCCCAAAATCTGTGTCAGTGTGATATGGATTTGTTAACAAGAACAAAGCAACGTTATCATCCTTTGAGAATTCCTTCAAGTATGCTTTCAACAAGACATCCCAACCTTTCCTATACTCCCACTTGAAGATACTCAAAAACACAAAATTCTTCTTCGCGCTAGAAGAGCCTAAAATGCATTGCCCTCTTGATGCGAGATCCAATGGCTTGTACTTGGCAGGATCAAAGAACTTAACATCAATAGGTTGAACAATCTTCACCACCTTGGAAGGATCAACACCACTTCCCACAAATGTGGATTTGTGAAAATCAGTGGGAACCCAAACATAATCCATTTTGTTACATCTCTCTACATGTTCACCATTAACTCTATCAGTCTCAAACATAGTCCTACCAATCACAGACTTGAAATCACTGTAAAAAGGTGATGGAGGGCATGGAAAAGTTTGAAACAATGGGGGGTACCAAGCACCAGGTTCACTATGGCACACCACAATGGTCTCATTCATTCTACACTCTGTTCGGTATAGCTCATAAGCCAAATTCTTCATTTCTTGTGGCAAACCCTCCCAAAATTCCAATGATTCTTGATCTCCATGGTGCTCAATTGTCAACCTAAATGAATGCATTTTGGTGTGGCTATGAAGGGACAGAACATAAGACCAAGCCTCTGAGCTATACCCACCGCCTGAGAGAAAAGGAGCCATCCATAGCACACATTGGGAGGGCACAAAAACTGATTTTGAGGGTGAAAACAGAGACCCAATTGCTTGAATTAGGGTTTGTGATGTGAGTGAGTGTCTCAAGTAGTGAACTTTATAGTAGTTTGTTCTTGTGAAACCTAATGTGACTGCTAAAATAAGAAGCAATAAGGGCAGTGTGTAAAATGCAAAAAAATTGAATTTTGATTTGATGGGGTGGGTTGTTATTGGGGGTGAATTGGGATTAACATGTTGGTTTGATTCAAAAGAATTCATGAGAACATGTATTGTTGGAATTATACCAAGGTTCTAGAGAGAGAAGTGAGAGTGACGAACCTGCAGAGGGAACCCAACGAAATACAGCCTCTAGAGACCTAATTACTCGCTCTCTCTTGATCTTTTTAAAGAAAATCTTCAAGTTAAAATTGGGATTTTGGGTTTTCCTTGCTAATAGGAAAATGTATTGGAATTTTCTTTTTCTTTTTTATATTTTTTATTATTTGTCTGAAGTGTTAATGTTAATTATTGATATTTTAGAGAATTTAAATTCTTTTAGATAACTTTTATTTTCACAGTTCAATTTTTATTCAATAATTATACTATAAGTTTTTACTACTATCATCCCTTTTTTTTTGACGACTAGTTTTTTCAACTATTATCATCTAATTAAATTCATATTTTATCACCATTCAAACGATAATACAATGAAATTTTTATTATTTTTGTAATTATGTATAATTGATTTTTATGTTATCATCCAATTATTTCTTTATCCAAATTCTATTTTATTCTAATAATATTTTACAATCATATATCTCGTTTACAATGTAAATGAGATATAGGTAATTTTTCAATTTTCGTATATCTCGTTTACAATATATGTATTTATAAATAATTAAATATAATTTTTGAAAATAATAAAAAATATTTAGGCTTTTAATTTGACGACGGGGAATGCTAGGGGGACAATGATTTTGTTGAACAATATGAACAACTACCAATCAAATAAAAACACACTACATCTCCAATTTAACCCCCTAAATTTTAATATTAAAATAACCATCCGTACACTAGTAAAATGAACATTCGATATATCTATTGTTTACATTGTTTAATATTTTCATTGTTTATCTATACTTTTCCTTTGACCAAATCCTTAAAATGAAATATTTCAAATAATAAAAAAGATAAACCGTCCATTTTAAATAAAGAGAGAAGATGGACGGTCCATTTAAAATAAGCATGTTAACACGTTCATAAGTGCACTGTTAAACTGCCCACGGTTAACATGGTTATCGTGGATTGACTTTTAATAGAATCATCCAACCAATCAATCCATCTCCATTGAGTTTTTTATGGAATAAGGTTATTTAAATTATATTTCAAAATTTTATTTATTTTCATGCAATAAATGAAATTTTTATGTACTCCCATACCACAAATAAAATTTCGTAAATTTAAAATTTAAAATTTTAAAATTTATTTTTAATTATTTCTTTTAAAAATTTGAAATTTCGTTTGCTTTCTGAGTACATAAAAATTTAAAATATAATTTAAATAACCTTATCCTAGACATAACTCAATGGAGATGAATTGATTGGTTGAATGATTTCTATTAAGAGTCAATCTAAGGTAACCGTGTTAATAGCATGGTTCTGAAAATCGAACCGGACTGGCCGATTCAACCGGAATAACCAAAAACCGGTCACTTAGTCGGTTCGGATAATGTTAAAAACTATCTGCCAAAAAATCGGTGAAAAAATCGGCAGTTAACCGGTGAACCGGGAGAATCGTCCGATTTTTTAGCAATTTTTGGTTTGAAAGTTGAGATTATGGTTCTGAAAATCGAATCGGACCGATTTTTTTACTTTTATTTGGTTTCTGATTTCTGATTCTGAGTTTGCTAATTTCTGCTTAGCTTGAGTTTATGAATTTCTGAGTTTGTAAGCAGATCCCTACCCTGCTTCAATTTTCATTTTTGGGAGTTAATTGCTGTTTTTTGGATTTGATTATGTTGATTGTTGTTTGTTTGTCTGGGTTCATTATTGTTTTTTCATTGCCGTCTTTTGCATTTGATTTCTGTTGAGCGCTGCTGTCTTCTGCTTTTTATTTTTTTTTTCCTCCAAATGCACTCGATACCCTAACAATTTTTGGATCCTTCAACCTTAGCCATTGTGACGATGATGATGAAAAAGCCTTCGCTGCGGTTGATGATGCCTTGTCTTATGCTTTTTAGCTTTTTTTATTTTTATTTTATTAATTAAATGAATTAATCAGGTTTTTGTGATTCTGTTTTTATAAGTTTTAAATTATGTTTTTGTTCTGTTTTTAATTTGTTACTGTAATTTGATTTCATATGTTTTTGTAATTTTGTTTGTTTGTTCCAAATTATGATTATGTTTATTCCAAATTTAAATTATGATTATGTTTACATATTTAATGGTTAGTGGTTATTAGTATTACTGATTTGTTTGTTATTTTTTATTATTAGGTTATAAATTAAAATATTTTATTTAATATTTAATTAAACCGGTCGAACCCCGGTTGAATTCCGGTCGAATCATTGAACCAGTGAACCAGTCACCTCACCAGTTTATTGACCGGTCCGGTTCTTGCAACCTTGGTTAATAGTGGACAATTTAACAGTGCACTTATGTGCTTTTAAAATAAACGTGTTAACGTGATAAATTAACAATCCATATTTCTTATTATTTAAAATGAACTGTTTATCTTTTCTATTATTTGAAACATTCCATTTGCAAGAGTTTGGTCAAATTAAAAATATTAATATTTTTTATTATTTTTAAAAATTATATTTGGAATGTTTCAAATAATAGAGAAGATAAACCTTCCATTTTAAATAAGAGGGAAGATAGACGGTCCATTTAAAATAAACATAGACGGTCCATTTAAAATAAGCACGTTACATCTATCATACGAAAATTGAAAAATTACATATATCTTATTTACACAATAAACGAGATAAGAGAAAGATATTTATTTCGATAATTATTATATTTAATTTATTTATTAAAATAAAAAATCCGAATATTCATGGATTTGATTAAAGACATAAAAGCATTGAGAAAAACAAACTTTTAAAGGAAAAATTATCCATCAATCTAAGCAAAACATATATAAATATCCATATTTTATTATAATATCATCGAATATAATTATGTCTTTTAAAAAAGATAATTTCATACATTGTTAGTATTAATGAAATTTGTACAAATAACTGGTTGTGTATAACCATATTAGCACATATTAACACAAATAATTAATTTTAAAATTAAAGTTACAAT
>NC_029793.2:125452761-125459523 GCF_000816755.2 Arachis ipaensis
TAAGTTAAACTATTAAACAATACATATAGTAAACTACAACTTGATTAAAAAGAATGAAGAAGAAAAAAAAAAGGGAAAAGAAAGTAAGAAACATTAGAAAATCATAGGATTAGAATTTAGAAGCAGCAAGAAAAGACACCCTGGAACAAGAAAGAGTCGAGCAAAAGGCAAAACCGGTTCCTCCGAATCCAAACTTGCAGTGTGTGTTTGTGGGTCCATTTCACAACAACTGCTGCCACCATTCAAATACAAAATCTCCACCCACCACCACCGCCGCCGCCTTCTCTTCTCTTCTCTTTCTTTCTGATCTATTTTTCCTCCTTCTTCTTCTTCAACAATTGCAACACCATGGGAATTGCAGTGGGAGGAGCTGATTTGCTGAGTGAGAAAGCATCCATGATGAGGGAGTCTCTGCAAAAGAGCCAGACCATCACTGACAACGTTGTTACCATCCTAGGTTCCTTTGACCACCGCCTCTCCGCCCTTGAAACCGCCATGCGCCCCACTCAGGTCACCCCCTGCCCTTTTTGAAACCTTAACTATTTTGGGATGCTTTTGGCAAATTGGGAGCTTGAATTTGCGTTCAAATTTTGATTTTTGGGAACTGGGTCTTGTTGGATTGACTTGACTTGTCTTTGACTTGAGTCGCCATTCTATTTTGTGATTTTTGGAGCAACCTTTCTGGGGATCTGGAAAGTGGGTGGATTTGGGGGGATGTTGTGTGGTTATTGAATGTTTGGATCTTTTCGATTTGGTGTCTGCAGATTAGGACTCATTCTATTAGGAAAGCTCATGAGAATATTGATAAGACTTTGAAGGCTGCTGAAGGGATTTTGGCTCACTTTGATCAATACCGCCAGGTTGATTCTCTAGTTTATTTTCTTGATTTTCATTTTGGCATTCTTTCCATAATGTTTTAGCATGTTCATCTTTTGATCGATTGCAAATGTGAAGGCCTGACCATTCTCCCATTCTAGATGTTATTTTAGAATTTTGGTATGGATAGCTAAAATGTCTTCTTATCTCAATGGAATGTAAATTCAAAGGAAAAACCTGCATAGTCCATACCAATTAGTTAACTTCATATATAGAAGATTGAAAGCACAAAACAGATCAAAGTACTCCACAAATTTCCTACAAACCTTTTCATTTGCTGAGGCTCTGTGTAGGAGTCACATTTACCAAGAGATGTCAAAGAGCTTGAAGGGTATTTTTAATGCTGTGCAAATGTGATCTGTTAGAAGATAATGCCATTTTTTTTAAAAATTTTTTATAATAAAGTTGCCCTGTTTTCGGCTTTGAACATTAGTGCTTTGAGTAATTTTCATATCCACATAACAGAAAAAAAAAAATGTTTCATTGGAATAAAACTTCAGGACTTTACTTCTATTTGTATGATTTTTTTTCCCCTGGTGTTCATTTCTATATAACTTTGTTTTCCATCCTCAACAATTCAATATGCAGGCAGAGGCAAAAATACTTAAGGGGCCACATGAAGATTTGGAAAACTATCTTGATGCAATTGAAAAACTGAGAAGCAACATCCAGTTTTTTGGCAGTAAAAAGGGTTTTAAGAGTAGTGATGGTATTATCTTCCACGCCAGTAATTTGCTAGCTAAAGCCATTTCTAAGCTTGAAGATGAGTTTAAGCAGCTATTGTCATCATACAGGTTTGTATATATTTCTTTTCTTAACATGTGGCATATTCAGCCAAGAGCTCATTTTGTATAATTTTCTCTTAATATGGATAATCTTTCAGCATGTTCAACCAAAAAGCTCATTGCCTGCATTGTACTATCTAAATCAACAGCCATTGGTGTTTACGGTTAGGAAAATGACATTTCATATTATAAATCATTTTTTAATTCAATGGCAAGATAGCAAACTGTGTCTCCTTACACTTCACATTGCATTTTGAAGTGCGTCACTGTTGTCTTTATCAATTTATGCTCCATTTATTTCTTTAATACTTCATTTTGTTCCTTTTTTTTTCTAATAAGTTTTGTACTTTTATGACCACATAGGTTTCATAATGTTTTCTGATTACTCGTGGATTGCGAGTTGAATCATGCTTTCCTTGATGATATTTATTTTAACAATATCTTCTAAGATCATAACATTTAAGGAGATGAGTTTTGTGGGTAAAGAATGGTGGTTTCCTTTAGTCATATTTTGGCATTATGCCTGTACTGCATCATTTCAGTTATCTAGCAAACATGTTTTTTGCTTGCACTTTGAGAAAGTTCCCATTATTTTGAGGGGTTAAAATTTTCATGTATGTTATTTATCTGTGATTATAGCAAACCTGTGGAACCTGAGCGCCTCTTCGATTGCCTTCCAAACTCTATGAGACCGTCATCAGGATCACCTAGCCAGGAGGGTGATCCTACGGGAAAGAATCCGTCTTCTAATCATCATTCCGAGTCGCACAACAACAATAATGCTGATGCTGTTGTATACACACCTCCTGCTCTTATACCACCAAGAATTTTGCCACTTCTACATGAATTAGCGCAGCAAATGATTGAAGCTGGACACCGGCAACAGTTGCTCAAAATATACAGGTAATGCTCTTTGTTCGATTGGTTGGTATAATACATACAGAAGGGAAAGGTAGCATTGCTTTCCTGTAAATCTGAGAAGCTGTAAAATTCACTGAGCATAAAAATGATTTCGATCCATTAATTGGAATCAACCCTATGAAAGTAGGAAGAAAAATGGGGTAAAATCCAACACAAAAATTTGACAATAAATGATAAGAGAAGCAGTTCAGGCTCACAGGTGAATCCTCATAGCAGCTTTGTCTTTACAAAAAGGATTTAATGAATAACTTAATGCATCTAAAGTATACTATTAACGATCAAGGATAAGATCTCTGTGACTTAGAGAGTGAAGATGAAATCATTGATCAATTATCGTTACACTCCAGAAAAGTTTTAATTCATTTTTCAAATGTCACGTGGCTGTTAAAAGGATAGGAAACTGTTCCTTAGATATTGTAGATCAGGAAAATGTTAACCCTAACTCCAAGGGTTGATATTAAGTACTTAAACACCTATAAATACAAGTTTCCAACAATAATTACTATTATTATTATTACTGCTGCTATTTAACTATACTTGTTAGCATTTTTTGTTATGCAGAGATTCCCGTTCTAATGTGTTGGAAGAAAGCCTCCAAAAGCTTGGGGTTGAGAAACTTAACAAAGATGACGTTCAAAAGCTGCAATGGGAGATTTTGGAAGCCAAAATTGGAAACTGGATCCATTTCATGCGTATAGCAGTAAGAAGATTGTGTAATTGTTCTTTTCTTTTGCTCCTTTTCATTTTGGTTCAAATACTTAACCATACATGGACAGGTCAAATTGTTGTTTGCCGGCGAGAGGAAGGTTTGTGATCAGATATTTGAAGGCTTTGATTCACTTAGTGAACAGTGTTTTGCTGAAGTGACTACAAACAGTGTCACTATGCTACTTAGTTTTGGAGAAGCGATTGCCAAAAGCAAAAGATCCCCAGAAAAGTTATTTGTTCTTTTGGACATGTATGAAATTATGCAAGAGCTTCATTCAGAGGTATCGCTTTTGAAATCTTACAAGTCTTGCTCCTGCCACTCTGTTACATTGTTCCATAAATCTCAAGGGTCTATCTGTAAATTTTCATGTTATATTCAACTGCCAATGAAGATTTTCCTTGTTGTAACATTGTTGTTATTGGCTATATTTCATGATGCAGAGTAGCTTTGGTATCTGTTTCAATTTTGTTATAATCTTTTTATTAACAATTTCACTTCTCAATTTGCAGATTGAAACACTTTTCAAAGGCAAAGCTTGCACTGAAATAAGAGAGGCTGCAATGAGTTTGACGAAACGACTTGCACAAACAGCCCAAGAGACATTTGGAGATTTTGAAGAAGCTGTTGAGAAAGATGCTACAAAGACTGCAGTGACAGATGGAACTGTTCATCCTTTGACAAGCTATGTAATCAACTACGTCAAGTTTTTATTTGAGTATGTTCCTCCCTTCTATCTTCTGATCCCAACCATATTATCAGATTATTGCTAGGATTCTGTCATGTTTCTCACTAATCACTAAGCTGTTTGCCACTATTTATTATTTTTTCTTCATACTTATAATTTTTTAAGATGTTTCTTTATTCTTCAAACTTGTTCTTCCATTTATTTGCCCGAATCTCTTTAACCGTTGCATTCTAGCAGATGCCGAAAAACAAGTACTAACCTGAGTAGTTAATTTTGCTTAGAAATTATGCATCTTCACTAAGATACATATATTGGGGTATCTCAGATTCTCTTTTATGTTGGATAATGTGGGAAATGTGCAACTAGTGCAATCGATACTTTGTTTGTGTGTCTTTGCTGGTTTTCATGGGATCTTTATTATTGATCTTAACATATTTGACCTGATCAGTATTCTATAAACTTTTCCAGCTACCGATCCACCTTGAAGCAACTTTTCCAAGAATTTGAAGGGGGAGATGACTCTTCGCAATTAGCATCTGTAACAATGCGAATAATGCAAGCTTTGCAAACTAATTTAGATGGGAAATCAAAGCAGTACAGGGATCCTGCATTGACACATCTTTTTCTCATGAACAATATTCATTATATTGTCAGATCGGTTCGTAGGTATGTGATTGGGCATGTAATATTGGTTACATTTTTTTTTTTTGAAGTAAAAAATTCATAGTTTTATTGCATGCTCTACTGGCTCAGATATTTTTCACCTAATTAATCCTCTTCGATTTTAGGTCCGAAGCTAAGGATTTGCTGGGAGATGATTGGGTACAACGACATAGGAGGATTGTTCAGCAGCATGCAAATCAATACAAAAGAAATGCTTGGGCAAAGGTATTGTTTCATTTACCCAGCTGACCGTAACATGTCTTGTAACTTTCTAAGATGTTACTCGGGTATTTGCTTACGTTATATTTTCTGTTTATTGATTTTAATTTTTGATGGGCAAAAGGCCCTCCGTAATTATGCCAAAATCAATTGAATTCATTCATTTTTTAAACAAATCATCTCATTCCTGGCCGATTAAGGGCAAACTATGCTGGGCGTTTTCACCTCTTATTGACGCCTCATCCTGTATCCGCATCTCAGAAAGCTAAGAAATTTGTTAAGAGTTTTCCATCTATGGGTTGGAATTACTGAGAGAAAGATCGTTTCGCTAGCTTAGACTTTTCGTTGCAAGGCTGAGAGAGAGTCATTTTTTTTTTAAATTTTAAAAATGTCTTCTTTTCCATATTATTTTTATTTAAATCTTTGTGCAATCATCTGGCCAAGGTCTCAGAATGTACTGTGTGAATGCTGAATTTTGATTCTTCCGGATTGCAGATTCTCCAATGCCTATCTATTCAGGGCCTTACCTCATCAGGAGGCGGAAGTGGTACTGCCGGTGGTGATGGTGCAGCCGGAAGTAGTAGTGGTGCTTCAAGGGCACTCGTTAAGGACAGGTAGCCTTTCAGTTGCTTCTTTATGAAATTCCATTCTAGGGGAAACTGTTATCTGTCACTGTTCCAAACATTTTTATGTGTTATGCGTTATCAGGTTCAAGACGTTTAACGTTATGTTCGAGGAACTCCATCAGAAACAATCTCAATGGACAGTTCCTGACACCGAGTTGCGCGAGTCTCTTAGGCTTGCAGTTGCCGAAGTCTTGTTACCCGCCTATAGATCATTTGTGAAACGATTCGGGTGTGTTACCGATGCACTCTTAACCAACTCTTTGGTTTTATGTTCTTGAATATGATACCTTGTTGTTTCACCATAATGCATAACTTGGAACTTACTTGCATTACAGGCCTCTAGTGGAAAGTGGAAAAACTCCTCAGAAGTACATCAAATACACGGCCGAAGATCTAGACCGAATGTTGGGCGAATTTTTCGAAGGGAAGAACATGAACGAAACGAAGCGGTAAACAAGCTGCGGATTAAGGTGAGATGATTTATGTACAGAGGTTGACACCTTTGTTGCAGCTTAGTTCTCGTTTCTTTTTATTTATTTATTTATTTTTCCTTTTTTCCTTTTCTTGTTCAATGGTAGTTCCCCAGTTTGTGTATGGTGGCTGAATGTATTTTACCTTTTATTATGGAGGATTAAGGGAAAATGAAAAGTTCTCATTTGTATCAATTAGACTTTTATATTTTTGGCAAGGAGTTTAAGAACCCTGAGGGGGGATTTTCTTTCTACTATTCCTTAGTTTTGCTGTATAGTATGTTTTTACTGGATCATTGTATACACATACTCTCCAATCAAGTTCAAAATGTTTGATAATTCTTCACTTCTTTTGTTTTTTTTTTAATACAAGTTATATACTTTTTTTTTTATACATTTCATTTTATAAAATGCTCACACCTTTGAGATTTATCAAAATAGTGAAAATACTAACACATCTTTTTATGTGTGCTTGTCACATGTATTGTTTAATTTTATTTTATTCAATAGAAAGTTTTGGTAATTATTTTTCTATTTCTACAAGTTCTCTATCTATAGGGATTTTAGGGTTAAAAGCAATTATTAATCAGCTATTTGCGTATAAAAATATGTATTTTGTATTCCATAATATTTTTAGAATAAATTACTTCGTCAATTTTTATAATTTTATCAAATTTGTAATTAAATTCTTATAGTTTAAAAGTTTCTTATAAATTCTTACACTGTTTTAAATTTTGGAATTAGGTTTTTGATGTGTTAAAAATATTAGAGTTAATAAAATATTTTTTTTAAAATGAAGATATCCACA
>NC_029793.2:125459532-125478683 GCF_000816755.2 Arachis ipaensis
TATATTTTATTTAATCATAAAAATTATTTTTTATTTTATAAATTATTATTTTATTATTAATCTATTATGATTATTAAAAACAAAAGTAATAACGAATTAAATCTTCCATTGATCGTAATATACTTTTTGGCTATTCCAATCGATTAAAAAATTATATTTGATCTGTGACGTTCGTCCAGGACGGTGAAATCGTGTTTCTTTGAAAATCAATCAATTGGATTATCAAAACAATAGATTGAATTTCAAGTTTCCCACAACTCAATCGATTGGAGTACAGGTTGTTATCACAAAACAATCGATTGAAAATTGCAAGACAGCATGGTTTTCGCAAAAATCAATTGATTGGTCATATTACCCAATCGATTGCACGATGACTAAAATGTGGGTTTTTAATAATTCAATCGATTGCTTATACTACCCAATTGATTGAATGCTTCAAAACAACCTGAGGTCTCACAATTCAATCGATTGGTTGTGTTACCCAATCGATTGAAGTCATCAAAACAATATGGATTTGCCGAATTCAATCGATTGGTTGTGCTATCCAGTAAATGGTACATATGGTACATAAAAGACATATAAAATTGATTAACCATCACTTACAATTCCTAGGCACAAAAATCACAAGTCTATTCAAATATGTAGAATATATTATCATTTATCCAAAAGAGAGAATGCATAACCAATTACCCTAAAGAAGATTGAAAGTTTGGAGTCCCATTCATTTATGCAGTCAATCACATTTACATGCTCAAGTGAATAATCTCAAGAAGACAATGTTATAAGAATGCAAAATTGACATCACAGTTCTAAGATCTGAATATGGCTAAAACTAAAAGACGAACGGGACGCAATTCTTAGTAGATTAGGATCAGCCTCAATTCTTTCCATTAATAGCAAGTTCTAGATATGCAATTGTAAGATCTAGAACTATGATTTGCGTAAATTACAATTTGAAGAAATGAGATTTCTTCAAATGAATATGAAAGAGTATCTAAATCAAAATAAAACCTTAAAAATTGAAGATAAAATTTTAAAGATAAGATAGATGAATAATAAGATAATAATTTATAAAAATGATAACAAAATTGAAATAGGCGTAGTACACACTTCAATTGATTGGATAACACAACCAATAGATTGAATTTGGCAAATCCATATTGTTTTGATGAATTCAATCGATTGGTTAACACAACCAATCGATTGAATTGTGAGACCTCGAGTTATTTTAAAGCATTCAATGGATTGGGTAGTATAAACAATCGATTGAATTATAAAAAACCCACATTTTAGTCATCGTTCAATCGATTGGCTAATATGACCAATCGATTGATTTTTGCGAAAACCATGTTGCCTTGTAATTTTCAATCGATTGTTTTGTGATAACAACCTGTAGTCCAATCGATTGAGTTATGGGAAACCTGAAATTCAATCGATTGTTTTGATAATCCAATCGATTAATTTTCAAAGGAACACGATTTCACAGTCCTAGACGAACGTCATGGATCAAATATAATCTTTTAATCGATTGGAATAGCCAAAAAGTTTATTACGATCAATGGAAGACCTAATTCGTTATTGTTTTTGTTTTTGATTGTTAATAAATATAATAGATTAATAATAAAATAATAATTTATAAAATAAAAAATAATTTTTATGATTAAATAAAATATATAAATTAATTTATAATTAAAATTAAAAAAAAGACTATTTAACATTGATTAAAAAAATTTGAAAAACATATTTTGTTTTAGGACCATTTAATGGTCCAAACGTTCTGAGATTATCGAATCCGGTGCCAAAAATGATTGTGCGTGTAAGTTTAATCAATCTAAGGGGAGTGTGCGCGTAATAGTTAATAAACGACGCAAAATACATCAAATTTTGGTCTATATAGAAATTAATTTTTGCCAAATATATGTACAAGACGAGAGTTTTTGACCTTCGCAATCTGCACCTAATTTTGTGCCGTCTTATTTTAGTTAAAAATATTTATTATTTTTTAAAATTAATTTTTTGTTAAATTAATTTTTTAGTCCTTATAATTTTATTAAATTTGTCATTATATTCTTATACTTTAAAATTTTTTAATATAGATTCAATTTTTATACTCATTTTAAAATTGTAATTACATCTATATCATTTTAAAAATATCTAAGTTAGCAAAATATGATGAGATGTATTTGATAACAATACAAGATGAATAAAATATAAATCCATAATTAAAGACAAAATTTCTAAACTTCAACTTCCTCTCATATTTAAAAGGTTTAATTATTCTGCAGGTTCCTATACTTTTTTTCTTTTTAATTGAGTTTTTATACGTGAATTTTTTCTTTTCAATTAAGTCCCTGTTAACGTTTAACGTTAAAAAAAAACGTCAGTGAGTTGTGAAATGACTTATTTACCCTTCTTCTCCCTATAAACAGATATGTGTTTGAGTTATCTGAGGTTTCTCTTCTTCTTTGTTTTTCATTTTCAATTTTCATTTTCCCCAAATTTATGGCTCAAAGTCAAGGAACCTCATTCATTCTCTCTTCGGGAAGCTGTGTTTTCAGGAGCTCCAACCCGAAAGAAAGAAGACACATGTGTTTCTGTGGAGAGGTAGTAACCATCCGCTGTTCCTCAGCCGTTTCTGACCATGGTAGGAGGTATGTTACTTGTGGGAAGATACCAAAATGCAACTTTTTTGAGTGGATTGATAATTTTGAGCGGATTGAGGTTGATGACGGTGCAAAGAATGGGTGGCCAAAGGAAAAGAAAAGGCGGGTTCACTGTTTTTGTGGTAACCATCTGCCGTTCCTCAGCCGTTTCTGACTATGGTAGGAGGTATGTTACTTGTGGGAAGATAACAAAATACAACTTTTTTGAGTGGATTGAGGTTGATGACGGTGCAAAGAATGGGTGGCCAAAGGAAAAGGAAAGGCGGGTTCACTGTTTTTGTGGTGACACTCTGAGTCTTCAAATTTTAGGAACAACAAAAAATTCTAATAGAAGGTTTATTTCTTGCCCTAACAAAAGATGCAAATTTTTTGAGTGGGTTGATGAAGTTGGTGCAAGAAGTAACGTGTCTACTGCTGCTGTTGGAGTTGTTGGAACACAAAATTCTGCTAAGTTGGAGGGTGAAATGTGGAAATTGGATGCACAAGAAAGAAAGATAGAGAGACTAAACGTAGAGATGGAGAGATTAATTGTTGAAGTCAGAGAAATAGATGCTTGTGTGGGTAGATTATGTAATGAGTTTAATATTCTCCAAGAACAAGGAGGGAGATTGGATGACAATATGAAAATTCAATGTAAAATGCAATATATGCTATATATTTATGTTTTTGCTAGTCTTAATAATTGGAATGTGGTTTGTAAGATTTTAGAGTTACCTGTGTTATGAAATTCTATGTAAGAGGCTCTATGGCTTCAATTCAATTAAAGCTAATTATGTTTGGTTTGAATGAATTTTGCATTTTGATGTATTTTGTGTGTGTATAACAATAAAATGATAGTTGAAAAGAAACTTTATCAATGTGAATATTTAAAGTTTCACAATTGACAACAACTTACAGAAAAAAGTGGCCAGATAATATGCCACATATATTTTCATTAAATAAGTGTTCCTATACCCCTTACTTACACAAAATATCATAGCATAAGTGGTCATATAATATGCCACATACCTAGTCCAAAATAAAAGTACAAGAAGTGCAACAATTAAAAGTGGTCCAACCTAATTCTAAAATATCAAAATAGTGGTCATATCCACATAATAAACAGTGACCACAGACACAATTGAAAAAAAAATATACTATATAATAGCAACCCCAATAACCCTAACTATAAATTTAATCATACTTCAGTCATTACTTTGGTCTATATGTAGAGTAGGTGTCCCTTTTTGCTTCCTCACTCCTAACTTTAGCCGCCCACTTTTCCTCACACCAAACACCTTTGTCTTGTGTAAAGGTTGAGAAGATGCTCTAGGTGGTTGCTGAGAATTTGCACTTGCCACAGCTAGGGGAGGCTGGAAGGCTGGCTCTTCAAGAGTTAAGGCTTGTTGTGAGGTGGCTATGGTTAGAGCCATTGCACCGATGGCTGTGGTTGGAGCCTGAGAAGCTGAAGTTGCAAGTATGGGAGATGGTTGAGTAGAGGCAGCAACAACAGGTGTGGCGGGTAGCTGTTATGAAGATGCAGGTGTGGTGGGGAGTGGTTGTGAAGATACAGCTCTACCCCTTCCTCTACCCCTTCCCATGCCCCTTCCTCTACCCCTGCCTACCCCTGTTTGCCTTATTCTCTCAAATCTACGGATATTCACACCGGATCTATTGTCGGCAGTAGGATCAAAGTCAACAGCAGTCGCAGGATCAGCAGCAGCCGCAGCAGTAGCCACAGTGTCAGCACCAGCCGGATCTTCTCCGTTGGCGGCGGCAGCAACAACATCAGGCTCTGAAATCAGGTAAAACACAACCAGTTGCAACATGAATATTCAACTCTTTTTCAATCAATTTATAATCCTGTTATAATCTATTTATAAGGCAGCATAATCTGTTTGCAATCCACATTGATAAAACAACAATTTTGTAACAGAGCATAATTAATAATCTATTTTCACACACCATATGTTATACTATCACAACCTAATCCACTAAACACATCAAACACCCTATAATTTTGAAAAGAAAACAATAAAACAGCAGTTTGTATATTCAAATTTGCAAAATACCTGACACAAATGGATTGGGACAATGCCTTTTATTATGTCCATATTATCCGCAGTTACTACATGTAATATATGTACCCGTCCTCCTAAGCTTTGTCTGAGAACGGTTCTCATCAGGTTCTCTGACCCTCACCATCCGTGGTCTTCCTGGCTTCACTCTAAAGATGGGAGGTATGATGGTATCACACTCAACTTTCGGCCACATATTTTTTTCGTTGATTAGAGAAACTAACTTACCATAGGTTGCCACATAGGCTGGTGGGCTATAGAAGTTGCTGCAATAGTCTTCTGGATTGTCCCCTTTCTCGAATATGGCACAACAAGCATGCGCGCAGGGCATTCCACACAACCCCCAAAATCTTCAGCTACACGTTCCAGCGAACAAGTCAACCACAAACCTCTCTACAATCATCCGGTTCTTATGAGAAACTTCATATGCCAGTCCTCCAGCCCATCTTGCTTGCCACTCCATAGCTTGCGTAGCAATGACATCAAGCCTCTTTTTGGGTTTAGGCATGATTGTACCCTCATATTTTTTGGCCTTCTTCTGTTGACCATGATCACCCTTCAAGTGGCAGCCATCTACTCTTATGATAGACCTGCAACCAGCCAAGAAGCCTTGCTTAATAGAATATAGACACATGTACATCCTCATAAACCTTGGCTGGTGTGTAATTGAAGGCATGTCAACGAAAATCTGAGAAGTAGACCTGGAATTTGTTCTCATAATCTCTGCACAGTAATCTCTCAGCTTGCCATATTGCAGAATAGCCCTGCCATGTACTTCTTCCTCGCCTTTCTCCTCGCCTAATAAGCCTTTGTGATTGAAATATTAGCCATGTATTTATCCTGAATGGTCTGAATTACTGTTGCAATCTTCATCTCTTCTCCTCTACTAATATTGGTAACAATCTTCTGAGACACCCAACTACTTGATGCAAGCCTATCGCTGTAATTTCGTCTACAAGTGTGCTTTCCATTAGGGGTCTTCAGCCGAAAGCAATCAGAACCACCAACTTTGGATGCAAATGTCATCCACCTACACTTCCCTTTCTTTCATCGGCAGCCCACTCTACATCTAACCTTATCATTCTTGATATACCTAATGTTCCTTCCATTCAACAAAGCATGCTCTCTAATAGCATCCTTAAACTGACCAAGTGACTTGAACTCCAACCCTACCTTAAACTCATATTCCCTACTCATCTCAGCCTCATTGTATTTAGGATATCTTCTCTTCTTAATCATATCATCCGAATCTCCCTCATAGCTATCAATATCTTCGGTTTCATAACCCTCAGAAATTTTTCCAACTTCAACATCATCCCTAACAGCGGCATCATTCACAGTATCATCAACACCAGCAGCTTGAGCATTGTCATGTTCATTTAATGGCCATCAAACCCCCCAAAAGCATTTGCAAATCCACCATCATTTCCATCTTCAATATCAAACCCAAAATGATCATTGTGATCTCCATCGTCAGCACTATCATCAAATCTATCCTCCTCACTAGATGCCTCTGATTCACCTTCAACTTCTACTTCTATGAAACCACTGCCACTGTACTCAGCTTCAGTTGGCACATAATCTTTATCATTCGAACATATCTAACACCATTACCTTCCCTGCACCCATCAACAACATACACCGAGCAATGCTTAACAGTCTGCGACACTAATAACCTACCCATTCTCATGGCATCTCCATCACTCATCAACTCTCTGAGACCCGAGCTCAATTGACAGCCTGGTTCACAGTACCTTCTAGCATACCCTTTGTACCCTAACTTTTGCAACTCACTAACTATTTCTTGTAAACTCCATTCATCGAGCTCAAAATGCATATCTTCCAACACCCTTCCCCCCAAATATTTCAGCCCATTCCCTATATCGTGAAACTTGTCACCGTGATGTATGTCTATGGTAAAATCTGAGTCCCCCATCACTACATTAATAAAAACAGAAACAGAATCTATTTAAAATAGCATCATCACAGCAACAACAATCAATATTCAAGAATAAACAAAATTCATCATCCAATGCCATATTTTTAAAAATTGCTGTGCGCAAGATTCCCATGCTCTGACCTATTAATGCACCCTAAGCCTATGCTTGCTTTTCTTTTATATGTTATTTTTCAACCATAGTAGCTACATTCAAGCACATAACTAGAAAAATTTTATCAGAAGCAGAAGTCATCCCAATTCAGCATACATCCAGAACATGGAAAAGAAGCAAGGCAATGATTGTGAAACCATCAACACAATTTATTATTTGAACATGGAAACTATCATAACATAAATTCCTAGCTCAAATCTTGCGATACATCTTCCTATCTTGCTTAATTCCATAACCCAAAACATGAAAAAAGAACCATCGAATTATGCATCTTCCAGAGCAATTTGCAAACTTGAGAGTAACGCTCCAAATCAATTAAGGCTGTTCAGAGAAACAAAACTAAACTATTACAAACCATTAAATCAAAACAATCCCTATACATAAATATTGATATGGTAAACCCTAAATAAACCATTAAATCAAAACAATCCAGAAATCAATTCAACAAATACATAATCAACCAATTCCATAATTAAAAAAAAATAAAATTAGCATAAACATCAAATTTTAAAACTGAAAAAAGAGGCTTTTTTTGTTACCTGTTTGCAGACAATTTGAGTGCAGGGAGATGGAGCAGAGGCACAACGCGGGGACGGGAGGCTAGGTGCTACCAGGCTCGGTACGTTGCGACGAGGCGACGCCAGGCGAGGGTCTTCACCACGAGGGACGGCGACGCCTTGGACGGACAAGCAGCGGAAAAGACCTCCGAACAGAACAACGCAGAGCAGACCGGCGCAGAGGGAAGGACGCGACGGACAGCACGCCTCCAAGCATCCGTTGCAGTTGATGCCAGACACGGACGCCGCCGACGGACCGACGCAGGAGACGCAGGAGATGAGAGTAACTTAGGGTTTTCTTTTTCCTTTAGGATGAAATGTGAGGGGTACTTTTGGTATTTGGGAAAAATTCATATTAATTCAGCTAGCCACTCCAGCTAAATGAGAGGAATATTCTTTTTTTACTAAGAATATTCTGTTATGTTAAACGTTATACTGACGGCAGGGACTTAATTGAAAAAAAAAATTAAGGTACAAGGACCCAATTGAACAAAAAAAGTATAGAGACCTAATTAAAAATTTGGTGAAACTATAGGGACCTGCAAATTAATTAAACCTATTTAAAAAGACGAAATACTCTTCTCTCCTTTCTTCTCTTCTTTAACATCATGCTAGACGTGTGAAGAATAAAGATGTATTTACAAAAACAACGATTTTTTTTTTGTTTGGCTTGGACACATCTTCTTCATTATTAATCCATTCAAAAAAATTATATTTTGGCACTCTACAACAAATAACATATCTCTTACCAAAATTTACCTACTGCAAAAGATGATAGCACCACCATTACCTTCCTACAAGAATATAGGTGTCTTCTCATATTAATACTCTTTGATCTCGAACTTTATAAAAAAGATAATTTGAATTCATACAATTGAATAATCACATTTATTTTTGGATTATTATTATATGATAAATATAAAAAAAATTATTGACATATTAATACGTAATTAGATTGATGTGTAAAAAACATTCTTTTATAAAAAAAATTGAATTCTCACTTTGTTATGAAAAATTAAAATTTTTTGACTGAGCTATCTTATTTGATGAGTATTCAGGTATGAATCCATAAATAATTTAGTAGAGGAGGGGTCAAAAATTAAAATCTTATGTAATCAAATATAATACTATATATAAATTTTATAAAAAAATTTTTATTTTAGATCAAATAAAATATAAAAATGTGAGCCAATAACCACCGTTGAAGTAGTTCCACCTTTTAAGGTGGATAACCGTCCCTTTATCTTAGGGAAGTTGGGATATGACTCTTGGAAGTGGGTTGAGAGATCTTAGGGGCAGTTACTCATTTGAGTGAGTGTTTATCTGCCAGCTAATCTTCGTCCCCGACTTCTTTAGAGCAAGTCGTGGTGAGAATCGACTTCTTTAGGGGAAGGTCGGTGTGGGGTGAGGCTCAATCCTTTGGACTGGGTCTTTTTGTTTGGACCTGGGCCTTAATGTTGGGCCAGGGTATGAACAGTGCCCCTACTCGAGCCCAATTTATTTTTAAGACTTGGGTTCAAGTATTCTACTCGGGATCATAGCCGACTTGTGAGGGAACCGACGTGATTATTCGGAGCCGACGTGACTTTTGTGACTTTTGATTTTCACTCATTAATGACCGCTTTCTGTTTTTACCATTATGCCCCTAACGTTTTTCACAGTTACGTCTAATCAAACGTCGCGTCCGTTAGAGGTTCGCGTAGGGATTAATTACCTTGGTAACGGTGCGCTCATTAATGACCGCTTTCCGTTTTTACCATTATGCCCCTAACGTGTCTATAAATACTTTCCCTCTCTTTCATTGTTTCGTTTCTGCGATTTTTCAAAATTTCCTTCTCATCTGTTCGTGGGGAATTCTTCATTTGAAGGCTTTCATCTTCCTCTACCTTTTTCTCAGGTAAGGGTTAATTTTTTCTCCTCTTTTATGCAGTGCTTCTGTTTGCATGCTTTTACTTTTTTGGAGAGAGGAGTTGGTTTGTAGGTTTCTGTTTGATTCCATGCCCCTTAGGGACCCTGTTCTTGATCTTTTTCTTTTCCCTTTGTAGGTTTTCGTCAACCTTTAGGAAACAATGTCTTCTATAGAAATTCTTGCCTAGTGGGTTGACGTCACGGTCCTAGGGGAGGAACCTATGGTCGACACCGATTTTATCACCAACCTCTGTACTCATCATAGACTTTGTACCTCTGATGAGGATGAGCCGAAGTATGAATTGGTGGTCCCGGGTCCGAAAGACCGGGTTTGTTTCGGGAGGGCTTCTGAAGTAGCCCCTCATTTCTTTTATATGTATGAGAGTATGATCACCCGCCTGGGCGTTTTTCTCCCCTTTTCTGATTTTGAGGTTGCCGTTCTACGCCACTGCCGAGTTGCTCCCACCCAGCTTCACCCCAACTCCTGGGGTTTTCTGAAAATCTACCAGTTCATTAGCCATGCTTTAGACTTTCCGACGTCCCTGAGGATTTTCTTTTTTCTCTTTCACATGACCAAGCCCTTCAGTGGGCAAAATAATAAGCAACAGTGGGTGTCTTTCCGAGCTATACAAGGTCGGAGAATCTTCACCCTTTTTGATGAATCCTTCCATGACTTCAAAAATTATTTTTTCAAAGTTCAAGCTGTAGAGGGTCACCACCCCTTCTTCTTAGACGAGAGTTCTTCCCCTCGCGTTCCTCTGTACTGGCTGGAGGCCTCCCCCTGTGAGAAATATGGTTTGGATGATCTGGATGAGGTGGAGGCTGCCATTGTGGGGTTCCTCCGAGAAGTGTGGGGGAGGGCCCCATATCTGGATACCAAAAAATTTCTCCAGGGGTCGCCGACCTTTGTCCAGACACAACTAGGTAGCTTTTATTTATCCACTTTGTTTCCGACTTGTTTTTACCGACTTGTTTTGCTGACTCTTTGGCTACTGATTATTTTTTACAGAGATGGCGAAGAAGAATTCCAGGGAGTCTTACCAGAGAGTCCAGGAGGCCAAGGCAAGGTCCCGTGCCAGGGTTGGTGGCGCCAGGGTAACTATCGCTCCTCTTCCTTCTCCTCCCCCTCTTGCTCACAATTTGGGGACCCCGAACCGACCTATTGTCATTTCTTCTTCAACCTCCTCTCAGCCGTCCCCTCTTCCCTGATCCTCCCCTGAGCCAGAAAAGAAGAAGCACAAGACCTTGGAGTCTAGCTCTTCTTTTGAAGGTGAGTTTAAGGTGGATGAACCTCAATTTGTCCGGAAATACATCTATCCCCATACCCGCATAGGTATGGATGATGTTTCTATTCGGAATCACCTCACTATTCTGGCTCAGGAGAGTATCAGGGCGGTGGGGGTATGCACAAAGTTCCTTGATATGTTTGAGAAGACTCCTCTTAGCTCTCTGGGTTCGACCTCGAGGGTTGAAGAGTTGGAGGAGAGGCTTCTCATATATCAGGAGCATGAGAGGGCGCTGAAGGAGGAGGTCGCCAAATTGAAGGAGGAAAGGGATGGCCTTCAGGAGAGTGAGTGGAAGTTGCAAGCTCGGTGCAACATGGAGGAGGGCCTGAGGCTGAAGGCGCAGAAGAGTTATGCGAGCTTGTTTGAGGACCTCGTGGTGGTGAAGAAGGATTTGCTGAAAGCTCGGAGTGACTATACCGAGTTGGAGGACTCTATTGCTGACAGGGCCGAGGAAGCATGGAGGATCTTTAAGGAACAGGTCCGAGTCCTTGCTCCCGACCTGGATCTCTCAGCTTTGGATCCGGACAAGGTCGTCATTGACGAGGCTATAGTCTCTCCTCCCTCTCCCCAATATGTCACCAAGTCAGATTTGAAGACTCGGGGGCAGAGGGTAATAGAGTCCCCTCCTCGTTCCAAGGATGCTTCGAGTTCCTCGAAGGCTCACAGAACCTCCTCTCCGGCTCCTATGGATACTTCTCTCCCTAGACCTGATGGCGCTCCGACTACTCTCCCTGATTGTGGTGGTGATCCGACTACTCCCTTCGGCTCTGGTGGTGATACTCTTTAAAAATATTTGTGGTTATATGGGGGCCCGGCCTGTGGGTCCTCTCTTTTTTTAAACTCTTTATGTTGTGGTGGTCCGCTGACATTTCTTGGCCTTTTAAGGCCGTAAACAGAATATTTGTAGAAATACCCTTTTTTTGGATAAGGGTTTAGGTTGACGAAAAATACCCCTTTTTTGGATAAGGATTTAGGTTACCTTTCTTTGTCTTGTTGTGTGCATGCTTTTCTAATTTTGGTTTTTGAAAAATCCCCTTGATCTTTTTGAAAACCTTTTTCTTGGCTATTTGTCTTTTTGAGCCTTTTAACTTTAAGGACTCAGGACAGTCTTTTGGCTCTTTGATAGGTTTTTCGATATCTTTTTAGTATTCCTTATACTCAATTTTTTGATTCATTGAGTTCCTATGACTTAGGTTATTTTTGCGATACGTTTTCTTTGCTTCTCGGGTTTTCATTTCGACTTATGAGTCGGAGTATTTCCGAGTTTTTCACGATCAACTTTTATAACCTCTTTACACCGACTTGTACCTCGTCGTTTTATCCTGACGACCATCTAGGTCGGTTTATGGGATTTTCACGCTTTGTCGAGCTTAAGTCGGCGCGTTTCGTAGAAAGAAAAACAAACGAGAAGGAATTTATAAGAGATATTGTAAAAGATCTTTATTTATTTGGGAAGGTACTTTCGCTGCTACTAAGGGTTTTTGATAGTCCGTTCTCCTTTAATCTCTACTGTGATGCCTCGTTAAAAACCCTTCTTCAGAAAAAACCCTTTGATTTTTGGGAAAAAATCGTGAAGTTAGGAAAAGAGTACATCACGGAGTAGTGTTGGGGTGAAACTTCTTCGAATGACTTTTTTGTTGTACCTGGTAGTCATCCTTTGTTTCAATGCTGCTTTTCTTGTCTGGGCTTGTTCTCGGACTTCGGGGAGCAATTCAAGCTCCTCTTTGTGCCCCTGTACATTTCCGACCTCATTATGGAGGATCACCCTTGGGCTTTGTTCATTGATTTCTACTGGTATCATGGATTCTACGCCATGGACAAGTCGGAAGAATGTTTCTCCTGTGGCGGATTGTGGCATCGTCCGGTAGGCCCATAGCACTTGTGGGAGCTCATCAGCCTAAGCTCCTTTTGCATCTTGTAGTCTTTTCTTTAGCCCCGCCAGTATGATTTTGTTAGCTGCCTCCGCTTGTCCATTTGCTTGTGGATGCTCCACCGAGGTGAACTAGTGTTTTATTTTCATACTGGCTACTAGGCTTCTGAAGGTAGAGTCGGTGAATTGGGTTCCATTATCTGTGGTAATGGAATGAGGTATCCCATACCTTGTGATGATATTTTTGTAGAGGAACCTCCGACTTCTCTGGGCAGTGATGGTGGCCAATGGTTCTGCTTTTATCCACTTTGTGAAGTAGTCTATTCCCACAATTAAGTATTTGACTTATCCTGGGGCCTGGGGAAAAGGTCCTAACAGGTCCATCCCCCATTTTGCAAAGGGCCATGGAGAAGTTATACTGATTAGCTCCTCGGGGGGAGCCACGTGGAAATTTGCGTGCATCTGGCATGGTTGGCATCTTTTCACAAATTCTGTGGCATCCTTCTGCAAAGTTGGCCAATAGAACTCAGCTCGGATTACTTTTCTTGCTAGCGACCTGGCTCCGAGGTGGTTTCCGCAGATCCCATTATGAACCTCTTCTAGTACTTCAGTTGTCCTTGAGGTCGGTACGCACTTTAGCAATGGTGTTGATATTCCTCTTTTATAGAGGGTATTTTTCACCAAAGTGTAGTATTGTGCTTCCCTCCGGATTTTCTTGGCCACTTTTTCCTCTTTGGGGAGGATGTCGAATTTTAGGTATTCGACCAAGGGGTTCATCCATCTGAGGTTTAACCCGGTTACTTCAAGGACTTCCTGCTTGTCCTCTGTTTTCATCACAGAGGGTTCTTGGAGAGTTTCCTAGATCAAGCTTCTATTATTCCCTCCTGGTTTGGTACTGGCTAACTTGGAGAGGGCGTCTGCTCTGCTATTCAGGTCCCAAGTTATGTGTCTAATCTCGATTTCTGCAAAGCACCCGAGATGCTCCAGAGTTTTTTCCAAGTATCTTTTCATATTCGGGTCTTTAACCTGATACTCTCCATTTATTTGGGAGGTCACTACTTGGGAATCGCTAAATATCAGTACCTGGGTTGCACCGACCTCTTCTGCTAGCTTTAATCCTACAATCAGGGCTTCATATTCTGCCTGATTGTTGGAAGCTGGAAATTCAAATTTGAGGGAAACTTCTATCTGTGTTCCTCCTTCATTGGCTAGTATTACGCCTCCACCGCTTCCTGTTTTGTTTGAGGATCCATCTACGTATAGTTCCCATGTAGTCGGCTTCTCCTCTTGATCTCCTGCATATTCCGCTACAAAGTCGGTGAGGCATTGGGCTTTTACCGCTGTCCGAGTTTCGTACTTTAAGTCGAACTCGGAGAGCTCTATCGCCCATTGAACCATTCTCCCTGCAACATCCGCCTTTTGGAGGATTTGCTTCATGGGTTGGTTCTTCGGACTCTTATTGTGTGGGCTTGGAAGTAGGGCCTTAACCTCCGCGAGGCTATTACTAAGGAGTACGCAAACTTCTCTAGCTTGCGGTACCTTAGCTCGGAACCCTGTAGAACTTTGCTGGTGAAATATACTGGATGCTGTCCAACCTCATCCTCTCGTATTAGGGCCGATGCGACAGCTTTGTCGGCTACAGACAAATATAGGATAAGCTCTTCCCCCACTAGAGGTCGGGTGAGGATTGGAGGTTGGCTCAAGAACTTTTTGAACTCTTGGAATGCTTCTTCGCATTCTGGAGTCCACTCGAACTGGCATCCTTTTCTCAGCAGAGAGAATAGTGGAAGGGACCTTAATGCTGACCCTACCAAGAACCTGGAAAGGGCTGCAAGTCGGCCATTTAATTGTTGGACTTCTCTCAAGCAAGTCGGGCTTTTCATTTCTAGGATAACTTTGCACTTGTCAGGATTTGCCTCGATCCCTCTTTGGGTTAGCATAAATCCTAGGAATTTTCCAGCCTCCACCGTGAAGGTGCATTTTGTGGGATTTAGTCTCATCCCATGCGCCCTTATGGTGTTGAAAACTTGCGTGAGGTCCGTAAAAAGGTCGGCCTCTTCCCGGGTTTTTACCAGCATGTCGTCTATGTAGACCTCCATTAAGTGCCCGAGGTGGGGAGCGAACACCTTGTTCATTAGCCTTTGGTACGTGGCCCCTGCGTTTTTTAATCCAAAAGGCATGACCACGTAGCAATAATTTGCTCTAGGTGTGATGAACGATGTCTTTTCCTGGTCTGGCTTATACATCAGGATCTGATTGTATCCCGAGTAGGCATCCATAAACGACAAGTATTGATACCCTGAGCTGGAGTCCACTAGAGTATCAATGCTTGGGAGCGGATATGGGTCCTTGGGACATGCCTTATTCAGGTCGGTGTAGTCGACACACATCCTCCACTTGCCGTTTTGTTTCTTGACTAGCACCACATTTGCTAGCCATGTTGGATACTTGACTTCTCTGATGAAGCCGGCCTCTAGGAGTGCTTGTACCTGCTCTTCCACCGCTTGAGCTCGTTCTGGGCCGAGCTTACGCCTTCACTGCTGTATAGGTCGAGACCCTGGGTGTACAGAGAGCCTGTGGGACATGAGCTCGGGGTCTATCCCTGGCATGTCGGAAGCTTTCCAGGGGAAGAGGTCAGAATTTTCTTTTAGGAGCTTTGTCAACTTTTGTTTTAAGCTTTCTTCCAGGTTGGCTCCTATGTTGGTATTTTTTCCTTCCTCTTCATCGACCTGTATTTCTTCAGTTTTTCCTCCTGGTTGGGGGCGTAGCTCTTCTTTGGTTCTTGTGCCACCGAGCTCTATGGTGTGGACTTCCTTGCCTTTCCCTCTCAGGTTCAGGCTTTCATTGTAGTATTTTCTTGCCAGCTTCTGATCTCGCACCGTTGCTATCCCCGCAAATGTCGGGAATTTCATGCAAAGGTGAGGGGTAGACACCACCGCTCCGAGTCGATTTAGGGTAGCTCTGCCAATCAAGGCATTATATGCTGACCCCACGTCGAGGACTATGAAATCTATGCTCAGAGTTTTGGACTTTTCTCCCTTTCCGAAGGTCGTGTGGAGGGGTAAAAATTCCAGTGGTTTTATCGGCGTGTCGCTTAATCCATATAAGGTGTCGGGGTAGGCTCTTAACTCCTTTTCATCTAGCCCTAGCTTGTCAAACACGGGCTTGAAAAGGATATCTGCCGAACTCCCTTGGTCTACTAGAGTTCTGTGGAGGTGGGCGTTGGCTAGGATCAGGGTTATTACCACTGGATCATCATGTCCATGGATTATTCCTTGCCCATCCTTCTTTGTGAACGAGATTGTGGGGAGGTCGGGTGATTCACTCCCGACCTGGTAAACCCGCTTGAGGTGTCTCTTGCGAGAGGACTTGGTGAGTCCTCCACCCGCGAATCCTCCCGAGATCATATGTATATGTCTCTCGGGAGTTTGTGGTGGTGGGTCTCTCCTGTCCCCGTCCTCTCGCTTTCTCTTCCCATGATTGTCCGACCTTTCCATGAGATATCTATCAAGCCGACCTTCTCTGGTCAGCTTTTCTATCACATTTTTGAGGTCGTAGCAATCATTTGTTGAATGACCATAGATCTTATGGTACTCACAGTAATCGCCGCGACTTCCTCCCTTTTTATTTTTAATGGGCCTGGGAGGTGGCAGCCTTTCAGTGTTGCAGATTTCTCTGTATACATCCACCATGAAAACCTTTAGAGGAGTATAAGAGTGATATTTCCTTGGCCTGTCGAGGTCGAGTTCTTCTTTCTTCTTGGGCTCTTTTTCCTTCTCTTTTGCAGAGTGGGAATGCCCAGGTCGCCAACTCGGCTCTCGTAGTCTGGCATTTTCCTCCATGTTGATGTACTTTTCTGCTCTTTCATGTACATCGCTCAGGGAGGTGGGGTGCCTTTTTGATATGGACTGTGAGAAGGGACCTTCTCTAAGTCCATTCACTAACCCCATGATGACAGCTTCGGTGGGCAGGTCCTGAATCTCTAAACATGCTTTATTGAACCTTTCTATATAGTCCCGCAAAGGTTCTCCGACCTCCTGCTTTATTCCCAGGAGGCTCGGCGCATGTTTTACTTTATCCTTTTGGATGGAGAACCTCATCAAGAATTTTCTCGAGAGGTCTTCAAAGCTGGTGACTGACCTCGGCGGGAGGCTGTCGAACCACTTCATCGCCGCTTTTGACAAGGTAGTCGGAAAGGCTTTGCAGTGAGTTGCATCAGAAGCATCAGCCAGATACATCCGACTTTTGAAATTGCTTAAGTGATGCTTCAGATCTGTGGTTCCGTCATAGAGGTTCATATCAGGGCTTTTGAAGTTTCTTGGAACTTTTGCCCTTATGATGTCCTCACTAAACGGATCTTCTCCTCCCAGGGGCGAATCTTCTCGATCGCCACGGGAGTTCCGACTTCTCAGAGAAGATTCTAGTCTTAAGAGTTTTTTCTCTAACTCTTTTCGTCGCTCTATCTCTTCCCTGAGATTTCGCTCCGCCTCTCGTTGTCGTTCTAACTCCTGTTCTAACTGTTCCAAACGACCTTGGTGGCCATGGACCAGCCCTATTAGCTCGGTTGCGTGGGGTAGCCCTTCCTTTCCTGACTCTCGTCCATCCGAAGAGTTTACCTTTGGATTTTTAAACCCAGAGGTGCCTTCTCGATGTCGATCGCTGGCCTTCGGGTGAGGAGTTGGGTTCGCGTCGTTGTTTCCGGTGTCCAAGTTTTCGTGTTCGGAATCAGACGCCGTATGACCATCTTCCGGTGATTTGTCCGCCATAACTGGTTGATCTCTCGGGTCCCCGGCAACGACGCCAATGTTACGATGGGTAACCGGAGATTATTGGGCTGGACTCGCTGGGTTGGCCCAATCGTCTATGGAGGGAAGCCTTCGGACAGATTCGCATCTTCAGGGCCTCTGTCCGACTTGTGAATACGAGTGAATGGGGGTGGTACCTACAAAGACACTCCGATGCCTAAGTCAGCAAGGGCGTAAGCAGGTCTAGAGAGTATTGGGACTTAGAGATACCTGAGGGAATAAAAAAAAAAGAAACTCTAAACAAAATAAAAAATAAATAAATAATGCAAATGCATGAATATAGATTTGAATCCTATTATATTAATATACTAAGTCCCTTTAATATCACTACACTCTAAGCTTCACTTATACATCACATTCATTATTACACGATTTTACAATTTGTGGAGGGCAAGACCATTACTTGCCTCCTTAAATCCATCTTGTGAGTATCTATAACCAAATAGAAAATTAATCTAAAAATATTAAATGATTAATCGAGAAGCCAAATTAAATAATAACTTAAAAAAATATTATTAAAAACGTGGTACCAAAATATTACAAATTGCAACTTTAGTTTTAACAATATGCATATAATAACCACCGTAATTATAAATATTAGAATTCATCCCAGAGTATATATAATCGGCATATATTTTTTTTTCAAACCTACGTACTTTTATAATACAGCGTAAAAATGTAATTTGCTTCATATATATATATATATGTGTTACGATGGGTAGCCGGAGATTATTGAAGTGGATTAGTTGGGTTGGCCCAATTGTCTG
The DNA here is from genome assembly GCF_000816755.2 of Arachis ipaensis. Lineage (NCBI taxonomy): Eukaryota > Viridiplantae > Streptophyta > Magnoliopsida > Fabales > Fabaceae > Arachis > Arachis ipaensis. The sequence goes on from NC_029793.2 coordinate 125,477,557, forward strand.
AAGAAGAAAGCCTTTGAGCAAATTTGCGATCCAGAACTTCTGTCCGACTTGTGTTTGAGAGAATGGGGGGTAGTACCTGCAAGGACACACCGATGCCTAAGTCAGCAAGGGAGCAAAACAGGTCTAGAGAATATTGGGCTTAGTGATACCTGAGGAGTGTCAGTGTATTTATAGTGGTGAACCCATAACCACCATTGGAGTAGTTCCACCATTTAAGGGAGAATAACCGTCCATTTATCTTAAGGAAGTTGGGATATGGCTCCTGGAAGTGGGTTGAGAGATTTTAGGGGCAGTTACTCATTTGAGTGAGTGTTTATCTGCCAGCTAATCTTCGTCCCCGACTTCTTTAGAGCAAGTCGTGGTGAGAATCGACTTCTTTAGGGGAAGGTCGGTGTGGGGTGAGGCTCAATCCTTTGGACTGGGTCTTTTTGTTTGGACCTGGGCCTTAATGTTGGGCCAGGGTATGAACAGTGCCCCTACTCGAGCCCAATTTATTTTTAAGACTTGGGTTCAAGTATTCTACTCGGGATCAAAAATGTTAGTCCCTGATAGGGGTAACTTTTGAGAATTTTATTATTATTGGATCCAAATCCAATGTGGTGTTAGACTAAAAAATGATCCATCAGGCCAATGACATTTTGCTCTGTATGTGTGACACATGTATACTCTCTCTCCCACCCAAAATTAACCTGAAAGGCTGAAACCATTCTCATCTATTCTCATTTTATCTTCTTCTTCAGTTCTCTTTCTATCACTTTCAAAATCTCAACCACTTACCCCACAAGGCCACAACTACAAACTCGCTCAACAAAACGTCAGGGGAGGCTAAATCACTAACTCAACCACTAAATACACACAAATAAGTATTTTATTTATTGTTTATTGACTTATTGTTATTAGTAGTTGGTTATTGTAATTATTTAATTTTTTAAAGCTGAAATTAATAAAAAAGATAATTTAAAATGTATTAATATTGTTTTATTGTTAATTAATACTAAATAAAATAGTTGTTAGTTGATTAGGACTAATTAAAGAATATGATTTCTTGTGGTAGCTTTAGTAATAATACTAGTGTTAGTGTTAAAGAATATGATTTCTTGTTATTTATTTAATAGATGTTAGTATAT
>NC_029793.2:125478851-125494318 GCF_000816755.2 Arachis ipaensis
TTAGTTTTACACTACAAAAAATACTGAAAACTGTTGGATTTATTAGTAGAATTCTTAAAAAAATTCAACAGTAATAATATTACCATTAATAAAAATCTGATAGTATAATTATAAACGTCGCCGGTAATTATTTATTGACAAAATTTAGGAATTTGACGTTATAATTAGTTACCGTCAAAATTCTTCCAATGTTAATTGCTTTTAGAGTGATCATTTTTATTTGCTAATTACCATCGAAATTTTTTTTTATAAAATTTTGATGAAAATATTATGTAATAAAATAATATTAAAAAATAAATTATTATATTATCGAATTTACCCTACGCAAAATCTGATGGTAATATTTTTTAATAAATTTTTTGATGACTTTAATCATACTCCTCACTTAGGTCTGGTCTTATTGTACTCATACATCTCGTTTTGTTGGAAAAATACCAATTGGATTTTTTTTTATTTTTATAAATAAAATAAATATGATAATTACTAAAATAAATAATTTAAAAATTATTTACCATTTTAAATTCTAGGATCTTATCTCGTTTATAGTGTAAACGAGATGACATTGCATGTATCTCGTTTAAACTGTAAACGAGATAGGACACGTCAGTTGCCACGTGGGTATCTCGTTTACACTGTAAACGAGATACTATATATCGTTTACATTGTAAATGAGATAGATACAAGACAAATTGGCAGTAGTTATAAAAAGATGTGTAACCTTTGGTATTCTCTACAAACATTTCCTATCCTTTTTCTATCTGGTTTTTCTCACGAAAATAAGGCATTAATGGTCAGTAATAGTATATACATAATTGTGCTTGTTTATCCCAATTGTCGTATGAGAAATGGGGACAACGGGGTGACCTTTGAGTGTGAGGATCTGATATTGTTTTGCACTCAGCGTTTGAATACGTTGTCGGATTTGAAGAGTTTGATATTGAGCAAGCTCGGTGGTACATAAGTGAGAGAGATCGGAAGGGTAGCGTATAGGTTGCTAGCACCCATGGGTAACGGAGTCTTCCGATTTCGGCTATTCCGACTTCAAGGGGACGAGCATGTGCAACTGATGTTCAACATCAATGGGAGGATCATGGTGGAGCAGGTAATGGAGCTTTCTGCCGAGGTGGGACATAGTGGTGGCGGTGGTTCGATACACTCGACCTATGTACAGGACGACCGACCTCTTGCACCACCGCCGATTCATGTCGCCATTCCAGTGGATGAGGCAGAGGAGGGCGAGGAGGAGTCGGACGAGGATTACGTGGCGGATAGTGCGGATAGTGATTCGTCCGATGGTGGGGATGAGGATGAGTTTGTTCCGAAGACACCTGCCCAGACCGTGGTGCGCCATGTCCTGCCGCCACCTCACCCAATATCGGCGCTATTGGCAGTGCCAAGTCACTATCACAGTCTGGATCTGGACGCCATGCATGAGAGGACTCCGTTTTCTGACACGGGTGAAGAGGATTACAACCTAGACGGCGGTGTAGAGTTTAGGGTCGACCACAGGTTCAAAAGCCGAGAGGCAGTGCTTCAGGGTGTGAAGAACTACAGTATTCGCAGGAATACGGAGTACCGGGTGATCGAATCGGACCGGTTGAAGTACCATGTGCAGTGCCGTCAAGTTGAGAGTGGGTGTATGGTATATTAAGTAGGTTTGACATATGACTGAAGCAATATTGTGTTGTTGTGTTCAGGGAGGTTCGGAGGGTTGGTGGAGCACACAGTTGTCTAGTACCCACCATGTCTCAAGACCATCGTCAGTTAGACAGCAGTCTGATCTGTAGGGTCATATTGCTGTTGATTTAGTCCAACCCCTCTGTGAGTATTCCGGTTTTGCAAGGTGCGGTGTAGGCAAGTTATCACTTCAAACCATCCTACAGGAAGGTGTGGATGGCAAAGCATAAGGAAACTGCACAAATATATGGCGATTGGGAAGAGTCATACAACAAGGTGCCCAAGCTGCTTCAAGCACTTTAGAGCTGCTTTCCTGGAACCATCTGTGACCTACGCGTCAAACCGTTCTATGATGGACACCTCTTGGTACGCGATTGCAGCATGTTCGATAAGGTATTTTGGGCTTTCTCCTCATGTGTCGAGGCCTTCAAGTATTGCAAGTCGTTCGTATCTGTAGACGGCACACATCTGTACGGTAGGTACGACGGAGTGTTGCTCATTGCGGTGGCGCAAGACGGGAACAGTAACATCCTGCCTATTGCTTTTGCCATTGTTGAGTCCGAGAGCACCGAGTCATAGTCGTTCTTCCTTAGTAATCTGAGATGCCACGTCACCCCACAAGACGACCTGCTAGTTATCTCCAACAGATCTCAGGCCATCAAGGCCGCCTTAAGCTCTGATGATAGTGGTTAGCATCCCCCAAGGGCCTTCCATGCTTACTGCATCAGACACATGGCAGCGAATTTCATTACTCAATTCAAGTCAGCCGAGGGCAAGAGATACCTCATAAACATTGCTTACAGTCCAAGCAAGGCTAGGTATGAGTGGTACATAGATGCCTTGAGAGGAGTCTCGCCGGCGATGGCGGACTGGGCGGGTTGTTTCAAGAAGGAGATTTGGCTACAACATTGCGATAGCAGGCAGCGGTTTGGTCACATGGCCACCAATCTGTCCGAGTGCATCAATGCAGTTTTGAAGGGGACATGGTACTTGCCGATTTCAGCCATTGTACGCATCACGTACGAAAGACTGCAGAAGTTCTTTGTGACAAAGGGCAGAGAGGCGTAGTCACAGTTGGTGGCTAGAAACCGCTTCTTCCAGAGACTGTTGGACGTCGTTGAGAAGAATAGAGAAGGAATATCGAAGATGCGTGTCACTCATTGTGATAGGCGGGCCTCTGTGTTTGTTGTGGAGGAGCTAGAGCCGTTCGAGGGATGGTCGCAAGGTTCCTTCCGTGTTCGGCTATCCAACGGTACGTGTGATTGTGGCTTATTCCAGTCTCTCCACTATCTGTGCTGCCACGCACTTGCCGGATGTGCCGCCGCTAGCATTGAGTGGGCCCCATATGTGCATCCAGTCTATAGGTAGGAAGCTGTGTTCAAGGTTTATGAGATAGAGTTTCCACTTATCCTTGATGAGTCGCTATGCGTGGAGTGGCATGGGACGATGCTGCGTCCTAACCCAGGCATGCGTCAGAAGGCGATTGGGAGGCCCGTGTCCTCCATATTCCGGAATGATATGGATGAGGTCGAGTGACATGAGAAGCGGTGCGGACTCTGCAGGCAGGTCGATCATTCTAGAAGGGGATGTCCTAATCAACCCACGGGAGATGCCTAGGCCGTACCATGGTCTTAGGGTTGATGTAGTTTACATCTGTCGGGATTTTCTATTGAAAATGTAACTTGTTAGTTGTATTGACTTCGAACTATTTGTAGTACGATATTCTACGATTTAGTAAGTTTCTCGTGGAATAATTTAACTTCGAAGGTAATATTTTTATGTTTTAGTAACATTTTTTGTTATTCTTGTATTTTCCGTAACGGCTAAAAATAAGGTAAACGACAATATTCATTCAGAAAGACCACCATCATGAACAACAACATACATAATTTTGGCAACACCAAAATACTAGAACAACATACATAAATACATACAAAAGTACAAAAGTACATACATATCTACATACCAACCATGGTACAGAACAATAAAAATAAATACAATACAAAATCGTAAATATCATCGCTAGTGGAGATCCTGGTAGTGGCGCCTATGTCCAATGCCACAAGGCGGAGGCTGAGCCTGGCACTGAGGTCGAGAAGGTCGAGGGTCTCCAATCGGCATCGTCGGACAGGGGGGCTCCTGCTGAGGCTGGGCCTGGTATGGCTGGAACCTTATCATCGGTGGACCTGTGGCGTACTGATGTAAATGGAGCTGAGGCTGAGAAGGTGGAGCAGACGGTGGGGTCATCTGATTTGAGGTTGGGATGAGGTCAGGTACATACCATAGTCATGGGAGGGCTGGGTTACATACTGGCTACCTGCCCGAAGACCCACCCCGTATGACGAGCCTGATGCCGGTGATATCTGGGGCATCCAAGAGGAGGTCTGCGCGAGAGCTGATGGGTGATGGTACTCCCTGATACCAACCTCCCTGCCTGTGCGGAATGACTCGGCTATACAGTCCATGGCCCCAAGCGCGGCGGTGTGAAGCTGGAATGCGTCATCAATGAGGATCTCGTCAAGCATCTCCTCCTCCTCCTGGCGTGTCCCGGACGGACCTCCCTCATACCAACCTGGCGGTGATGTGTCCCAAGCTGCCGAGACTGCTGCCCACTAGATCCAGATGATATCCACGCTCCGTGCGCCAGAGGAGGCGGAGGAGGCACACCCAGAGGTGTAGCCCCTCTGTCCTGTGGGATGTCACCGTGATCCTCCTGATGATCGTACTCCGCCTCCTTGTCAAACGCGGCATCAACCCTAACCCGACGAGGCCTGACTCTCTCGCTCCTAACCGGCTCTGCTGGTTGATGCTCTCTATGTCTTCTGTCTCTCCTAGCAGGTCGTCGGGTATCCTACCTGACCTCCCTCGCACGTCTTCGCTGATCCGGAACACCCCTCGGAAGGGCGAGATTGTCCTTGGGCTGGCTGGCAGTGGGGTGTACATCAGGGGGGCAACTCTACGAGCCTCGGGTCCTCCAAAACCTCCTAGCCGGAAAGATGCCGAGCATGACAAGCTCCACGCCACCAATCATAGTACTCTCTGGTCGGCCTGGTGTCAAACGTATGATGCACGGTGATCCTGCGACCGGGATCGAACCTCTGTCTCCATCTATCGTACCACTGCTGAAGTCGCTCTGGCCACCAAACATCCTTACCACGGCCAGTGGTGGTCAGGTACCTTTCATGAAACACAGTAGGTGTATAAATAACTATCAGTATCATAATAACAAACAAATAAAGTCATATAAGAATAAAAAAGTACTACACCAGCCATACCTGTCAAGGTTCACCGGAGTGCCTGGCACCTATTGCTCTCCATTGAACTGCCGTTTCACTCGATCAACGTGGTGAAACCGTACAATAATGAAGCAAACCAGCGGGACGGCTGACAACCAGGTCCCCCACTCCTCCTCGTCACAGAACCAGGGCAGACACAAAGTCTGCAAAGAAAGATCATCGTAGACTCTCCATGCAAACTGAAAAAAATGTCAACGACATAATTAACAATATCATATCTGTCTAACTATCGAAGATAAAATATAAAACGACACATGCAAATACCTGATTTTATTTATTTCATGACTAACCTCATCGAATCGTAACCGATCGATCGAAACCCTCCAACGCAAGACCCTAGCCTCATGCTGATCCCTACTCTGCTATTGAAATCCAACCAACCTGAGACATCCTAAGAAAATATACGTGCATATCATAAGTAACATCCCATATGAGTTGACAACAATATTTAATGCAATTACATAAATAAACTTTTGTTACCTCTCAGCCAGCGGATACTGGTAGATCCTTCTATCGGGTGGGCACCACTGAGAAAATCTCTGATAGATCCAGCTCATCAAAAGCGGAGTGCAGCCGGTGATGTCCGTGATACCCCGCTGTGCCACCGAACAAAGTGACTCGTACGTCCAGGTCAGCACAGCCGAGCCCCAGGAAAGCGCCCTACACTGTCCGAAGTCCCGTAGAAGCAGTAGCCAACGTATGTGGACCAGGTTGTTGGACTTGTCAATCATCAGATACCCTCCGATAAGTAACAGAATATAGCATCTGGCGTACTGTCGCAGGGTCTCCAGGTCGTCTGTCGGGGGCATCTGGTGCACACAATCCCGCAGCCACACAAGCTTCAGCGTGAAGGACTCCATCCTCTACGCAGCCTGCTGTGCCACCACCGGAAGCCTGGCACCCAGCAGCTGCTCCACCATAGCCACGTCTCCATACCGTACCACCTACCGAAGTCACGGAGGCACCAACGGGGTTGCCATGTGCGCGTAGGCCTAGGTTGTACACCACGCCCTGCAGGGTGATGGTGACCTCACCCCAAGGGAGATGAAACGTGTGCGTCTCTGGACGCCATCGCTCCACAAGTGTGGAAATCAGGGAATTGTCAAAAGTGAAGTCGCTGAGGGGGCACCATGTCGCCGAATCCGGTCTCATCCAGATACGAGACGATGGCGTCGGGTGGAGGAAGGGTATGACTCACTCGTCGAGGTAGTAGAAGGCGAGGCCTCTGTAGAATTATAAAAAAAATTAGCCTTATAAAGGGATGATTATCAATTTTTATTCTCCTGAATTCTTACTTTTTTTTGTTTAGTAGTTTGATCAGCTTAACATGATACACAACACATTAGACGTTAAGCAAATATTCCTATATAACCTACAACTACTTCTACTTAACAACATACTTCCATGTTTCTATCGTACACATGTCTCTAAATTACATATTCCAGTAAACAAATCCTAAATTAAAGAGTTCCAAACCAATAATTAAGTCATAACATCTTTGCACAAGCAAATAGAGTTCTAAATTCCTCCTAGAGACCTATCCCTAAACCATTTAACTACGTACTTGTCACTACAGGACTACATGAACAATGGCACCATACTAAGATCAGACAAATAGAACACAACTAATCTCGAAGTCGGCCGCCCCGACGTAATACAACGTCTCGTTCAGCCTGTTGATGTCTCCGTCGTTCCCCGCCTGACGCGCCATCACCGGATTAGTCTAAAATAGGGTAGGAAATGGTTAAAAGAGGGGAGAAAGAGGTTGGCTAAGTCAAAATGGGACCCAGAACAATGCTATAAACAACTTATACTTATAGGCGCGGACAGGCCTTATCTCGTTTACAGTGTAAACGAGATAAGGGGTGTATCTCGTTTATAGTGTAAGCGAGATACCCACTGGCAGCTGACGTGTCCTATCTCGTTTACAGTGTACGTAAACGAAAATGAGATACATGCAATGCCATCTCATTTACACTGTAAACGAGATAAGACCCTGAAATTTAAAACGGTAAATAATTTTTAAATTATTTATTTTGGTAATTATCACATTTATTTTATTTATAAAAATAAAAAATCCTATAAAGTAGACCAATCAACATATGTAAAATTTTGTTTTTGATTTTTCCATGGTTGAGAGTGGTCATTGGTTCAATGCCTGCGTCATACAAAATGGCAACAAAGATGGTAACTGTTCACATTAAATACTCAGATATATCCATCATATTCTTAAAAGTATTATAAAACAGAATTTGTAATTAGAGAGAGAAATACTTTTAATGGCTTTTGAAACATGAAAAACTATGAAGTACTTTGAAAGAGAGTGAATATATGATAAAAACAATTATTCATGTTATTGAGCATCAACTGAAAAGCATGCGTTTTAAAATAATAAGCACTTTAGAATTTTTTTAATTTAGGCAAACAAATCATTATTCTTCAATATTATTAGTTCATATAAATATAAGCACAAAGAAATGAAAATAAATATTATTAATTCATTATTAGTTCATAATAAATAACTAATTCTAGGAATATAACTGAGTCACTGATCAAATACAAAAGGACAAACTACAATATGGATGATGATTACTAAAAACAAATCCAAAAGCTAAACATAGAAATAAGCCCTTTTTCAATTTATTAGTGCTTCAAAAGTGTTCAAATAAATGTTAACATAACAAGCATCTGCAAGTCATCCAACTCATCAAATGAGAATTTTGGGACCTCTATATGACCTCCAACCCAACTTCTTCTCTCCTCTCAAATTCAATTTTCCTATTTCAATAGAAATTCAAATTGACTTCTCGATGAACAACATTTTTATAGTATTTAACATACACCAAAAAATCAAGTAATACAAAGAATAAAATTTGAAGGAGCACCAAAAGAGATTTTATAATCCTCATGAATTCTCATGATCATTACTCAGCTCAAAGCACCTAAGTAATTGAGATTCCATAGAAAAAAACAGACAATAAATAAAGTACAATACACATTTGAATAAGAGCTTAATGTCTCAATATTAAGGTATACTAGGCAAATCTTAAACTGTATGATGATCAAGAGCAATTATAAAAGTAAACTTCTATGTTATTAACATATGAATCATGGCCTAAAACTTGCACAATCGTACCTCTATAAACTTCTATGATTCTTTGCAATAATTTATAGGCTACTTGATCTTACCTAAATTGAATAGCTTCTGGAAAATATAATGCATCCATAGAATCATCTATCATCAAGTACATCATTGGGGAATAGTAGTTAAGGTGTTGGTTCTGGGTGTCTTCTTTGCAATCTCGTTACAAAAAAGTTTCATCAATTTCCTTTTGATAATCACAAAAAAGTTTAGAAATAAAACCTTAACCATACATTTCATAAAAAAAAATAAAAGTTATAATAATACCTTAAATTAACAAAAAATTCTTTAAAAAAAAAGTTGAATAAAAATTTACCTCTAGTTATAGCAGCACGGTAGTAGTGGTGCAGTGGTGAATGGGATAAGGAGTAGAATTTGTTTCAGTGAAATAGAGTTTATGGTTAGAGATCAACTGATCAACTGATCACAGCACAAGCGGATTAGAGATCAAGTGCATCAACCAATTTGATAGTGCTTTTGGACCGATCGACCATAGAGAAAATGGAACAAGCTGTCATAATTTCGCAACCTAAAGCAGTGCCTACATTTGATTGACCAACTTAGGAAGAAAATGTATGTGAAATGTCATATAATGTTGCTATTTGGTACGACATTATTCAGTTACAAGTCTAGAATCATTGTACCCCTAGAAGTATTTACCATTGTTTCGTAGTTTTCTGAGATTAAGAATATTGTTATCAAACCCGGCTCGACTCAGCTGGTTTAATCGGAAACCCAGTCACCCGGTCTCCTAACCGGGCCGAGCCACTTGTCAAACCGGACAAGCATTGGACCCGGTGAAACCCAGTTTGGCCCAACCGGGTTTCAGTAAAGCCGGTAACCTGGCCGGTTATTTTAACCCGGTTCGGATATTTTTTTTCTTAATTTCCTGCAAAGTGAACACGGCATCGTTCACGTCTTCAGGGTGTCCCCCTCCCCCCTTTTTGTTGAATGAAAGCATGTAACCTTAATCTTAATCTGAATGAAACCCCCACCCAACCTCCAGCCTCGTCTCTCTTCTCTCTTGACAGTCCCTCACCTCGTCACTCTCTCGTCTCTCCCCTCACCTTGTCAGTTGTCACTCCCAGTCTCTCACGGCCTCACCTCGTCCCATCACCTCGGTCTTCATCGCGGTCTCGTACCCTTGCGTTCACGTCGGCGATGGCAGAAGTAGATGGAACCAGTCAAGTAGCATCTACTCCCTCGGGTGGTGGTCGTTTTCTTGTGTCGCGGTCTTGGAACCAGCCAACCAGGTATACTCCCTTCGAGTTTTTTGACCCTGTTCTTTCATCAGTTCAGCGTCAATTTCGGTGAAATTAGAATTGTTGTTGAATATGAACAAATTTTAATTAGAATTGTTGTTGAATCTGGTGGTTATTGTTGTTGTATTTGATTTTTTAGAGTTGTTATTGAACCTGAGCAAAGGTGAAATTAGAATTGTTTAGCAAATTTTAATTAGAATTGTTTGTTGAATTTGGTGGTTGTTGTTATTGTATTTGGTTTTTTTAGAGTTATTGAACTTGAGCAAATTTTAGAATTGTTATTGAATCTGGTGGTTGTTGCTGGTATATTTGGTTTTTAGAGTTGTTGAACTTGAGCAAATTTTAATTAGAATTGTTGAATCTAGTGGTTGTTGTTGTTGTATTTAATTTTTTAGAATTGTTACTGAACCTGAGTAAATTCTTTTGTTGTTGGATAACGTCATTGAGTTGAATTTTTTTGTTAGATAACAGAGTTGAATACTTGAATAGTTAATAAATTTGTTGTTGATTATCATCAGTGAACTTTGGTGGTTGTTGCTATGTTGCTTAAAGATTCACTTAGTAATATATTTTGTTGCTGAAAATCTTTTGTTTCTTTTGCTAGAATTTAAAAAATGTCTTCATCTCTCAAACACCATCAGAAACGCCACTATATCAAGAACAAGCATCATCAGCAACTCCTGATCTTAGATTACAAATTTTATATGCTTAAAAATTGATATTAGATTATTAATGTTTGTAAAGATTTGCATTTTAAGTTTTAAGATATTATTTTAATTTTATTTATATAATTTTATATTTTTAATTATGATCGGGTTAATCGGGTGAATCAGTGATCCACCGGTTGAACCAATAACCCGGTGACCCAGTCATATGACCAGTTCGGTTCTGATAACTATGATTAAGAAATTTGGTTGGGGTTCTTCATGCCTTGCATAGATGTATCGATCATTATGTCGGACAACAAAGTATGATTGCAAGGACATGGATGACTCTCTGACGTTGCTTCTTGTGTGGGCCTGGATACGGATGCCGTCAATAGGGTCTTTGTTGGTAGATACTAGCTTTTCACTCGTTTGCAGGTAAAATTTAAATAAGATGTAAATTTAATTATTTTTTCTGTAATAAGTACTTTCTAATATGAACATTATGTATTAGGTGGAATGCTTATCAACTCACCACAGATCAATATAGAAATTGGACAACCTCTAACTTCAGAAGAAGGTTGTATGATCTTTCTCTGGACGTGTTTTGTCATTTGTACTTTTACTTATATTGAATTAAATTGATGATTGCATATATATACCTTTGAACTTTGATATATTTTTATAGTTTGTGTAGGATGCATTCAATCCCAACCGGATTGCGCCTCGGATTATTCTACTTGAGATCAACATTGGTGCAGATCTCTGGAATACAATTGTGCCTCTAATATGTTTTGAGGTCGTGGAGTGGCATCCGAATGATAGGGTGAAAAGGCAGTTTGGCTTTTATCAAGACCTCCAAGAGAACCAATGAAATATGGAGCATCCCATAACATATTGCTAACCGGTTCAAAAAACAAGAATTGGAGAGTAGAACATGAGAAATAGATCTCACAATGGACAAATAGTTCTGCATGCATCATAAATGGTCAATATGTCGAGAATTATCAACCGTTCGACCAGTACGTAGACTGGTACATTTGGAAATTTGGTGATCACTTACGGCTCTTCGAGCACACAGAGTAGCAACTCCCATAGCAAGAGCAACAACCACGGCAACAATCACAGCAACAACAACCACAATAACAACCACTATATCCACTACCATATCCATATCCACCATATCCAGACCCACAATCACAGCAACAACCATATCCACTGCCATATCCATATCCAGCATACACGCAAACATATTCACAATCAGTTATACTGCATACTCACCTCCATATCCACCATACACACAGGCATATTCACATCCATCCCCACAGCCTGAAACACAACTTGTTATACTTTTATATTCACAATTATACCCACCACCGTACACACAAGCATATTCACAACCATCCTCATAATCTTCCATACAGCCATACGACCATCCCTCTACCATGTGCGACAAATACATATTGTCATAGCCACCGCAATATAAACTATCACAATTACTGTACCCAATAGGATAAGATGAAGAATAATATAGACACATTCTGGATTTGGTTTAAGATATGGAGTCATCTCAGTGGGTGAATGATTTATTCTCTACCCAAGACCCTCTACAAGTGGCCTAATCGAATTAACATGAGAACATACCAATGCCTTAAGTTATTCCCAAAATGATTATGTTTGGACTTGAGACATTGACACTTACTCATGTTGATCCTGTTAGGCCACCTATGGAGGGTCTTGGGTAGAGAATAAATCATTCACCCATTGAGATGAGTTTGGACCTTGAACTCAATCTATAATGTGTCTATATTGTTTTTCATCTTGTCCAATTGTGTCCAGTAATTGTGACAGTTCATATTGTGGTGATTTTGACAGTATGTATTCATCGCACATGGTGGAGGACTAACCATATGGCTGTATGGAAGGTTGTGGAGATGGTTGTGAATATGCCTGTGTGTACGGTGGTGGGTATGGTTGTGAGTATCATGGTATAACAAGTTGTATTTTAGGTTGTAGAAATGGATATGAATATGACTTTGTGTATGGTGGTGGATTTGAATGTGAGTGTGGCGGTATAACTAGTTGTGAATATACACGTGTCTACAATGGGTACGGATATAGCGGTGGGTATAGTTGTTGCTGTAATGGTAGGTATGGATATAGTGGATATGGATATGGTGGATATGGATATGATGGTTGTTGCTACTTATTCATACCTCAAGCCGAGCTACATGATCTGGGTTAATCGAAGACAAGAACGACCGACTTCGCATAAAGGTTGGTCGACACCGACCTCTCCCTAAAGAGCTCGGCCAACATCTCCACAGAGGCCCAAGCAAGCCCAAATAAAGGGACGCAGCCCACTTCAAAGGCGGCTGGCCTAAAAGATAGGTGACCTCGCTCAAAGATAAGATAAAGATAATTAACTTATCTCAAAGAAAGGTCACTGAACACTACTATAAATACACTGGAGCCCCCAGGTATAACTCACATTCTGATTCTCCACAAAAAACCTGCCTAAAGCACGTGCTAACTTAAGCATCAGAGTCTCTTATAGGTACCACCACCCTCCGGTGATCAAGGATCAGCAGCACCACCAGATTCAGCAAGTCGGACACAACCGCTCCAGCCACAACAGCAGATCTCATCCAAGATCGACCTTCAATTTCAGGTAACCCTTGAAACACTACTGTAGTTGTTGCTTTGGTTGTTAATATGGTTATTGCTTTCGTTATAGGGATTGCTGCTTTGCATGCTCGGAGAGCCACAAGTAATCACCAAATTTACAGATGTACCAATCTATGTATTGGTCAGATGGTTAATAGTTCTCAACTTGTTCACCTTTTAAGACGCACATAGAACTGTTTGTCCATTGCGAGATCTATTTCTCATGTTTTACTCTCGAATTCTTATTTTTTGAATTGGTCAGCAGTATGTTATGGATGCTCCAAGTTTTATTGGTTTTTCTGGGAGTCTTGATAAAAGCCAAATTGTCTTTTCAAACTATCAGTTGGATATCACTCCACAACTTCAAAACATATTAGAAGCAAATTTGTACTCTATAAATTTCGTTGATCTCAAGTGGAATAATATGAGACACAATCCGATTGAGACACAAACTGTAAAAACATATCAAAACTCAAAGGTATATATGTGCATTCATCAATTTAATTCAATATAAGTAAAAGTACAAATGACAAAACATGTCCGGAGAGAGATCATCTAACCTTCACCTGACATTAGAGGTTGTCCAATTTCTATATTGATCTGTGGTGGGTTGATAATCATTTCACCTGACAATAATATTATTATTAGAAAGTATTTACTACAGAAAAAATAATTAAATCAATATTTAAATTTTACTTGCAAGCGAGTGGAAAGCTAGTATCTACTAACAAAGGCCCTATTGATGACATCTGTATCCAGGCCCACACAAGAAGCAACATTAGAGGACCAACCATGTCCTTACAATCATACATCGATGCCCGACAGAATGCTCGATACATATGTGCAAGGCATGCAGAACCCCAAGTAAACTTCTTAATATCAGAAAAAGGGTTAAGTACGATTTTGGTCCCTAAGGTAGGGGCTGAAAATTTTTTTCGTCCCCGACCTTTTTTTTTTTGGCTACAAAATGGTTCAAAAAGTTTAACTTAGTTTTAAAATCATTCTTTTTACCAAAATTTTTATTTTTATTTCCAAACTACCCCTAACTAAAAAGATATAAACAAAAAACAAAAAAAAGGGTTAAAAGGAATCACGCTTTCGGGAGGGGGGTCAGGGAAGAAGAGGGGAAGGGAAGGTGGGGAAAGGAAGGGGAATCCTCGCTGCCGCCACTGCTCTTTGTCGTTCAGTCCTCGCCGCTAGATCTTGCCGCCAGATCTCGTTGCTGCTCCTCTTCCTTGCTCGACGTCGACGCCAGCAGATCCAAGAGGGTGGATGTCGCACGCCGCTCGCCATTTTTGCTGCTCCTCCTCGCTCAGTCGCCAGTCGTCGTTGCTCCTCGCCGGCCATTTCTTCTCCTCGGCCGTTTTTGCTCCTCGCCATTTCTGCTACTCGCTGTTTCTGTTATTTATGTTGTAGAATTTGTTTGATTTGTGGATTTGTTGATTTTGTTAATTACATTGATTTCTGATTATACTCCTCGCCGTTTGTTGATTTTGTTAATTTCTACTGATTATGTTTCTAATTTCATTTTGCTTCTGGTTCTGCCGTTTTGGTTTTGTTTCTAATTCAATTTCATTCTGCTTCTGCTTCTGGTTGTTTGTGCTTCTGGTTTTGGTTTTGCTTCTAATTCCATTGTTTCTGCTTCTGCTTGTGGTTGCTTTTTTTTAATGTTTATTACATTGTTGCATTGTTGTTGTTACTGATGCTTCGATGAAGATGATGATGGTGGTGGGTTCTAGTTCAGCTTCAACTTCTGTTCTGTTTTTTTGTTGATTTTGGGGAAGAAAGAGGAAGGGTATTTTCGTTCGAATGATGATTTTAAAACTAAATTAAACCTTTGGGATCATTTTGTAGCAAAAAAAAAGGCCGGGAACGAAAAAAAAATTTTAGCCGCTACCTTAAGGACCAAAATTGTACTTAACCCTTTCAGAAAACTAGTGAAGCAACGGCAAATACCTCGAGTGCACGGTGATTCCAGACTTCTCACTAAATAATGTCGTAACAAATAGCAACATCATGTGATATTTCACATACATTTTCTTACTCACTTGGTTAGTCAAATGTAGGTTCCGTTTTAGATTGCGAAACCATGACAGTTTGATTCCGCTTCCTCTATGGTCGTTTGGCCTAGGAACATTACCAAATTGATTGATGAATTCGATTTCTAAACTGCTTGTGATGTGATCACTTGATTCAGTCACCGAAAAACCATGAGTCCAGAGTCCAAAAATCATGGCTACATCCTCCAACATAATCGTGCACTCACCATGTAGAAGATAACCTTTCAATTTGGGCATTTATAGTCATGTTCTGAGTTATAATCCTCTTAATTTGAGATATATGATAAAATCCACGCTTTCTTAGTTGTTCCTCCATCCCAATATCGTATAAATCTATTTGGTTTAAGTGTCTATTATACAAATTTTTTGTACTCTGAAAATAAAAATCATAATTAACAGTCAACCAATTAACAACTACTATAACTAAAAATATAAATTAATATTCATATTAATTACTAACTACTCAATTTAGTAACAACTATAATCAATAATTATTAAATTACTATAAACTCTAATAATTGTTAATTATTAACCATTATTGTAAATACAAAAATTAATTACATATACAAGATACCAAAGATATTCTATAATATGGTTCTTAGTTCGTGTGGGTCACATTTTTTCATCAGCATCTTTTTTAAACTCTACAATAAAAAAATATACAAATAATTAATAATAACTCTTTTCTATTTATTAATGATTAATTTTTTATAATCAAT
>NC_029793.2:125494388-125505079 GCF_000816755.2 Arachis ipaensis
ATAATCAATAATCAACTAACAACTACTTTATTTAATACTAATCAACGTAACAACAAAATAATATTAATAAATTATATATACTTTTTTTACTTCTTTCAGCTTAATAAAATTAAATAATTACAATAACTAACTACTAATAACAATGAACAATAAATAAAGAAAAATACTATTTGTACACTATTTTTCAACCACCAATTCAGCCACTGTCACTAAAATACAGTAGAAAATATAATTACATATAAGGATAATTCAGAGATAATACAACGCGCTAGGAATTTCTTCATCGTGCCAAAAATCTTCTCTTTCAATCGTGATTTCTTCTCTCCTCGGCCGAGGGGGTTCCATTGCATGCACTTCACTTCTCTTCTCTTCGATCGCGCCAACCTCACTCCTCGCTTTCTTCTCTTCTCCACGCTTCCCTCTGCTTTGCTTCGATCCCACAGTTCACAAAAGCTCTTCTCAGCACCGTTTTTTGTTCTTGTTATCTTAGGGTTTTGATTATAACTTTTGATTCAATGGAATCCACAAGCTCGAATGATGAGGTTTGTGTTCAATTTACTTCGTATGTTAATTTTTTATTCCTGATTTGATTTTAATTTTTTTATTATCCATGTTTTATTCCTGATTCGATTTAATTTTTTTATTATCTATTTTTTATTTCTGAATGGTTTGCTATATATTTGGTTTCTGATAGAGAGTCTAGTTGCTCCAGCTGATCCATGTATTTTGTGTGTTGAGTTTTGGTGATTTGTGTATCTAGTTATGCAAATGCTTTTGATTTGGCTAATGCTTCTGATTTGTAACTTCATTATGTCATTTAGGTCCTTTTATTTGGTTCTAGAAAGAAATGCTTCCCAATTACATCATGTACATTATGTGATTACATCCTGAAAAATTTATGTTATAAATTTGTGTAATGAGAAAAATATTTAGCCCCCTGGATTAGAGTCAAATTGGTAGTTTTTACGTTTAAAATTTCTGCATTTGCTTAGATCAAATGATGATGCTGATTCTATGAATGTGTAGGGGTTTAGTGTTATATTTGACTACTGAATTTGATTATCATGTTTACTGAATTTGATTATACTCAAGTTCAGTGCTATATTTGACTATTGAGTTTGATTATACATGTAAGTCGTTGAGAAAATTTTACATATGCATATGGCTCTAATTTGATTTATATTTTTTTTATCCATTTTTAATTCCTTATTTGATTTTAAATTTTTTATTGTCTATGTTTTAGGTTGTTTTAGGTTGTTTCAAGCATTCCCCTCTGTGAAAGATTATGAAGCTTTTTATACCAATTATGCAAAGAGGGTTGGTTTTTCATAGAATATAAAAACTACTAAGTAGGATCAAAATAGACAGATTACATACCAAATCTTGGTATGTTCTAGAGTTGGTTATCAAAGATCAAAAATTGATCCATTAAAGAAGACAAATCCAACTTTCGAGCAAAATTGTAAAGCTAGGATTGTTGTGAAAAGGGATAAGAAGCTGGAATATGTGTTAATTTTTGTGAATATTCAGCACAATCATGCTATTAGTCCTAGCATGGCAAACACTCTGAGAAAGAACAGGGAATTAAGCTTGCAATAGGGAATTAAGCTTGCATGCCAAACGGATAGCTGAGATCAATGATGAAGCTGGTGTTACAATGAGAAACACCTATCAAAGTTTAGCAACAGCTGCTGGTGGCTATGACAAATTGACTTTTACTGAAAAATATCTTCGGAATCATGTAGCAAAAAGTGTCAGAGTCATACAAGAGGAAGGGGATGCGCAATCATTAATGTAGTATTTTTGTAGGATGCAACAACAAAATCGCAACTTCTTTTACGAAGTTAAATTGGATGAGCAACATCGCATAGAGCATGTTTTTTGGGCTAATGCTAGAAGTCATGCTACTTATGAGCACTTTGGCGACGTTATGAGCTTTGATACGACGTACCTAACAAATAGGTACGACACCACAATTATATATTTCAAGTTAATTATATGTACTCTAGATTTTGCATGTGTTTGATGATATATGGATAGGTAGAATAGAATGAATTTGCTGCTGCTATGCATGATATACTGAGTTTGATTATGTACTCTTGTTTTTGCATATGTTTGATGTATAGGGATAGGTAGAATAGAATGAATTTGCTGCTACTGCTGTGTATGATATACTAAGTTTGATTGTTTGATTTAGTCAGTTTGATTATGTACTCTTATTTTTATTATAGGTATGATATGCCTTTTGCCTCATTTGTTGGGGTTAACCACCATGGACAATCATTGCTACTTGGTTGTGCTATTCTTTCATGTGAAGAAGAGAGTTATTTTCTTTGGTTATTTGATTGTTGGATACGATGTATCGGTGACAAGCCGTCTATTGGCATATTAACAGATCAATGCAAAGCTATGCGAAATGCCATTAAAAAATCGTTGCCAATGACACAACATCGATGGTGTATTTGGCATATCTTGAAAAAAATTTCAGAAAAATTAGGAGCATACAAACAATCTAACGAGATTAGTGCTGATATGAGATATATTGTGTGGGAGTCTAGGTCTAAGAAAGCATTTGAAAGTTGTTGGACTAATTTTATCAATAGATTCAGTTTGCATGATAATAATTGGTTAGCAGGTATTTTATGAGTTTGATTATCTTATATCTAATGTTTGATTATTTATCATTTATTAATCAATATGCCTTACAAGTTTGATTATGCCCATTTTATGGTTTCAGGTTTGTACGAAGAATGTGACAAGTGGGTCCCTATTTTTCTTAGCAACAACTTTTGGGCAAGCATGAGTAGCACTCAAAGGAGTGAAAGCATGTTAGCATGCATACATTTATGAAGGGCTACCTAACCTCAAAGAGCAACTTGTAACAATTTGCAATACAATATGACAATTGTCTTGCAAATAAAGCTAAAAAAGAATATGAATTAGATGCTGCCAGCTTCAATACCATTATCCCTTGTGCTACTACCTCTACTATTGAGAAATAGTTTCAAAAAAAATATACTCATACAATGTTTAATGAGCTTCAAAAGAAGTTTAGAGCAAAGGCTAGTTGTTTTTCAACAAAAGAGCATGAGGAGGGATATATTGTTACTTACAAGGTTATATAAGAGATTGAGAATGGTGATAAGATGTTTGATTCTACGTATGAGGTGTTGTTTGATTCTTCAACTTCAGATGTTTCTTGCCAATGCCATCTTTTTTAGTCAAAGAGAATCTTATGCCGTCATACTCTTTCAGTCCTTTGGTCTTGAAAGAGTGAAGAAATTTTTAAATAAGTACATTCTTGATCGGTGGAAGAAAACTTTAAAGCGCAAGCACAATAGCATCAAGTGTAGCCATGATCCATGTCGTTTAGAGCCCGTAAAGAAATGTTATGATGAGATATGCAAGCAATTTTACAATATTGCTGAAGTAGCTGTTGCATCCGAGGAGCTCACCGAGACCGTACATCGTATAATAGATTCGGTTTGAGTTATGTTGGTGGAACCAAAGGCCTCTTCAATAGATAATGTAGATAATCAAAATTTGAATAAAGGTAGATAAAAATTCAAATGATTTAGAGATTCATAACCCCAACAAGTATCACGAAAAGGTCATAGACGTAAGAAAAGGCTTCAATCTACTGTAGAAAAAATTGTTGAACAAGGTAGGAAGAAGCATACAAAGAATGTGAAAGAGAGATCACAGGCAAGTTCAGTGTTTGACTAATTTTATTATTATTTCTAAAATGTTTTATTATCACTTTATTGATTGCTATTTTTTTTAGCCATTTGAGGAGTCACCTTCGAAGTTGAGCATTACCTCTAACCAACCAGAGTTGTGCTACATGTACACCACTTTCAGCCATCGCATTTGTATATGTATAGAATACACAATTCAAAAATTAAAAATCAAAATCCCACTCTCAACCTCACTGTCACTCTTTACACACGCTGAAACAAACGTTCTTCTTTCTCCTTCCCTCATTCTCACTCTCACTCTCCGACACGACTCCTTCCTCATTCTCACTCTCAAGGGTGATTCTCCTTCCCTTTCTCTCCGGCGGCATGATTCTCCTTCCCTCTCTCTCCGGTGGCACGATTCTCCTTCGCTCTCTTTCAGGCGTGGTTGCAATTCTCCTTCCTCTGTCTCGGGCGTGGTGCTCTCTGTCTCAGGTGTGAATTTCTTCGACTGCATTTTTCTTGTTTGATTCTGCAAGGTAAAATTCTATTCTTTGTACTTCTATCAGCTTCTTTGACGGCATTTTTCTTGTTCGTTTTGAGCTTCTATCAGCTTTTTCGACTGCATTTTCCTTCTTCATTTTGAGCTTCTATAAATCAATTTGTGTTGTGCATAGTTTGTACTCTCAAACAAAAATTTATACTAAAAATATTTAAGTTAGGATTTTGAATTGAAGTCTCAATATGCTAATTTTAACAATTGATTGGTAGTATAGTTGTTTTGTTTAACTTTATTGAGTAGCTTGATTTATTGGGAATCTGATAATATAGGAGGTCAATTCTCTTTATTTTTTTTCTCGAGCTCTTGATTATCAATAGACTATTAATTGATTATAACTGGATTTTTGTGATAAGAGTTAGAGTATGTTTGATTATTATACTAAATGAGTTTGATTATGCTCAGTTTTTAAAAATTATATTATAGCATAGTTGATATCCACAGCATGTTTGATTATAACTGGATTTTTGTGATATGATTTAGAGTCTGTTTGATTATGCTCAACATTTAAAACATGATATTACAATATATTTGATTATAGCATACTTGATATTTGATTATTGAGTTTTAACTTTTTTTTGCTTTTTGATTTTGATTGTTTAATTTGCTAGTTTTGAAAAATACGAAAGAAGACTGCACCAAAACGAGTAGAAAGAGAATCAAAAAACAGGGACACCAAAAAAAATAAGAAAAAATGTATCCAAAGAAACTTAGAAGGAGATGAAGTGGAGAAATGTATTTTGTCTTTAGTTTTTTTTATCTTTTATGCTAGATTTTTTTTCCATCTGATAAGATCTTTCCATGCTCTGATTTTATTATGCAGAATGCAGAGGTTCAAAATCACAGCTAACATTTTATGATAAGTGTTTTCGCTTTTGATAAGTGTTCAAAATGATAGATTTTTTCCTTGTGATAAGGAATTATTGTAAGGAATTTTGATTATAATCTAAACTTTGTTATGATAAGTGTTTTCGCTTTTGAATTAGCAGTAAGAAAACTCTTAAGTAGGAGTTTACTACACATTTTGAACTTATTAATTATAGCTGAAACTTGAATTATAACAAGATCACGGAGATGGACAATGTTTAATTTTATTGTTTGGATGATGGTATCAACATGGATTGGGCAATGATTATCTTGTTTCCAATGTTGACAAAGTTTATTTTCATTAATATAGTGCTATGTTGACACGAGATGCACACCAAACTTGTTAGCGACACTTTCTTCTGACTATTTGAATGATGCGCAATGCAACGAGGTCCGAGCAATGGGAGTTTCCAAGGGGAATTTAAACCATGATTTGATTTTTGTCCTTGCAAACGCCTTTAATCGCTCTAGTTTCATCTTCTCACTCCAATAGAAAAAGTAGATGTTACTTAGGATTCAGTTGCAGCTGTCTTGGAATTGCGTGCATACGGTAATAATTAATTTTTTTTAAAATCCTTTGGGTTTATTAATTAAGATTGACGGTATAAAATCAAACATGCTGTATAACATGTTTTAAGATCCTTCATTATGTTATTAAATTTGATTTTTAATATCACTTGATTGGTAGAGGAGTATAACTATATATTGAATCTGAACCTCGCATTACTAATGTCTTGCTTGCTGAACTTTTTACATATTGAAGCTATTGATCTTAAAAATATCGTGCTATGCTGATTTTGATTATCATGTTGAATGAGTTTGATTATAATTATATTTCTCTCATTATTTTCTTTAAAATAGGTGACCCATTCAAGGAGGTAACTGAAGAGCATGAGCTCATGCTTTTAGAATTCAGGAAAAAAGCTCCAAATGCTTTGAGACAAATCATGTTGGAAAATTCAGGAAGGGGTCCCAGATTTAGGAGAGCATTCTTGTTGTATACATTGATAACATTTTTGTTGCCAATAAATACAACAATGATTAGGGATAAAATTTTTCCATTTATAATTGATGTTAATAATCCAATGAAGTACAATTGGATTAGATATATTGTTGATGACCTTGTTGATGGAGTTAACAACTTTAAACAAGGAGTGGTGTCAAGTTTGAATGTGTGCATATATGTGCTTCAGGTATTTTTCATTTAAACTAATTTTTGGTTTAACTATTATCTAAAGCATGTTTGATTTTATACTTCCATAAGCAAAAATATAGACCCTTTGATTTTGAGAAAGAACCACAACCGCCTTGGCTTTTCCATTGAACAAAGGATCTCATTTCTGCCTAATTAGTATTAGAAAGAAAATGTCCATCGGTACTTACATTGTTCGCTCTCTAAAATTTTATTTTCTATCTATAATGAATGAATTTTCACTAATTATGCATGTGTCATAGGGGTTGGTTAAGTCAAAGGAGGAGCAATCTGTGCCTAAACAGCTAGTCTGACCAAAGAAAAAGATTGTGAAAGAGGCTACCAAAGTGAAAAAATAGCAAAGTGAAAAGAGAAAAGTAGTAGACAGTCCTAAGAAGGATAAAAAAGAATTGAGGTAAGAAGATTCTACAAAATCAACTAAAGTGAAAAAATAGTAAAGTGGAAAGAGAAAAGTGATAGACTAACAAAGACAAAAAAGAATTGAGGCAAGAAGATTCTACAAAATCAAAGAGAGAAAATAAGCAAAAAGGAGGAGCAAACACAAGTTCCAATGAAAAGTTAGTTTGGTAATAATACATGCTTTTGTTTATTGACATCCTTTGTGTTTGATGTAGCAAATAATAATAATTTTTTTACTGAGTTTGATTATACTTAGGTTTAGTGCTATATTTATAAGGAGATAGATGTCTTCCATCTTTGTCATTCCCACCATTCTCTATTTTGACTTTTCAGCACTCATGTATACCACATTCACTTTTGTACATGCTGTTAAAAATTAATAATTACTCACTTCGAACTCATTATTCAAATTATAAATTTTTAACAGCATGGACGCTTAAAGAAATTTTAATTATTACCGTATGAACGCAATCCCAAGACAACTGCAATTGAATCCCAAGTAACATCTACTTTTTCTATTGGAGTGAGAAGATGAAAATTGGAGGGATTAAAAGGCGTTTGCAATTAGGGGTGAGCACGGGTCGGTTTGGTTCGGATTTGTGTTTTTTTGTACATGTACCCGAACTAAACCAAACCGATTAAGAACGGATTGGTTCGGTTCGGGTAATTAGGTACCCGATGACTTTGAAATTCATAAAAAAAATCAAATTTTTATCTTAAAAATTCAACAAGTACAATAAACATGTAACATCAATAGAAATAATCCAAACATGTTAAACACCAAATACATTAAAAACTAAACTCATTAAAATCCAAACATATTAATAGTGAATAATCTTTTTCTAATGAAAAAGTCATATATATATTTTTTATTTTTTTATTTAATTAATATATAATCGGGTTCGCGGGTTGGTTCGGGTTCAGCACTCCCAGAACCGATACCTGAACTAATCACTAACAAAGACCATTGGTTTGGTTCAGATTGAACTCGATTACCCGTTGGTTCTAGAACCAATTTAATTGGTTCGGTTCGGATTCGGATGGGTAATCGGGTACCTGCTATCCATGCTCACCCCTATTTGCAATGGCCAAAATCAAATCATGGTTTAAATTCCCCTTGTAAATACCCAAGAGGGATCCAAAACCCATTGCTCGAACCTTGTTGCATTGCGCATCATTTAAATAGTCAAAAGAAAGTGTCGCTAACAAGTTTAGTGCGCATCTCGTGTCAACATAGTACTACATTCATGAAAATGAACATTGTCAACATTGAAAACAAGATAATCATTGCCCAATCCATGTTGATATCTTATCGAATATAACATATTGTCATCCAAACAATAAAATTAAACATTGTCCATCTCAGTGATCTTGTTATAATTCAAGTTTCAGGTATAATTAATAAGCTGACAATGTGTAATAGACTCCTACTTAGGAGTTTTCTTACTACTAATTCAAAAGCAAAAACACTTATCATAACAAAGTTTAGATTATAATCAAAATTCCTTACAATAATTCCTTATTAGATGGAAAAAAATCTGTGATTTTAAACACTTATCAAAAGCCAAAATACTTATCATAAAATGTTAGTTGTGATTTTGAACTGTCTGCACTCTATATAATAAAATCAAAGTATACAAAGACCTTATCAGATGAAAAAAAAATCTAGCATAAAAGATAAAAAATTAAAGACAAAATACCTTTTTTCACTCTATCTCTTTCGAAATTTTTTTGGATACATATTTTTTTTATTTGGTGTTCCTATTTTTTGGTTCTCTTTCTACTCGTATTAGTGCAATCTTCTTTCGCTTTTTTTAAAATTAACAAATTAAACAACCAAAATTTTATCAAATTCAAAAAGTACAAGTTAAAACTCAATAATCAAATATCAAGTATGCTATAATCAAATATGCTGTAATATTATATTTTAAATGCTGAGCATAATCAAACAGACTCTAAATCATATCACAAAAATTCAGTTATAATCAAACATGTTGTAGATACCAACTATGCTATAATATAATTTTTAAAAATTGAGCATAATCAAACTCATTTAGTATAATAATTAAACATACTCTAACTCATATCACAAAAATTTAATTATAATAAATTAATAGTCTACTAATAATCAAGAGCTCGAGGAAAAAAACAAAGAGAAGTGGCCTCCTATATTATCAGATTCTTAATAAATCAAGCTACCCAATAAAGTTAAACAAAACAACTATACTATCAATCAATAGTTAAAATTAGCATAACTAGAATGAGACCTGCGTGATGCGCGGGACGGTAAATTAATGATAGTATATAATAAATATTAGAAATTACTATATTTTGTAGAGTTAAATTAAATATGTGTAAACTAAAGTTAAATTTTAAAGGTGTTTTATTTAAAATAATTTGTAGTACAAAAGATTTGGATGTTAGAATTGTATAAAGTAACATTTTTATTTGGTGGTTTGATTTTTCCATTTGCTTTTGTTGATGGACTTAGTCTTCTTATGTAGTGCTCGTCCTCCTTTTTCTTTATTAGTTGTTTTTAGAGTTGTTTGCTTTCTTATTTCTGTCGTAGATTCTTGTGAAGGCATGTTCTTTATGAATTATTGAGTTGTATGCACTTTCTATTGTGTTGTTTGTTCCATCTTTGCATGTATGTTCTTCTTCCGAATATGTATCTTGAATTTGTATAATTTTCTTTCTCTTTAATCTCTTGATGGATATGTGATCTTCGTCTGATAATATTAGTGTTGGCAAAGTTGGTTCCTATAATCAATGAATATATAATTTAAAATAGAATAAAAATGATGTCTTGAATAATTGAATTTTTTCTGGAGTATTACCTGTTTTATTTGTTGTAATGGGTGTTGAGGTTCAGTATTTTTGGTTGGAACAAATGTCTTGGTAACAATGTATTGTTGACAATCTTTTTTGACATTAAAATCATTTACTTTGACTTCAAATATAAGTGTAAGGTTACACAAATTTTTCAATTAGGGTGGTGTTTCAATTTCATTACTTTTCTTGAGTGTCATTAGATTTGAAGCAGTTGTGCCCAACACTTTTTTTTCTTCGCCATCAAATAGTAAAAAAATTGTTGTAGCACTTTGATTTGAAATAAGTATTGGGTTAGTAACTAATAATTTGATAGATGAGATTATGAAAAGTATATAGGGTTACCTTATTGTTGGATATTGTAGTGTTTGATTACATGTGCCACAAATGTAATTGTCTCATTTTCATCTAATATAATAATTTCTAAGCAAAGAGATTCCTCTTCGTTTGTTGTAATGGGTGTTGAGGTTCAGTATTTTTGGTTGGAACAAATGTCTTGGTAATAGTGTATTGTTGACAATCTTTTTTGAGATTAAAATAATTTACTTTGACTTCAAATATAAGTGTAAGGTTACACAAATTTTTCAATTGGGGCGGTGTTTTAATGTCATTACTTTTCTAGAGTGTCATTATATTTGAAACAATTGTGCCCAACATTTTTTTTCTTCGCCATCAAATAGTACAAAAATTGTTGTAGCACTTTGATTTGAAATAAGTATTGGGTTAGTAACTAATAATTTGATAGATGGAATTATGAAAAGTATATAGGGTTACCTTATTGTTGGATATTGTGGTGTTTGATTACATGTGCCACAAATGTAGTTGTCTCATTTTTATCTAATATAATCATTTCTAAGCAAAGAGACTCCTCTTCGTTTGTGGTTGTTAATGTTTTTCATAGACGAACCACGCAAATTTTGATAAACCAATTGTCTGTTTGTTTGGTAATATTGTCCAAAGAATGATATTTCATTGAATAAGTTTGAGATGAGTTTAAGATGTTGTGTAGTTCGGAAATAAATTTTTTGTGCTAAATTTGATGTTATTTGAAGGAATAGTGATAAGAAACTTATATAAGTAGGTCAAATAGTATGAAATTTGAATATTTGTAACGTAAAATTTATTATGATTAATAATATTATTATGA
>NC_029793.2:125505390-125533110 GCF_000816755.2 Arachis ipaensis
ATATATGAATATGTATTCAATGTTTTTGTAGCTTAATTTCTAATTATTGGTGTTTTTTATTTTTTATTTTTTTTGCTGATTTGGAAATAATAGGTGATTTGACAAAAATTAAATAGTTGATTCTAAAATTTTGACAAGCAAGCGATGTTGCTGACATGGCATTAATAGGAGGAGAAACATGTCTTAAAATTAAAGTGGGTAAACTTAAGTATCTACTTTTATATATTAAGAATAGATGAGACTTCAATTCATTCAAAACCATAACTTAAATATTTTTAGTATAAATTTTTGTTTAAGAGTACAAATTATGCATAACACAAATTGATTTATAGAAGCTCAAAATAAAGAAAGAAAATACAGTCAAAGAAGCTGATTGAAACTCAAAGTAAACAAGAAAAATGCCGTCTAAAAAGCTATAAAAGTACATGGAATAAAAATTTATCTTGCAGAATCAAATAAGGAAAATGCAGTCCAAGAAATTCATGCATGAGACAGAGAGCACAGCATCCGAGACTGAGGAAGGAGAATCGCAACCGCGCCTGAAAGAGAGTGAAAGAGAATCGTGTCGCTGGAGAGAGGGGAAAGGAGAATCAACCTTGAGAATGAGAATGAGGAAGGAGTCACGTCGGAGAGTGAGAGCCAGAGAAAGAGAAATAAAAACATTAGTTTCAGCCCGTGTAAAGAGTGAGTGTGAGGTTGAGAATGAGATTTTAATTTTTTTTTTTTTTTTGAAAGAAAGAGGAAGCTCAACACTCAAGGTGGAGCATACATGGAAAAAGTAAAAACAAAACTAACTAGCTCTTATGTAATCTCCAGCATAGCCATCAACAACATAAGTTAGTTTCCACACCATTCTGTAGCACTAAGAAACGATTGTGCCACACACTCTATAACTCCTGCTGTCTTGTTCTGAAAGATTGCATCATTCCTCCATAACCAAATGTTCCATATCACAGAAAAGAACCCAACTAGCCAGAACTTGCGCACCTCCTGTCTCATAGGCATGTACCTCCAACTCTCAAAGTGATCTTTCAAGGTGCCGGGAGCTGTCCACTTCTGACCAAATTCTGAACTCCATCCACACCACACTTGCCAAGAAAACTCACAAGCTACTAACAGGTGATGAACACTTTCAACTGCTTTCTTACACAACAAACACAGATTATCATGTGGTCCTAGGATACCCAACCTACTAAGTCGGTCCTTTGTGTTGATCCAACCAATCAGAGCAAACCAAGAGAATAACTCAACTCTAGGCGGAACTAAACCTCTCCAAATCTCTTTTGTGAATCTGTACCTCAGAATCTCCGCATCCAGAGTCGCTTCCTGCAAAACCTGCACAAATGAGTTAGTCGTATAAACACCTTCCTTATCGAATTTTCACACCACTCTATCTTGCACTTCTGCTATTAGCCTAACAGATTGCAAGGCATTCAACAGCTGATCTAGAGCCTCTGATTCCCATTGGCGGAGCTTTCGCCTCCACTGAAAATGCTAAACCCATTCTATCCCATCCCAAAACCCACAATCCCCAATTGGTGATCCTTTTTGGTGATCCTTTTTTGTTCGAAATGCAAAAGAGTCTCGGATAACAGTCTTTCAGTTTTCCTATTTGTAACCACGTATCCTCCCAAAATCTGGTAGTCCTGCCATCCCCTACCTCAATCGCAAGGCCATCAATCATCTTCTGCCTTACTTTTTGCTCCTTTATTTGTAGATGACATATATCTCTCCATGGACCCCCTCTCACTGGTAAGGTCTGAGTAGACAACAACTGATTTGGGTTCAGTCTATTGCAGGAACACACAATCTTCTTCCACAGCGGACAATCCTCCTTTGAGAAGCGCCACCACCATTTAAACAGTAAAGCAGTGTTGCGAACCACTACATCACCCACTCCCAGCCCTCCTAACTTCTTAGGTGCCTGGATCACATCCCACTTCACAAGAGCCATGCCAGATCGTCCGTCATCCTTCCCCCAGAAGAACCTCCTCTGTAAAGAAATTATTTTTCGAGCAACTGCATCCGACATCTTATACAGGTTCAGGTAGTACACAGGTAGGCTGTTTATGACAGACTTGATGAGTACCAGCTTTCCAGCCTTGCTTAGCACCTTCGCTTTCCATAAGCTGAGCTTCTCTTCCACCTTCTCTATTACCGGTTTCCAAGTTTTAACTAACCGCGGATTTGCTCCTAGGCTAATACCAAGATACCTCACTGGCAGGGTTGCTTCCTGGCATCCAAGCATCTGACACATCTGACTAGTCCACTCCTGACTGCAATTCACTGGTATCAAGCTAGACTTCTCAAAGTTAATGCTCAGTCCTGACATAACCTCGAAACA
The DNA here is from genome assembly GCF_000816755.2 of Arachis ipaensis. Taxonomy (NCBI): domain Eukaryota; kingdom Viridiplantae; phylum Streptophyta; class Magnoliopsida; order Fabales; family Fabaceae; genus Arachis; species Arachis ipaensis. The sequence goes on from NC_029793.2 coordinate 125,507,735, forward strand.
CCTCAGAAGTCTCTTATAACTCCTCACTGTCCCCTCTTCTGGCGGGCAGAATAATATTGTGTCATCTGCAAATTGTAAGTGCGATAACTCAATATCATCCCTACTGACCAACAGTGGGAAAATGCGGCCATTCTTCATTGCCTCTCCTATCATTCTGTTGAGCACATCAACTACTAAGACAAACAGGAATGGCGATAAAGGGTCACCTTGACGAAGTCCCCTCTCCATTTTAAATGCTTTTGAAGGGGATCCATTAATCAGAATAGAGATGGATGCCGACCTTATACACTCCTTAACCCATGCCCTCCATGTATTGCCGAAACCCATCTTCTCTAACACTGTATCAACAAAGCACCATTTAACTCTATCATAGGCTTTGTGGAAGTCCAGTTTGATAATCGCTGCTGCCTTTCTTTGTCGTCTTACCCAATGTACTGTTTCGCATGCAATTAAAGCTCCATCATGTATCTTCCTTCCTTTCACAAAGGCACTCTGGGACTCTCCCACTAATCCTGGCATTACACTCCTCATTCTTCGTGTCAACAATTTGGAGATGGCTTTATACACACAACCAACCATGCTAATAGGTCTAAGGTCTTTTATCTCCTTTGCCCCAACGAACTTTGGTGCCAACGCTACCCATGTTATATTGGAGTCTGCTGGTAGTCTTGCATGCTCAAAGAAGCTCAATACAACTGTTGTGAATTCTGGTCCAATCTCCCCCCAACACTTTTTTATAAAATTCATGTTGTATCCGTCATTCCCTGGTGCTTTCGAAGATTCACAGTCCCATACTGCCTCCTTCACTTCCTCTGCTGAAGGCATCACCTCTAAGGCTTCAGCTTCCTCCCTCTACAGTCGGTTCACTAGACCATCTCTAAAGCTCACCGTTGGAGAAGCTTCCTGGTGGTATAAGCGCTTATAAAAGTCTCGAATAGCCACCTTTATCCTTGCTTGATTCCTTATTACTCTCCCATTAATTACCAATGACCCGATTCTGTTATTCCTTCTTCTTGCCGAGGTGATATTGTGGAAATATTTAGTATTCCTATCCATCTCCTTCGCGTACCGGGCCCTAGACATTTGCTTCCAGTGGATATCCTATCTAACATATCACTTCTCACAGCATCTCACTAGCGCCCTTCTCCTTAACTCCAACGTTCCATCATGCATACCACTACTCACCATATCGTCCACCTTCTTGATCTCTTCTTCAAACTTCCTTATCTTCTCAGCTATATTCCCAAAATGCTGCTTATGCCATCTCTGAACCGGAATAGACAGCACTTTCATCTTGTCTAGGAACTGTCTATCACCTAACTCCCTCCACTCTTCCTTCACCATTCGTAGAAACCCTTCATGCGTAAACCACGAGTCCAAACTCCGAAAAGGTCGTGGGCCATCAAACTTTCTGCTCTCTTCCATAATTAATGGGCAGTGATCTGATAAACCTCTTGGACCACCCCTTAATCTTGTCCCCGGGTACATCTCTAACCATCCCAAGGTGACTAGGCTCCTATCGATTCGACTGCATGAGCTCCCCCTAAACCATGTATACCTTCGATCATTTAACGACAAGTCAACCAGCTCCATATCATTTATCCAATCTCTAAAATCCTCCGCGGACGCTGATAATGTAGTAGCTTCTTTCCTTTCTTCCAAGTGCATGGCTTCATTAAAGTCACCCAGAAAACAAACCGGTACCTGGCACAACCCTGCAATATAACTCAATTCTTCCCATACTACTCGCTTCTCAGCTCTCACATGTGCTCCATACACCAGACAAACTGCACACTGAAATTGATCTTTTATCACAACCCCTTCTACACACATCCATCTATCTCCTTTATAGCAATTAATCAATTTGAACACTGTTTCGTCCCATATGAGCAATAATCCTCTGGAGGCCCCAACTGAACTTACATACTCCCACCCAGCTCCATCTCTGCCCCAGATGCGCATAACGTCAAATTTGGTTACCAACTCTTTTTTTGTCTCTATCAGTCCCAACATATCCAAGCGAGACTTATTTTTAAAATTCTTTACCATACTTAATTTTCCAGCACCATCTAAACCTCTAATGTTCCAAGAACTAATAATCATTTAACATTAACAGAACACACATGGTTACGATTCTTTGGCCTGCTTCTTCGTATTTTCTCTTTTTTCTTCGCCTGTCGCCGTTTCAGTGCCATTGCCTCATTTTGCTCCTGCAGGATTGCCATGATATCCTCCTCATCGCTACACTGAGCACCAGACTCTACAGCTAATTTTCAGGCTGCTTTAATTTTTGAATTACGTATTATATACGTATACAGATATGATCGCTAAAAATAGTGGCTCGAAGTAGTCTGCATGTAACACAATTCACAAATAAAATACTTGTGTGTTTTTACTTTTTAGTGGTTGAATTAGTGATTTAGCCGGGCAAGCATAAGAAAAGATTTGTATGGAAGAGATTTGGTTTCACCGTGTGACCGATGATTCTTCTTCGTCGAGTTCAGACTCGCCAAAACTTGTTCAAATCCCAGGAGAGTTTTCAAGTGGTCTAGCAAAACGTTTTGTTGAGTGAGTTAGTAGTTGTGGCTTTGTGTTGTGGGGTGAGGGGTTGAGATTTTGAAAGTGATAGGAAGAGAATCGAAGAAGAAGAAAAAGAAGAAATCAGAGTAGATAGGAATGACGTCATTATGTTTTCTGCAAAACGGCATTGCCGGTTTCAGCCTAATGGCGTTGACGATTTGCAGCTTACTTTTGCCGCCTCCCACAACGGCATATTACCGTTATATATATTATTAGTTGGGGAATGCTAGGGGGATAATAATTTTGTTGAACAATATGAACAACCACCAATCAAATAAAAACACACTACACCTCCAAATTAACCCTCTAAATTTTAATATTAAAATAATCATCCGTACACTAATAAAATGAACATCCGATATATCTATTATTTACATTATTTAATATTTTCATTATTTACCTATACTTTTCCTTATTAGTTTTACTTTTCACATTTTTATGCTCTTATGTATTTTTCAAATCTCACCCTTCACGACTTAATTTTGTTCCTACTACTCGTATATATAATGTATCCACTCAAAAGATGCGAGTGAAAATGGGAGCTAAGTTCGTAGAAACCTCCTCTGTTGACTACCCTCTCATAAGCGTTGACCTGTTGGTAGCACAAAAGAGAAACCAATCATTATGGTTAGTCTTTACATGCTTTTTTGTTGTTGTGCTTGTTTGTGAGTGGTTCTTGCGTTCTGTGCCGGTAAATTATGGCGGCAGCACTGCTGGGAGGAGCTGCCATTGGAGCTGCCTTCGGAGAATTGCTGAAGGCGGTTCTTGAAGTTAAGGACAAGGCCAGCAATTTCAAGAATACCTTGGCGTACCTCAGAACGATTCTGGTGAAGATAGATCCTTTGATCAAGGAAATGGAGCAACAGAACGATGAATTAGGCCGGCCGAAGGAAGAGCTGGATTCGCTGATTGAAGAGATGGAAGAGGGGACAAAGCTTGTTTACAGGTGTTCCAAGATCCACAGGTTGAATTTCCTTGCCAGGATACAGTACCAAGATGAACTTGCCAAATTGGTGGTGTCTCTAGAACGTTTCTTTAGGTTCGATGTGCCGGCTCAGACTTCAAGAGATACCAAAGAGACCTTGCTCAAAGTCACAAGGATACTTAGTGCTGTTAGGAAGCTGCCCTTAGCTAGAACTGAAAGCGCAACTGGTTCGGCTTCTGACTTGGATTCTATGCCTCTGGAATCAGATGTATGTGACACTCTACCACTGCAGCTTAATGATGAAAAGGAGAGGGAAGCTGATTCTACCGAGGAAGCCGCTGAATTAGAGCGCCTTGCTAAGCCGGTGTTGGAAGATATTGCCAGCCTTGTGCAGAAGGGTAGCCAAGTAAGTTTCTATATTCTTCTGCCATTTATTTTCAAGAGGAATAATCAATTTAATTAGAAGCCACAGCTGAATTTGATATCATTTATAACACTCCCCCTCAAATGGAAGCTCACAAAGCTTTAAGCTTGCGAGTTCCGACAAATTAACCCCCTTTAACAATGACAAAATATAAAGAAGACACCACAAAACGTGAGTGAATGAATGGCAGGGCAAAATGATTCTGTTTGGCTGAGCTTTTGAAGACGATTAGTGAAATAATGTTCATAGCCACTTAACTTAAAAACCGATTTAACAAGAAGAAAACTAAGGGACTTCTGTTTATAATTATAAAAGTTTCTTTCATGATCTTTAAATTTACAAGTGTAAAATACAGGCAGGGACCAATATATATATATATATACTTGACTTCTGAGAAAGTTTTCTTATAAAGGGACCAATTTATATGCAGGCAGAGGCAGAAATACATAAAGGGCGTCAAGACTTGCAAAACAAGCATGAAGCAAGTGGGAGACTGAGACGCAGCATTGAGTTTTTTGGCAGTAGAATGGGATTTACAGTTAGTGATTCTATTTTATTCCATGAAAATAATTCGATTGCTGAAGATATCTCTAAACTAGAAGATGCGTTTAAGCAGTTATTGTCATTTTTCAGGTTTGTATATTTTTAGCTTAATATTGTTCATGTTGAGCCAACGATTCATTGCTTGTGTTGTAAACTTGTAATCACTTGAGTATATGTTTTCTTTTGTTTTCTTTTTTCCTTTCTTTTATTTTTTTTTTCAGTTTCACCTCACTGCCACAGAAGGGACCTACTTAATTGACTTGTTACTCATTTTTCATTAGGTTACTCATCACTTGAGTTTATTTATTTGTATATGATGTTAAACAAAGTTGTGTAAGTCCAGAGATCTCTCTAGATATTTTAAGTGTTTTGATGGTGTCATTCTGTACCAGGGCACCCTTCTTTCGGTTCTTCATTTTGTTCTAATGAGTGTTGTACTTTATGATCACAACAGTTTCTTAGTTCCATGGTTCTTAATTGGTGGTTGCCTGATGGTTTCCATACAACAACAAAGCCTTGTCCCACTAAGTGGGGTCAGCTACATGAATCAAACGACGTCATTGTGCTCTGTCATGTATCATGTCTACAGAGAGACCGTTTACATGTAGATCTCGTTTGACCACCTCATGGATGGTCTTTTTAGGTCTTCCTCTGCCTTTCGCCCCTTATCCATCTTCCATCTCATCCACACTCCTAACTGGATGTTCTATCGGTCTTCTTCTCATATGTCCAAACCACCTGAGACGCGATTCAACCATCTTTTCTACAATGGGTGCTACTCCAACTCTCTCCCTTATATCTTCGTTCCTTATTTTATCCAATCGCGTATGACCACTCATTCATCTCAACATCTTCATCTCTGCCACACTCAGCTTATGTTCGTGCTCCTCTTTAGCCGCCCAACACTCCGTACCATAAAGCATAGCCGGTCTTATAGCGGTGCGATAGAATTTAAAGGTACTTTTTTGTCGCATATAAAACCAGATGCACTCTGCCATTTTGACCAACCTGCTTGGATCCTATGATTTACGTCATGTTCAATCTTTCCATTATCATATATGATGCACCCAAGATACTTAAAACTTTTAATTTTTCGTAGGATGTTTTCTCCAATCTTCACTTCTATATTAGGGTTTTCCCTTTTTAGACTGAACTTACATTCCATATATTCCGTCTTGCTACGGCTTATGCGCAGACCATACACTTTTAGAGCTTCTCTCCATAACTCCAACTTCTTATTTAGGTCTTCCCTTGACTCTCCCATAAGAACGATATCATCGGCAAAAAACATGCACCATGGCACAAGCTCTTGGATGTGCTCTGTGAGTACTTCCAAGACTAATGTAAAAAGGTATGGACTTAAGGATGATCTCTGGTGTAATCATATACCAATAGAAAAATCCTCTATCACACCACCTTGAGTCTTCACACTAGTTGTGGCCCCATCATACATGTCTTTAATTACACGAATATATGCGATCCTTACTCTCCTCTTTTCTAAAACCTTCCATAAGACCTCCCTTAGTACTCTATCATACGCTTTTTCCAAATCAATAAACACCATATGTAGATCCCTTTTATTACTACGATACCTCTCTATCATCCTTCTTAATAGGTATATCGTTTCAGTGGTAGATCTGCCTGGCATAAATCCAAATTGGTTCCATGATAATATATATTTTATGTAAAAAGTGAAAAATATCTTCTAAGCTCATAATATAATGAAATTATCATGGCAAAACAATGACAGTTCTTTGAGGCATATTTGGGCTTTATACCTTTGCTGCTTTCAGTGTTGTTAGTTCATGAACATGTGAATCTTTTTTTAATTTTTTTCTTGCTTTGTAATAAGAGTGTTTTTCTTATGGGTGAAAAATTCATTCATGTTGCCATGAAATTATATTTTATCCTGTCTGCTTACAGCAAGCCTGTGGAACCTAAGCACCTCTTTGATTGCCTTACAAGCTCTATGCGACCCTCGTCAGGATCTCCCGACCATGAGGGTGATCCTAGTGGAAAGAAACCTTCCTCTTCTCATCATTCTGAGTCCCACGAAAATAACAACAGTGCTGATCCTGTTTTATGTACTCTTCTCAATCTTATACCATCAAGAATTGTGTCACCTCTACATTACTTAGCTCAGCAACTGGTTGAAGCTGGTCAACAACAACAGCTACTCAGAATCTACAGGTAATGCTCTTTGTTTTGATGCTGTTACACTGCAGAAGTAAAGTTGAAATTGCCTTGGATTAGATCTCTACTTTTGGAAAATTTTAAGTCTAAGTGAGAATGAAAATTATGGTTATCCATTAATTTGAAGTCAATTTATCTACTAAAGTGAAGGGGAGCCTTGGTACAACTTTTGAGTTCTCTCCATGTAACCTAAAGGTTGGAATCAACCCGAGGGTGTGACCCTTCCCTGAGCCATGCATAATGCAGATGCTTCGCAACATACTGCCCTTTTTTATCTACAAAAATAAAATTTGCCTCGAAGTTATGAGAAAAGTAACCATGCTCACAGCTTTTGTTCTCAGCCTGAATCCTCATCATGCTAAGGGCCAAAATTGGTCGTTATGAAATGGATCTTTTGAGTCTTGATTATGGGGGTTAAGTTAATGGTTTGAACCTTGAGGAGTAACTTGGAGTTCATTTACTCTTCAAACATTCCTTTCCCTCCAAAATCAAAACTCAAAAACACATTACACACCATTAAGGAATAATTTGACACATCCAAAGTATACTATTAACGACAATCAGGGTCAAGATTTCTGTGACCCAGGGACTGCAACATGAAATCCATAATCACTCCTTCTCCTTGGCTATATCAGTTGTCATAAAATTCCAGGAAAATTCTAATCTTACGTTACAAAATATTTTCATCCTCTAAACTGTTGTAGGAACTGTTATTAAGAAATTGCAGACTAAGCAAATGTAATATAAGTCCAATAATAATTAATATTATTGCTGCAAGTACTTATTATTATAATCATTGCCATTGTTTAGAGATGCCCGTTCTAATTGGTTGGAAGAAAGCATCCAAATATTTGGGGTTGAGAAACTCAACAATGATGATGCTCAAAAGTTGCAGGTGGAGATATTAGAAGCCAAAATTGGAAGCTGGATTCATATAATGCCTATAGCCGTAAGAAGATTGTAGAATTGATCTGTCTTCCTTCTGTTTTCCGTTCAAATATATAACTAACTATACATGGACAGTTCAAGCTGTTTGCTGGAGAGCGGAATGTTTGTAATCTGATATTTGAAGGCTTTGATTCACTCGCTGAACAGTGTTTCTCCGAGGTGACTACAAACAATATCTCCATGCTACTTAGTATTGGTGAAGCAAATGCCAAAATCATTAAATCCCCGCAAAACTTCCATTTACTTTTAGACATGTGTGAAACAATGTTACAGCTTCATTTAGAGGTATGGCTCCTGACATCCAGAATCTTAAATTTAGCTACTATCACTTTCATGCATTGCTTTATAAATCCCAAGGGTTATACTAAAATATTTCTATACTATTTTCAATGATATTGATAAGTTCCTTTTTAATCATTCTATATTGAGATTGAAGTGAACCACTTCTGCTTGATAAGTTCCTTTTTATCATTCCTTTTTCTTTCTACACTCTTTTCTAAACCTATTAAAAAAACACAAGGCATATTTCAATGTGTTGAAATCTTTACCAACTATTTCACATGACAATTTGCAGATTGAAACACTTTTTAGAGGCAAAGCTTGCACTGAAATAAGAGAAGCAGTATTTCGTTTTACAAAACAACTTGCACAAATGGCCAACGAGGTCTTTGAAGATCTCGAAGAAGTAGTTGAAAAGGATGCTATAGAGACCGCAGTAACAGATGGAGTGCATCCTTTAACAAGCTATATGATTAATTTTGTGAGGGTTTTATATGAGTAAGTTCATATTTTTGGCATTCTGATAACTGATCCCAATAAGTTTATCCTATCATCAAATTGTTGGTATTTGATAGCAATCTTGATTTGACAGTTGATAAATGCTGCTTGTTGCTACATATTTTTCCTTTCATAGTTACACTTTCTAAAATTTTCATTACTGTTCAATATATATATGACTATATCTATAAGGGGGTTGTGCAAACCAATACTTTATTTTGCATTTAAGAGATGTCACTTACTAAACATTCAGTTTCTATAAATTTTGCCAAGATCTTGTTGATGTTCACATATTTGACCTAATTAGAATTCTATAAATGTATGCAGCTACCAGTCCACCTTGAAGCAATTGTTCCAAGAATTTGAAGGTGGAGACTATTCTTTGCAGCAGGCATCTGTAACTAGGCGAATAATGAAGGCTTTGGAATCCAAATTAGATTTGAAATCAAAGCAGTATAGAGACCCTGCATTTAAGCATATTTTTCTCATGAACAATATTTATTATATTGTTAAATTTGTTCAGAGATGGGTGATGACATCCACTATTGATAATTGATTTATTTAACTCAGTTTAAATGCATTCTCTGCTGGTTCCATGTTATTTTTTTTCTAATCCTCTTATATTTTAGCTCTGAAGCCAAGGATATATTAGGGGATGATTGGGTACGACTACATAGTGGAATTGTGCAGCACCATGCAAATCAATACATAAGAAATGCTTGGGCAAAGGTATTGTTCTATTGACCCAATTGAGTGCAACATGTCTTGCAGCTCAGTTTCTGAACAAATCATCACATTCTTGCCATTTAATAAAGCCAGTCTGTCCTCTTTTGGGCATCTCACCCTACATATGCAGCTTAAAGAATCAAGAAATTTGTTTGATTTTTCTATGAGCTTTAGTGCAATGGTTAAGTTGCTCCATATCACATCAAGGTCACAGGTTCAAGGTGTAGAATCAGCCACTTACACTTGTGTCAGTTTAGGCGACGTAGATTACATCCTTTAAATTTGACTCACTATTAAACTCTTGTATCACAGGATGCTTATGTTTTAGTATTATTATAAATTACAAATAAGGGTGGATATTTATCACTCATAGTCTCATATCATGCCACATTATGTCATATTAAATATTTCATTAAATCCTAATTCTTAACTTTCCCTGTTTCCTACCTAAAAACCATAGTCTGAACAATATGGTAAGACCGTAAGAGCTGCAATATTTCCCTTTTCTTATCAATTATCAATTTTCTCTGTCAAGAAGTAATGTATTCTTTGGTGGTATTGTGTGGTATATATTAATGTTCATTTTGGTTTTGGGTTTTGATCTTTGTGCAATCATCTGGATAAGAGCTTAGAATGTCATTGTCACCTTCAATGATTTCAGTCAATTCAGAAAGTACTGTTCTATTGTTGAACTTTTATTATTTACCTTCGCAGACTCTGCAATGCGTATCTGATAAGGGCATATATGTTGGCATGAACAATGGTGTTAGCAGAGCAGTTCTTAAAGACAGGTGATCTTTAAGTTGCTTCTTTATGTTAATTTATTTGGCAAAGCATTCTCTCCCTCTCTATCCCCGCCAACATGTGAATTTGCATGTGTTCTTAGGTTGAAGACATTCAATGATATGTTTGAGGAACTCCATCGGAAGCAATCTCAATGGAAAGTTCCTGACGCGGAATTGCAAGAGTCTCTACAGCTTGCAGTTGCTATGATCGTGTTGCCTGGCTATAGAACCTTTTTGGGACGTTTTCGGTATGTCTGTAATTTCAATTACTTGCAAAACATGAATGCATTGTTGCTCTTATATGTTTGCACATGATGCTTTGTTTTTGTGTGAGTGAGATTTTATTTAACTTTGATGCATAACCTTTTGTGTTACAGGTCTTTTTTGAAGGTTAAGCACATCAAATACACACCAGAAGATCTAGAACAAATGTTGGGTGACTTTTTCGAAGGAAAATTCATGAGCCAAGCGAAACGATAAATAAGTAGCTGATGATTAATTTGGGATGGTAGGCAGAGGCAAATGAGTGGCTTTGGTATCTGATTGCATCTTCTAGTTTCATGGAGGAGGATTGGTGCAAATGTGTTAAGAGATTTTGGTGTTACAACATATCCAAAGTCCCACGTCGGATAGTATATGATACTTGAAGTTGAATCTAAAGAGAGGAGTTGTTTCCCACTAATAGGACTTTATTAAGCCTAGCTTGTTGTGATGCCAATGCATGGAAATTGAGATTTGTTCCCTCACATCCCATCAGGTTTGAAATGGTAGTTGGTTGCTTTAGTTCTGCTCCTGTTGTTGTTTCCATTTTCAAAGGTGGCATGATGCAGCAATAAAAATTTAAGGTGTTTGCTACGGTACAATGATAAATTCATACGTACCGATACGTTTAAAATATAAACAAATAGTAACAAGCCATGTGGAATTTATTTTCCACATCAACATTTAATTTTTTCTTTTTTAAATATATATTATATCATCACTTTTACTAAAACACCCCTTTAGTAATCAAAACAATAAACGCATCAACGTTATCATCGTCCTCCTCCTTCTCTCTCGTTCATCTTCTTCCTTTCCATCTGCACTCTGTGATCTCATTCAAACCTCAAATCCAATGCTTCTTCATAGCTCCGTTCCCTTCACACCAAATTCGAAGACCAACAGAACCCACTTCCATTTCAGCAACTTCTCTTCCTTTAAGCCTCCAAATGCTCCCTTTCTCTATGTTTCATTCCATCGACCGGCGCAAGTGAAGCTTGAAAGGCCAGGTTCTCCTCCCCGAGATAGCGGTGTCCCTAGGCTGGTAAGCTTTGTAACTGATTACTGCAATCAGCTGCTTAATGATACATATCTACCACATTTGAAAAAGGTCCTAGAAATTCATCTTAGTTGGAGAAATGAAACATATGAAGAGGGTATTGTTTTCACACAAATATATGACACAATCAAGGAAGTTGCAGTTAATCTTGATTCTTGGTCAAAGGCCTATGAGGATATCACATTGTCCTACATTTTCATCATAAATAATCATTGCCATTTCTACAATTTGAGGGGTACCATGCTTGGGGATATGATAGGAGATACTTGGTTAGGAGCACTTGAACAATACAAGGACTATTATGCAGCACTTTATTTGAGGAATAGCTGCGGAAAGCTTCTATCAATTATTGTTCAAAAAGATTTACTTTCATCCTCATTGAGTAGCCAAGATTTGGGAAAGAGATTGCATGCTTTCAATGTAGCTTTTGATGAGAGGTACAAGATGGAATCTAGTTGGACAATTTGTGATGAGGCCTTGAGGAAAAACATATGCAAGCATTTGGTGGAATGTATTGTACCAATTTATAAGGCCTATGGTGAGGGTGCCTTGAAGTGTACACTGAGGAGTGCACAACCCAGATTGGTTCAACTGATGAACACAAAGTTCAAATCAATCTCTTCAATACAAATTCCTCCAACTAACATGTCCTCTAACTAAGCTAACTAATACATATGAAATGAAAAAAAATGAGAAATTTATATTCATCAACTTAATTTTCAGTACATACTACATATACTTTGATCTCATCTAGAGTATAATATGTTATAACAGAATAGAACTAGTAACTGAAAGTATAACTAACTTACAACTACCTTAACTAACTAACTGTCTATCTATCTATATGTCTTTTATTTTTTGGAATCATTCATAGTAATTACAACTTAATTGGTTATAAGAAGCATAATTTAAAATGATGAGAAGGAGGCAGAGAAGCTTTAGCATTAGCAATGGCACCTGAACATGGAGGGAAGAAGGGGTTTGAGGAGAGAAAGGAAAAGAAGAAAGGGGTGCCTTCACGAGGGTCAACAGCGAACCTGACGCCAATGGCCAAAGGGGAAGAAGAACCCTCATGACCCTCATTGGTCAAAGCAGAGAGGGTTCCCACAGTGGCAAGCTCCATGATGGTTCTAGAAACCTCTGCGGGGAAGGACTTCTTGTTGCTGTGAGTGCTCAATTCGAAATGGGGTGATTCTGAAACCGCGGAAAGGGAGCATTTTGGAGGCTTAAAGGAAGAGAAGTTGCTGAAATGGAAGTGGGTTCCATTGGTCTTCGAATTTGGTGTGAAGGGAACGGAGCTATGAAGAAGCATTGGATTTGAGGTTTGAATGAGATCACAGAGTGCAGATGCAAAGGAAGAAGATGAACGAGAGAGAAGGAGGAGGACGATGATAACGTTGATGCGTTTATTGTTTTGATTACTAGAGGGGTGTTTTAGTAAAAGTGATGATATAATATATATTTAAAAAAAATTAAATATTGATATGGAAAATAAATTTTACATGGCTTGTTATTATTTGTCTATATTTTAAATGTATTGGTACGTATAAATTTATCATCGTACCGTAACAAACACCAAAATTTAAAGTTGAATAATATGTATGAACGTGTACATGATGCAAGGGGAGCCAGCCAAGGACCTAAGTAACCTTTGATAATGTGAAAGGTTTTAATTTCTTCCGCTATATTTGCTTTGTTAGGGATTGAATGAAAAATAGGGAAACAATAAAAAGTATTGTCATATAGTTGAGATTTGTTAAATAATTTGAGATATTTAATTAAATTATTATCTAATAATTTTTAATTATCAACTTTAGATGAAAATAATTGTATATGAGTAAATACCATGTTAAGTGGAAAGAATGGTTTTATTTTTGGAGCTGGTGGGTGTTGTATACAAGTATATTTAGGTACATAAAATTACACATAAGCAAGTAAACTATTTAGTATTTACAGAAACAACAAATCCGTACAAAAACTAAACTCATTAAGTTATATAAGTAATAAATTTAAGGGGAAAATATTTATTAATTATCTTATACTATATTAAAAAAGAAATAGCTAAATTTATCTTCAATCATTTTGTACATTAATCCCTAAATCTTGAAGTGTATAAAGTCTAAACCCATATACTATGCTATAATTTTCTTTTATCCAGAATAATTATGTTAGTTCTTTTCAGCAGTTAGTGTATATATATATATGTAAGTCATTTACAAAAGTAATATATGTTGTAAAATAAATAAATAAGAAAGAGATAATAAATATAAAATAAGAGGTATAATTATATAATCTTAATAGTAATATCTACTACAATTATTATCACAATATAATAGATGTATTTATTAATACTGTAGTAAAGAATATAAGAGAGAGAAAATAGTAAAATAGAGAGAGTGAAGAATGTTTTATTATTAATAGTTGTGTGTACGTACTATCACAAACCCATGCTCTATTTATACTTGTCCAAGATTTTCCTTTTCAAACTTCATTAATATAAAGTCTATCATAGGAAAACAAAGCACCGCTTATAGTTAATATTGCACAGCCCAACGTGGTCATCCACATCCTTATCTCAACACTTCTCCTTGGATGACCATTTATGATTATTGCCTCATTAAAACCTTACTAAAGGAAAATCCTGTGGAAAAAACCTTAGTGAAGGAAAAAGAGTACAATATCCTTTATGATGGGAACTGCTTCATTAAAAATCTTGTCAAGAAAAACTCAATGGAAAAAAAACCTGACCAAGGAAAAAAGAGTACAGTCTCCCCCTCTTATCAACATCATTTAATATCTCGAAATCGGCGCATCCCAATCTCATGTACCAATCTTTCAAAGGAGGATTTTGGGAGTGACTTTGTAAATAAATCTGCCAGATTGTCACTTGAGCGGATCTGTTGGACATCAATCGTCTCTTGATTTTGAAGATCATGAGTGAAGAAAAATTTGGGAGAAATATGCTTTGTTCTATCACCTTTGATGTATCCGCCTTTAAGTTGAGCAATACATGCTGTATTATCTTCAAACAGGACAGTTTGAGCTATCTTATGATCAATCAGTCCACATGATGACAGAATATATTGGATCAAACTCCTGAGCTAAAAACACTCGCGACTTGCTTCATGAATCACTAGTATTTCAGCATGATTAGAGGAGGTTGCTGCTATCATCTGTTTCATGGACCTCCATGATATAGCTGTACCACCATATGTGAACAGATATCCTGTTTGAGATCTCCCTTTGTGTGGATCAGACAAGTATCCAGCATCTACATAGCCAACTAGTTGTGACTTGGATCCATAGGGATAAAACAATCCCATATCAACCGTCCTATGAAGATATCGAAAGATTTGCTTGATTCCACTCCAATGTCTTCTGGTTAGAGAGAAATTATACCTTGCTAGTAAATTCACAGCAAATGATATATCGAGTCTTGTATTATTAGCAAGATACATTAGCGCTCCAATGGCACTAAGATATGGTACTTCAGAACCAAGGATATCTTCATTTTCTTCTTTAGGACAGAATTGATCCTTCTCCACATCCAAAGATCTTACGATCATTGGGGTACTCAAGGGATGTGACTTATCCATATAAAATCTTTTCAAGATCTTTTCTATGTATGTTGTTTGATGAATAAAGATCCCATTTTTTATATGCTCGATCTGCAGGCCGAGACAAAATTTAGTCTTTCCAAGATCTTTCATCTCAAACTCTTCTTTTAGAGTTTTTATAATTGTTGGAATCTCTTCAGGAGTTCCAATGATATTTAAATCATCAACGTACACAGCAATTATAATGAATCCAGATACAGTTTTCTTTATGAAAACACATGGACAGATATCATCATTCTTGAATCCATTTTTGGCCAGATACTCAGTAAGACGATTATACCACATTCGTCCATATTGCTTCAGACCATATAAAGATCTTTGCAATTTGACTGAGTATAACCCTTGTAAATATTCATTGGATGGTTTAGATATCTTTAGTCCTTCGGAGACTTTCATATAGATATCCCGATCTAATGAGCCGTATAAGTAGGCAGTTACCACATCCATTAAATGCATATGCAGTTTATGATATGCAGATAAACTGACCAAATAACGCAATGTTATCGCATCCACTACAGGGGAATACGTTTCTTCATAATCTATACCGGGTCTTTGCGAAAAACCTTGTGCCACAAGTCGGGCTTTGTAGCGCACAACTTCATTTTTCTCATTTCGTTTTCTCACAAATACCCATCGGTATCCAACAGGTTTTACATCTTCTGGTGTACGGACTACAGGTCCAAAGACTTCACGTTTTGCAAGTGAGCCTAACTCATCCTTCATGGCTTCTTTCTAATTTGGCCAATCCTTCCTTTGTCGACATTATTCGACTGATCTTGGCTCAAGATCCTTATTTTCATGCATGATATTTAATGCCACATTATATGCAAATATTTCATTGACAATTGTCTTATTTCGGTCCCATTTCTCTCCTGTAAAGACGTAATTTATCGAGATCTCGTCATTTTCACAATTTTCAGGTACCTGAACGTATTCTGGCGTTATATCAGAATTTTGGACAACTGCAGTTGTCTCTACTATGTCTTTTTCAACAGGAATCGTATTTACCTCTTTTCTTTTTCGAGAATTTTTGTCTTTGGAACCGACAGGCCTGCCACGCTTCTGGCGTGTATTTGCTTCGGTGGCAATTTGTCCAACTGGGACATCAATTCGAATTGAGACATTTTTCGCTGGTATATAAGATTTGGTTATCCTCTTTGTATCAGAAAATGCATCAGGCAATTCATTTGCTATTCTTTGCAAATGTATAATCTTTTGAACTTCTAGTTCACATTGCCCTGATCGAGGATCTAAATGCATTAAGGATGATGCATTCCAATTAAGTTCCTTTTCAGGAAGCTTATTATCTCCCCCTAATATTGGAAATTTTGATTCATCAAAATGACAATCCGCAAACTAGGCTTTAAATACATCTCCAGTTTGTATCTCAAGATACCTCACTATAGAGGGAGAATCATATCCAACATATATCCCCAATTTTTTTTTGGGTCCCATTTTGGTGCGATTAGGTGGTGCAATGGGAACATATATCGCACACCCAAATATTCTTAAATGGGAAACATTTGGCTGCTGGCCAAAGGCTAATTGCATAGGAGAGAACTGATGGTAACTCGTTGGTCTCAAACGAATAAGTGCTGCGACATGTAAAATAGCATGCCCCAAACCGAGGTTGGGAGATTTGTTCTCATAAGTAAGGGTCTAGCAATTAACTGGAGGCGTTTAATAAGTGATTCTGCTAACCCATTTTGTGTGTGAACATAAGCTACTGGATGTTCAACACTTATTCCATGAACCATACAATAAGTATCAAAAGCTTGGGAAGTAAATTCACCAGCATTATCAAGACGAATTGCTTTGATTGGATTTTCTGAAAATTGTGCTTTTAATCGAATAATTTGAGCCAGTAATCTCGCAAACGCCATGTTGCGAGAAGACAATAAGCACACGTGTGACCATCTCGAAGATGCGTCTATTAGAACCATAAAATATCTAAAAGATCCACATGGTGGATGAATAGGTCCACATATATCACCTTGAATCCTTTCTAGGAATTCAAGGGACTCAAATCCAATCTTTACTGGTGATGGCCTTAAAATTAACTTTCCCTGAGAACATGCAGCACAACAAAATTCACTAGTTTTAAGAATTTTCTGGTTCTTTAGTGAATGTCCATGGGAGTTTTCAATAATTCTCCTCATCATGGTTATTCCCGGATGACCCAATCTATCATGCTAAGTTATGAATTTATTTGGGCTAGTAAACTTCTGGTTTACAGTTGCATGTGATTCAATTGCACTAATCTTGGTATAATACAACCCAGATGAAACTGAGGGTAATTTTTCCAATATAACTTTCTTATTTGAATCATGAGTTGTTGATACATAAATACTCATGATTTCCCTCATTCATTGTCTCAACATGTATCCATTTCGGCGAATATCTTTGAAACTTAACAAGTTCCTCAGGGACTTGGTAGATAATAGTGCATTATTTATTATAAATTTTGTTCCTCCAAGAAACAAAATTATAGCTCTTCCGGAGCTTTCTATCACATTGCATGAGCCAATAATAGTATTAACATATTCCTCTTTGGGAACAAGATGGGTAAAATATATATCACTTTTGAGAATTGTGTGCGAACTTGCACTATCCGCAAGGCATACATCTTCATTATATATCCTTGTCATTTTCTTCAAAGACAAATAATAAAAATAAGTAATATGCACAGTTAAATTGAATACTTGATCGTAATTATTTTTCTAAGAAACACTGTTCAAAATAATGTCATATACTAAAATTTTATTTTAAAATTTGACACATTTAATAATTTCAAAATTCATAAACATTAATATTTCATTATTTATATACATCATATTTGAAACTTAAATACATGGAAACAGGGACGGACATAAGGGGGGCGAGTGGCGGCCTCGAAATTCTTTTTCTTCTTGTGGCCGTTTTTTTTATTCGTTTGGTATTAATTCTCTCTGTTTCAACTGTTACAATTAAGAGATCTTTTTCAACTATGAATATTGTGAAAAATAACTTAGAAACAAAATAAAAGATGAATTTCTTGCTAATTGTCTTTTAATTATATTGAAAAGAAAATCATTAAAAATTTTGACACAAATTCTATTATCGGTGAATTTTATTATACGAAGAATCGACCACTTCGTTAGTAAAAAAGTATACACATATTTTTTTACTTTAAAATATGTTCTCTATCAGTATATTTTTATAATACATATTATATTATATAATTTTTTTATATAATTTTTAATATTATATGTGTTATTGGCCCCCTATAATATCATTTCTGGATCCGTCCCTGCATGGAAAATAAAACTTAACAATAAGTTCTTTACATTATTTATTTACATAGATACTTCACAATCCCACATGTTAAACTATCCCATCATTGATCAAATGACCAATATTTCCTTCAAGGTCCTCAAAGAAATCAGATACATCATAATGAGTGGTGGAATTTTCAGTATCATTTGAAACAAAATCTGTTTCCTTTCATTTGTCATCTTTTTTCAAAGATACCTGGTAAAGATCGACTAGGTGCCTTGGGGTACGACAGGTACGTGACCAATGGCCCTTTCCACCACAACGGAAACACTTATCCTCTGTTGATTTATTCTGCCCGATATTTCTTTCTTTATCCTACTTCTGGTGAGATCCTCTCTTTTGAACATAATTCCTTTTCCTTCCATAATTTTTCTTGTTATTGAAACCTTGCCATTTACCTCTTCTGGGGTAATTTGCCACATTTACTTCAGGAAATGGGGCGGCGCCAGTTGGGCGCGTTTCATGATTTTTCAAGAGCAACTCATTGTTGCGTTCAGCAACAAGAAGGCAAGAAATTAACTCAGAGTATTTTTTAAACCCTTTTTTTCGATACTGCTGCTGCAGGAGCACATTCGAGGCATGGAAGGTTGAGAAAGTTTTCTACATATCATGATCAGTTATCTTTTCCCCACATAATTTCATTCGTGAGGTGATTCGAAACATTGCAGAATTATATTCATTTATGGATTTAAAATCCTGCAGACGCAAGTGCGTCCACTCATATCGGGCTTGAGGAAGTATCACTGTTTTTTGATGATTATACCTTTCTTCAAGATCTTTCCAAAGATCTGCAGGATCTTTTAATATGAGATATTCATTTTTCAATCCTTCGTCAAGATGACGACGAAGAAAAATCATGGCTTTGGCTTTATCCTTTTGAGATGCATTATTTTCAGCCTTAATGGTATCTCCAAGATCCATTGAATCAAGATGAATTTCAACATCTAGTATCCATGATAAATAATTGTTTCCAGATATATCAAGAGCATTGAATTCAAGATGAGAGAGTTTCGACATAATAAAAATTTGTTACCTAAGTCTTCCTTAAAATTTGATCAGAGTCTCGTGCTGATAACGTGTTGTAAAATAAATAAATAAGGAAGAGATAACAAATATAAAATAAGAGGTATAATTATATAATCCTAATAGTAATATCTACTACAATTATTATCACAATATAATAGATGTATTTACTAATACTGTAGTAAAGAATATAAGAGAGAGAAAATAGTAAAATAGAGAGAGTGAAGAATGTTTTATTATCAGTAGTTGTGTGTACGTACTGTCACAAATCCATGCTCTATTTATACTTGTCCAAGATTCCCCCTTTTCAAACTTCATTAATATAAAGTCTATAATAGGAAACAAAGCACCGCTTATAGTTAATATTGCACAGCCCAACGTGGTCATCCACATCCTTATCTCAACAATATAGTGATATATTTTTAAAATATTTTTCTATTTAATACTTAAAAGGAGAAGATAAAAAAATGTACACTCTAAATAATAAAAATAAAATAAATATCATTAAACCAAAGAGTGATGAAAATAATAAAGGTAATAAGATGAACCTTTAATATGATAATTGATTAGAAGAGATTAATCAATTGCAAAAGAATTAAGGAGTGAAGGTAGTAAGGCCACGTTGAAGTTCATGGCGCCATTACTCACTCTTCGACTCTTCAACATTTCTTCTTCTTCTTCTTCTTCCCGCTCTAGTCTCGTATCATTTCAGTCATCGCTTTCTCAACTTGTGTTCTTTGCTTCCCTCAAAGAATCAATATCACCAATGGATCATCGTAGTGATGAACAAACCACCTCAGATTCCGGTGATCCAAACAACAACCACCGTTTTTCTGATCGCATTCTCCCTCACCTTCTCCGTCTGTAAGCACTTTCTTATTCCTGTGGATATTTCTTCTGCTCTGTTGTTTGCATTTCATACAAACTGTTTGAGATATAAATTAAGATCAACCACTCAAAATACTGGAATAAAAGGTATATGGAATTAGAACTTCTATGACCAAGTAGTCTAGTATTTGATCTTAATTGAAAACAATATTTCAAGAGAAATAAAAGGTATATGCAAAATTCATGCAATCCCTAAACGGTCTATAGTAAGCTGCATGGACTCAATTGACAATATACAATATTGGATCATAGCTTGATTTACTGTTCTTGAGGGGGTAAAAAGAAGAATTTAATTTAAGAGTATGTTTGGCTGAGGGGAAAAAATAGTGTGCAAATTTCTTTTATAGATGATTAGAGCTCTTACATGAAAATTTTCGTCCGAGTTCACTCATAAAGAATTTTTTCACACCATTTTTACCCCAATCAAAGATACCTTAGTGAGTGAAACGATGTCCTATTGTGGTTTTGTTTGTTGATGAAGACTCTTGACTATGTAAACCATCTTCTAGTTATTTAAAAAACTCCCTTTCTTTTAGGATAATAACATTGTTTTGCTCTTTCAACCACTGTTACAAGAACAAATTATTTGTTAACAAATTGTGAATCTACTGCATTCTCTCTGAATATTCTTAATGTTCTAACCTTAGGATGTTGTATTTCAGGTATGGATCTTGTGCAACATCTCAAGACTTTGAAATCTATGCTCCAAATGCTTCATTTGAGGACCCACTTATGCGAGCTCATGGGTATGCATGCATTCTGTTGTTATATTCGATTTTTGCTTTTCCATGGAATAGGCAGGAGAAATTTCAAAGTTACATGTTCAAATCAAGCTTGTATACAAGACTTTAAGTCTTACATAAGTTGAAAGATTAAGCTTTCTGTTTCAAGTTTTCTATTGCGAAAGCAAATTAATAGGAAAACTGCTTTCGTCATTGTGATTATGTATGTCATGTATGTTTGACATTCTTTCAATAGCATTTCAATCATGAACAAAAAAAGGAGGTTCATTTGTTGTCTATGCTCACTGATGCGGGTAATTGAGGTACCCAGATTTTAAAAATCAGAAATTCTTAAACTGAAACAATATGATTCAATTCAATCATGGTTTGACATTGTATATTATTATTGCAGGCTTAACTTTTCCCAGTAAATTCAAAGCCAACCTCTGATAAAATCTAAGTGGCTATATGTGTATATAATAAATCATATTGAATGAAAGATTAAGAAAGAATCTAAGTGGATTTTATCCCTATACATGTAGGTTTTGTAATAATCGTTAGTTCTTAGCCTACTGATATGGACATTTCTTTAGTTCTGGTTGTGTAATTCATATTCTGTTTTATTTATTCTCAGTATATAGCTTCTTATTTTCTACTTTCCTGTGTTCATCTATTCAAGAAGACATTTGAAATTGCTAATCGATGGAAATTCTTCTTATATGGTTTACCATGTTTATAATGCAGGGTGAAGCAGATCAAGTCAGCATTCTATACTCTTCCCAAGGTTTTCATTATTTCGTGCTGCTCTCCATCTTTCCATTTTTTTTCCCTACTTGTCTTTATAATGAATTGATTTTTCCGCTGAAAGTTCTGACATGTAAGATGTTATTACAAAAAATTACTGTTTTCTTTTACCGAAAACAAAGATTAAGTGTTTGAAATCATCAGAAAGTTTCAAGTTACTCATGAATATCTGCCAAAGGATAACCTGACAGTTTCGGTTTTTTCAACTCTGATGCACCTCTGTCATTTATCAGCAACTTAATAGTTAATATATTGCATTTGCTTCTGTTATCATTAGTAGTTGTTCCATTTTCAAATATCTCCTACTTGTATGCTTATGTTCGTATTAAATCTTGTTTCAGTTGATTTTGTTAATTAAAAATATAATTTCTTTCTCTCTTTTCCTTTGAATAGACGTTTTCTTTAGTTTGCATATTATTTATCTTGTGTCTTGTTTTAATGTTGAGAAATTTTGGACTTCTATTTTGTCTCTATTTCTTAGGTATTTAAGGAGTCAAAGATTGTGGAATACACTGTTGAAGAAAACATGGTTTCACCAGGAAAAGGAGAGGTTGGTAAATCTGCCATCACTTATTATGTAGTGCAGCATCTCTTGCTTGATTTCTTATGACGTTACTTAAAGATGAAATTCATGGATGTTGCATGCAGATATTAATTGACAATAAGCAATACTATAAATTCCTGGGGAAACACATAGATATGGTATCACTGATTAAGTTGTATGTGGATGACGGTAAAATTGTTCGCCATGAGGACTGGTATGTATTATCATGCACCCCTAATTCTATGGCCTTCATGTATTGTTCTGAGAATTTGAGGGGAAAAAGAAAAGGTCTTTAGGGCATATTTGATAATAGGTCTTGTATGTTTTGCATGATTTGGCTCATTTTCACACTAGGCTTCAATTAAGCATCACATGATTTCTGTTATGATAGTGAAATTAGAATTACCTACGAGACTGCGGCAGATCTCCTTACTCTGGGTTGGCATCTCCGTAGTCTAAGAGGTATAAGGATTAGGGTAAAATAACCTACTTTGGGCATGTGTTACACCTTTTATTTATAGTGTTTAGAGGGTGAATCTAGAAAGGATTCGGGTAGAATCCGTGCGTAATATACACAGGATCCTACGTGGATATGATCTAGATTACGTCTTTATAGGTTGACATGCTCCCAATAAAGAGTGTTCTTAGACCAGCCACAGCTTTAGGCCTAATCTAGGAACCGATCCTTAACAATTTTTGTGAACTACATAACTTGCATACTACTTTGAGGCCTAGAAAGTAAGAGAGATATATATTATTTAGTATTTTTGTTAGTAAATAGGTTTCCAGTGTATAAATACTTGAAGTTTCATAGTTCTTGCACTGCAAGGCATGGTCTAATGACATCTATGTATGTTTTACTTAAAAAGTGCATTGGGTTCAAATCTTGATTGTTACTAGAAAGTGGTTATATAGAATCTATGGAGAGAGAAGCGTGTGTGTGTGTTAGAATTTCTATGGACAGATTTATGAATTGTAATGGATAGATCAATTGTTCCTTATGGCTCAAGTAAGCAATAATAATAATTAATTCATTAGTTTTTATTTTATGGCATGAATTAGGTGGGACAAGAAGCCAATATCAAATAGAGAAACAGTGAAGGTGCCACTCCTTGGGCGAGCTGCAGAAGTGACTCGTAGGGGATCAATGCTGCTAACCCATTTATTTATGGGCTTTGGAAAGGACCCAAGAGTCTGAAAATAACCACAAAATTCAGTTTAGCCTATTTTGATGTAGATGGGCCAGTGTGTTAGACCAAGTCTTTTATATATACCCCTTTTTTCATCTTTGAAAATACCAAAAAAATAATGTTCATTGAAGCTTGTATAGTTTTGGTGGATGTAATATAGAATATAGTTTGTAAATTTACCATTATATAGATTTGTTCGGATGTTTCAAGTTTATTAATGAAACTTACCCGCTAGTAAAATGCGATATTAGTTAAGATTATAAGTATTTTGGTGTCTTAAACTCTTAATCGATAATAATTATCACAAGGTGAATATTCACATGAAGATGGTATTGCAAACTGTTAGATCGTTCATTCAAACATATTTAGTAAAATACGTTAAACGATCATGTGAAGGTATCTTTATGAGAGTATTCACCTTATCATAATACTGTGAACAAATACGACTAAATTATTGGTTATATTGCGAATAAATACCCTCTTTACTCTCTAATAATACAATGGAGCAACAAAATATTTACAGAACATGAAAGCTAGTATATTTTGCATGAGATAGATACATAGAAGATTCAAGTTATTTTGAATAAGTAGTTAGTATTTAGATTATTTTGTTCTAACCTAGAAACACAAAATATGGAAGAAGGGCCCAAAAATCTTTGTAAGCAGAATGTCATATGCATGATGGTAAACTTTTTTGCACTTATCCTCGTTAACTTTGATGCCAATATATAAGTTGCCTTTTTGACTGGTCATCTCCAATGTCTTGGCCTTTACAACAACATTCCCTCCTAATATCCCCCACTACTACTAATAACTAATAACTAAATTAATTATTCTTTTCTTTTATATATTTGGAATGTGGATCCATCTATGTTTGTCCCTTGCTAGTTGAGGGATCCAAGGTGCAGATGAGATGCTATGATTGTGTGTCACAATTATACACTGATTATTGGAGGGTTTTAGATCCGAGAAATCCCTTACTTTCATGCAAAAATTCTCTCTTGCAACATAAAGAAGCTACGTAGTGGCCATAGTTATTAATAAGAATCTATTTTGTATCTTACAAATATTAATATTTGGGTTTTCTTTTATTTATCAATATAAAAGTCATTTTAGTATTTTTTTTAATAAGTATTTAAAAAGTTTGCAAAAATACCATAATTCTAATAACAAAATAATAAAATGTTATCTGTTATATTTGTTTATTTACATATATCATGTTTCATACATTTTTCGATTCTAATATATACTTTATCCTGATTGTTAATTTAATGGCTAATTTTATTGTACACATAGTATTATTGTAGAATAATTGGTATGAATTTTCTTAAACTTTTTCCATTTAGAAAAAATAAAAGAAAAGAACTCAAAAGAGGGTGGTCTTCTTCACATATAATAAAGGCAACACAACACAAGCCGTTTGAGCTTTATTGTAATTTTTTTAATTTTTAATTTTATTTTTATATCTCTCTTCTCTTTGCTAAAGACTGCAAAAGCTCAATGTGTGGAAACTTTGTCTCCATGCCAATCCTCAAATGCCACTATCTCCCTTGCCTCAAAAGTTTGGGGTGTTAGGGTGACAAAAGAAACTGAAACATTATTCAAAGCATCAAAATAAAGCATATAGAAAAAAAATATATAAATAAAAATAAATAGATATAAATAAAGTTGCAGTGCCTTTGCAAAGTATGAACATACATTTTGAATGCTTTTAGAGCATTAAATGAGCCCTAAAAAGAATACAATTAAGTGGGGTCTTGCTTTTCAAATTCTCTTTTGCTTTTTACCCCCTCCTTCTTTTTTTCTTTCTCCGATTTGTAATGATTTCTAGATCATGTTTTCGTAAGATTTTTTAAAACGACTAGCAAGCAAGATCGATATATATTGGAGTCTTTAAAGAACCTTTTCGCCGTCGATCGATCCGGATGAGTACTACCATGAAAAGTTTCAAATTATAGACCCCAAAATTTAAATTAAAACATTATATTATATACATGATCATGACGATGCCATTATATTTACAAATTAAAGAGTTTAAATAATTGGAGATTATT
>NC_029793.2:125533705-125535242 GCF_000816755.2 Arachis ipaensis
TAACTAATAGTTGTATAAAAGACACATGTCCAAATGTAGTGGTTATTAATTGTCATAGACTGTTAATAATTACCAAAAGAAAGTATTTAAATATCTTTTTAATGGTTACTTAATTATAAAAAAAATATTAACAATATTTATTGACGTTTAGTTATTATTGATCATAAAACATAAGTGTCAATAAAGTAGGTAGACAAAAAAATAGCCAGAACTTGTCTTATTTAATACTAATTAATTATCGCAACAATTAATGAATGCTAAATAAGCCAAGTTATGACTGGACTGATTTTCTTTGGTTACCAAATATTTCTGTAAAAATATTATTAATAAAAATATTTTTAACAATGAATATATTTTAACTTACTAATTTTTTTATTAATAAACTTTTTTTGTTTTTTTATAATATCTCTCGTTTCGATAAACTAAAGATTAATTTATCACAGATTTAATTTTCATTCAAAAATTTGCTGTTAGTGAATAAATTGTTACCATAACTATTTTAATTGGCCATCAAAATTATTGCTTATTTTTCATTGTACAGTTTGCAATAAAGCATGAATTTTTTTCAGCTAACGTTGAGAATAATTTGATAGAGAAATTAAGGATTCTGATTCAGGATGGAAATCATGTATTAGATTCAATTAATTTTATAATTAAATACTTATGATGGATGGTTCAAATTATTAAAAAAAAAGAAAAAAGGATCCAACGTTTACCCTTTTAGTTTCCAGAATATATATATTCGGAGAACATAGCCACACAGAAGAGACAATATATAAGAACTCATTTTTATTAAAATAAAATATATAGATATAGCACTAGGTAAGTAGGTATGCATGATTGGAACATTGCGAATTTTAACATGATAACACTACATCATTTTGTATTTTTGTGTATGTATATATATAAACCCTAAAAACTTATCTAGCTACTCTATCTCGTTTATGGACATGGTGGCCAATATAATTAAATAGTTAATTAATTAATTATTGCACATACTATTAATTATAATTATTACTCTAAGCACGATCATATCATAGGCACTGTATATATAGCAGTGTTTTGGATCAGAGTTCCTTGGATCTAACACGTTCTTGATTATATATAATATTTTATTATTTTATGAGTTCGTAGCAGCAGTCTGAATTGGACTACTGATTCATTTTTAATGTTTTATTCTTTTCAATTTTCACCTTATAATTAATTATTGGTTGATCCTATAAAGATTTAGTCTACAAAAGCCTCTTTCTCTTGTCGGCTTATATTATCATCATCATGGGGATTAATTCACTCATATGTTCCTCTTCCCCAAAACAACCTTGTCATTGCAATATTATCTATAAAATATACAAATTAATTAGAATGAGAAAATTAAAAGGAAAAAAGAAAAAAAAAAGAGATTATATGTCCAAAGGAAGAAATCAAATATTAACTTATGATATTAATATAGGTAGGGACAAATAAATTTCATAAGGATGAAAAGAAGATCCAAATTTGATTTAAAATAAAAAAAAGTAAATTAAATATTTAAAATATA
>NC_029793.2:125535546-125546072 GCF_000816755.2 Arachis ipaensis
TTACAAAGTGGTTATTAGTGTTAATCTTGGCGTAATTGGGTACAGTGCTCGAGGGTCGGAATTGTCTTATGGTGACAATTGCCGGTAAAATGCAAATTAAAGCCCCACTTTGTTATTAAATAATAATAATTCATAATTAATGGTTTATTGGTACTGATACAGTGGGTTGCTTGAGAACCGCTATAGATAAGTAGAAAACACATGGTTGCTTTTTTGTTATTGACAGTGGCGGAACTTGAAACAAAATTTTGGAGGACCAGATAAAGGATAATTGTCAACATATTTTTAATATGGATTCTATTTAAGATAAATTCGTCTAATCTCATCTCTCTTGTTTGGATAATATTGCCAAATTTAAAGCCGTTTTTCAAGGTCTCGTTCCAAAAAATTAAGGTTAAACTCATCAGATGTAACTTTTTGAACTTTTAAAGGTTGTATTTCATTTTTTTCGTAATTCATTAAAGTAGAAGAACTATCTACAGGTGTTGATATTGTAAAAGTTATATGTTCTCCTTCTTAAATATTAGCCTTCCTCTTAAAAAATGCATCAATTTTTTAATTTTTTATTATTATTTTATATAAAATTTGAATATATATCCTATAAAATATGTAAAGAAAAAGTTAGAAGGACAAATATTAAAATTTATAATATTTATTGAATTATTTTTTATTATATAAAAAATTAAATTAAATAAAAAGTAAAATATAAAATAATATTAAATTAAATAAATAAAAAATATCTAATTTTTTATATTTGAACTTAAAGATAGAGGAAGTGTTGCTTATTGAACTTATTGGATACTTTAAGTCATAGTAAAATATTTAAGTCAATTGAACTATTTTTTATCTTTTGAAAAAGTACTACTAATTTTTTTATAAAAAGTTTGAGGGGACCATGACCTCCCCTTGTCTCAACTAAGCTCCACCCCTGCTTATAGAGTAGGAATATAAATAAAACATGAGGACATTAATATACATAATTATTCAAATTTACTAATTGTACTGAAAAATCTAGCTCTCTCTAGAACCAACTACTCTAGATGAGCCGATTAAGGATTATATATATAGTTATTATTTAAATTTAAATTTTGAGTTGATTTGTTTAGTTAGATTAATTAGATTTAGATTTTATGTTTATTATTTTGTTATTCTATCAGTTATGAATGGATAATTCTCCGCATCCAAGCAATTTTAACATCTAAGTTCATTCAAGTGATTTGAGTTACGCATTTTTTTTTTCCGTTTTTTTCTTCCTTTGTACTTCTTCTTCTTCTTCTTCTTCTTCTTCTTCTTCTTCTTCTTCTTCTTCTTCACTCTGAATGCTACATCTTCTTCTTCTTCTCCTCCCTTTTTATTATTTTTCAATTTTGTTACTGTCGTTACCAACAACACCTCCTCCTCTTGCTCCTATTGGAATTTCGTCTCCTCCTTCTTTTTCATCCTTCTCCTCCATCATCATTATCATCATCATCATAATCATCATCGTTATCGTCATCGTCTTCTTCTAATACGCATAGTCGTTATCGTTATCATCGAATTTTTGTCATATTAATGATATTGTCTGATCCAAAATTAATTTGAATATATTTTTGTTCAAAATTGACTTGTTTCTAAATTCGAATTTATATAATGGATAATTTTTTGTTCATTTGGTATTTATACAATGATTTCATTTTGATAATATTTTCGGTTTTGAAATTATTTAATGACATCACAACAGAGAATCAGAATTAATAAAGATGTTAGCAAAATGTTGGTGTTGTTGGTGATGATGATAATGATGATGGAGGAGGAAGAAGAAAAAGAAGGAGAAGATAAAAGAAATTCAAATAAAAAAAGAAACAGAAAAAGCAGGAGAAGGAGGAGGAGAAGAAGATGGATGTGGTGGTACGGTGGTGGTGATGATGACGATAATATAAAAAAGATGAAGAAAAAGGAGGAGGAAGAGGAGGATGAGGAGGAGAAAGAAGAAAAAGACTGTTAAGAATGTGGGAAGTTGTTAGAGGAAGAGAGAAAAAGAAGTTTCTAGAGAACATAGTAAGAAAGAAAGATGAAATATTAATGAAATGAAATTGGCAATCGGTTACTGATTCTGTTAGTTGTCTAGCTATTTATATTGGCTGTGACAAAGCGAGGTGTATCTGGACATTGAGCCCAATCAGAATCTGCAAACCCAGAGAGTCTGAGTTCTGAGAATGCTGCAAAGAATAAGCCAGAGGCTGGTGCAGACTTGATGTACTTGAGGATACGAATTGCAGCTTGCAAATGAGAATCTGTTGGTTTGTCGAGGGATTCACTGAGCTTGCCTACGGCGAAACTGATGCCTGGCCGTGTATTTGTTAGGTACACCAAATGCCCAATAAGTCTTCTATACTGCTTAACATCTGTGAGAGGGGAACCAAATTCTTTTGAAAGCTTCAGGGTATATTCGATAGGGGTGGAGGCTGGTTTGGCACCCAATAAGCCACATTCTTCCAAAAGATCTAAGGCATACTTCCTTTGATAAAGACTAATGCCAGCTTTAGTTCTTGCAACCTCGAAGCCAAGGAAATATTTGAGATTACCAAGGTCCTTGATCTTGAATTGAACATCAATGATGGTTTGATTGATTGAATTTCGGTTAGATCATTGCCGACCAATACTAAATCATTGATATAAGCAAGTATGACAGTAAAGGAAGAATTAGCAGCCGACTTGGTGAAAAGGGAATAGTCATTCTTTGATTGTTTGTAACCATGAGTGAGAAGAACTGAACATAACTTGAGATTCCATTGTCGTCTTGCTTGCTTGAGTCCATAGAGGGACTTGTTAAGCTTGCACACTGGGTCAGGAGATGAGATGGGTAACCCTGGTGGAGGTTGCATGTACACTATTTCCTTTTCAAATCGCCATATAAGAAGGCAGTGTTTATGTCAAGTTGGTGGCAGTGCCAACCATACATGGCAGTGAGGGCCAAGACTAGTCTTACAGTGGTGATTTTAACCACAGGACTAAATGTATCCAAATAATCCAAATCATAGCATTGAGTGTAGCCTTTCGCCACTAATCTTGCCTTATATTGCTCCACTGAACCATCAGGATTGAATTTCACTTTGAAAACCCAACGGCTTCCGATTACCTTCTTGCCATGTGGTAAAGGGGTAAGAGACTTAGTCTGTTCAAGGGCCAAGAGTTCTGCACTAATAGCCTTCCTCCAACAATCTTCTCTAACAGTATCCTCATATGTTTTTGGTTCATCAACAGTAGTAATAGCAAGAGAAAAAGAGAGTTGAGTAGAGGATAATGAAGAGTAAGACACAGAATTAGAAATAGGATATTTACAATTAGATGATTGTACAGATTGTTGAGTAGTGATGCTATTTGTACATTGAAAATCTTTTAGATACATTGGAGGCCTCTTGACTCTAGTAGACCTTCTAAGATGAGATGATTTATCTATATGTTCTACAAGATTATGCTCTAAGGAATGCACTGGCAGTGATGGAAAGTTATTTTCTATGGAATGCAGTGATATTAATGGAGGAAGAGGGGAAACATTGTTAAGAGAAATGATAGGATGTACACTTGTGTGATTTCAGATTGTGTAAAAGGTAAATGTGTGTATGGATCATGTGTGAAGAGATCATCCCAATGAACAGAGGGGTTCGGCATAGCATGCATAGTAGGCGAAGGTGCTTCTGAATTGTCTTTTGAAATAAAAGGAAATACATACTCATAGAAGAAAACATTTCTCGAAAGAAAAAAATTGTCTTGTTTTTAAATCATATAGGAAAAAACCTTTGACACCTTCTTTATAACCCAAAAAACAGCATTTAGTTGCTTTTGCATCTAATTTCTTTCGATTATGAGTTAAAGTGGAAGCAAAAGCTAGGCATCCAAAAATTTTGAGATGAGCTAAATCAGGTAATCGTCCATGTAATTTTTCAAATGGAGACACATTTTGAATAATTGGACTTGGAATTCGATTGATCAAATGCACAGCATGGGAGATAGCAAGATGCCAAAAACATTTAGGAACATGAGACTGAAATAAGAATGATTTAGTTACTGCAAGAATGTGCTGGTGTTTTCTCTCAACAACTCCATTTTGTTGAAGAGTTTCCACACATGAATTTTGGTGTAAAATTCCTTTTGAAGCATAAAAATCAAAAAGGTTAAATTCCGGACCGTTGTCAGATCTTATACATTTTATTGACTTTAAAAACTGATTTTCAATCATTTTTGTGAAATTTTGCAGTAAACTAGAGACTTCAGATTTTGTCTTCATGAATGTTATCCAAGTAAAACGGCTATGATCATCTACTATGGTTAAGAAATACTTATAATCAGAAATGGATGTAATAGAAATTGGTCCCCAAATATTTACATGTATAAGGTCAAATACAGACTGTGTAACAGAATTTCTTATTGGAAAAGAAATTTTCTTTTGCTTAGCTAAATGGCAGGATTTACAAGGTGAATTGCCATTATCACAATCAATAAAAAGGAAAACTTTCTTCATAGTTTCTAAAATAGAATTGCTTAGATGCCCCAATCTTCTATGCCAAATTTGACTGCTTTTGGCTCGTGATGATGATGCATGTGTGTTTATATGATTCTGTGTGTTTGGTGATGAACGAGAGACCTCAGTGTGTGTTTTTGTATGACCGAGCGCATATAATCCGTCATTACTCTCAGCTGTGCCAATCATCTTCAATAGATGATGGTTCCAACTCTGACAGAATTTGTGAGAGATGAGAAATAGACAATTTAGTGATGAAGTGACTTTAGAATCTGACATCAAATTAAACTTGAATGATGGTATATAAAAGACATTTGTAATGTATAAATATTGAGAAAAATAGACTGTTCCGGCAATTTTTGTAACAACTGTGGACCCATCAGGTAAGTGTACTGAGACTGAAGTGATGTTAGTGAATGAATGAAAGAAATCAAGTGAAAAACATACATGATCTGTGGCACCTGTGTCTATAATCCAGGCACCAGATTTGAGAAATTTTTTATTAACAAATAACGAGACAACAAGAATAGTACCTTGAGTGATATTGAGATTCTTGGGTTGTTGTGCAGAAATTTTATTGATTGTGGATGATGGTGGTGTGAACTGTTGAAGAAGTGACATTAATGCATTCCTTTAGTCATTGGTCAGGCTATAAGCTGAGCTCTCACCCTCTTTAACATTGGCATTTTGTGAATCACTGGTTTTATCAACTTCATCAATGAATGTGTTGTTGGCAGCACCATTTGTGTCTATTATATGTCCAGTTTTTCCACCAAAGGAGCAATGTTTGGTGTTGTAACCTCTTCCTTGACCTCTCCCTCTGTCTGTAGTGCCCCCTCTACCCCTACCTCTGCCTCTATTGGAGTTTTGACTTTGTGTTGCAGCGTACAAAATCTTGGAATCTTGTAAATCAAGTGAGGGGTTGAATTGGCGTTCTTGCTGAGTTAACATGGAAAAAATGGTGTCAATATCGGGGAGGGGTTTTAGCAACATGATTTGAGTCTTGGTTGTGGAAAATTGTTCATTGAGACCTCGGAGGAATCTTGTTATGTAGTCTTCATTTCTGTAAAAACGCATTACTCCTAACCCACAATTACAATCACTGGTGCTTGTGGTACACAAAGGGATTGGTCTGAAATTGTCAATTTCTTCTCAAAGACCCTTCATTTTTGTGAAATAGGATGTGATGTTAAGATCAACTTGCTTAGCGTTGTACAATTTATCTTCATACAGTTCAAACATATGATAGAGATCACCTTGGTAATATCTTCTTTGCAGATCATTCTATAAATCAGATGCATCATTCCTCCATATCACACTTTGAAGTATATCTTGAGATAGGGACAGATTTAACCATGAGAGAATAAATGTATTACAGCGATCCCAAGCAGTGAATAAGGGATCAGAAATTTCAGGCCTGGGGAGAGAACCGTCAATAAAAGGGATCTTGTTCTTCAATTTCAAGACTAGCCATATAGATCGAGACCATGTAGTGTAGTTCTGAGAATTGAATCGAAAGGAAATGATATGGTTTCCTGGACTCTCACCTGGATGAAGAAAATATGGATTGTTAGGATCAGCCGAAGGATGTATTGAAGGTTGATTCAACCGATTATGAAGTTGAGTGATCTGAAGAAGCAATTGAGACAGAGTATTGAGATCGACATTTGGAGTAGCATTGCCGAGATCACCTTGTTGAGAATCCATGAGAGAAACCACGAAGAAAAGAAATTGGAAGCAGTGGTATAAAAGGCACAAAAAAAAAAAAGAACCAAGAACTGAAAAAGAATGAAGAGTAATCAATGAATCTTGAAATGTGAGATTCAGAACTTCTCCTCCTTAACTCGCTGATTGGAACGCTGTCGTGGAAAGAACCAAGCAGCTCTCATCAGTCTCTATGGTGTGAGTTTAGGAGAAGAGGAAGAAGAAGATGGTAAAGAATGCCATGGATCTGAAGGCGATGATACCATGTTACGAATGTGGGAAGTTGTTAGAGGAAGAGAGAAAAAGAAGTTTCCAGAAAACACAGTAAAAAAGAAAGATGAAAGATGAATGAAATGAAATTGACAATCAGTTACTGATTCTGTTAGTTGCCTAGCTATTTATATTAGCTATGACTAACAAGTTCATTACAAGAAAAGCTTAACTAATCAATTTGATAATCATCTAAATAATATATTATTAATTGCTAATCATACTCTAGTTAAATCACGTAAGGAGTCAGATAATAAAGACAAAGCCCCCCACAGTGTAAACTAAATAACTTAGTTGTTTGATTGCATAAATCGCTTAAATATATAACAAAACTCGTTATGAATATAACTACTTTCCTTTAATATATACCCTATACGAATTTGACGTGTAAACGTGTGATAATAAAATTATCATCTAATAATATAGCTCAATATTTAAGTTCAGCCAATTTTTTATTCAAAATATTTTTATTCTGTGAACTTTTTAGTTTTTAAATTATTGGTGTGTTACATGCTCACATGTATGTGTATAATTTGTTCTAGATGAACTTTTAATGCAACTCTAGCTAATTAACTAATTGATTAATTAAGTAGGGTTCAAGAGTTTTTCTTTTTAACTGAAAGCAATCATGTTTGATGAATTGGAACTTAAATCCCATGGCCGCACATATATATTTCTTTCATTATTGATTACTTTATATTTAGAATTCAAGCTTGATTGAGATTATTACGAAATTATAAGAGAAATGAGGATATGTGATCTTCCACAGATTAATCATGCATTAGTAGTAAAATTTAAGTTCTTAGCTTTGCCAAAAAGAAAATAAAAACAAAAAGCATCTTCTCATATTTTTTTTTAGTTGCTAGAGTATCCACGAAATAGAGTTAACAAATTTTGTTTTTTCAACTTGACTCAACACGAGAGTTAATTGGGTAAGTTGAGCTAAACTTGTAGATTCAATATACATATATAAAAGAAAAATAAAATAAAAAAATACAGAGAATAATAATGCTAACCTTACTTTGAATTACTACATATATACTTGAGAAGTTGAGAAGTTTTATTTAATTATTTGCATGTGCATGAAAAACAAATCGAAAATTTTATCAAGAAGGTTGCATGAAACGGCATGCTTATTATTAGGGATAGCAACTGGAGAGGGCGGGGGCAGGGGCGGAGGATATTTTTTCGTTCTTTATTTTTGTTCCTAAATTTGTTCTCTGTCTCCGTCTTAAATTCTGTTGTAAAAGAATATTGTCTCTTTATCCTCATTTTTTGTGGATTTTTATTTTTTGTGGGGTCTCATTTTTCATCTTTTTATATTGATCATTTATATAAATCTGAAGACCAAATTGCTGATATTTTTACGAAACCCCTCTGTGAAGATAGATTCTGTACCTTGAGAAAAAGTTTGGGAATGTTTGATTTAAGTTTCATTGAAAATTTGTGAATTTTTTAACTCTGTTCAGTTTTGTCTCGTAGGTTTGGACGAGATAAAAACGCAAGCTTGATGGAGGAGCTCTGTTCAGGGGGAGGCAACACAGATTTAAATTCTCCTGGCCCCGTTGGCCCAGAGAACTCTCTGTTACACCGTATCATCACTCATATCATCACTCCTCAAAGTGGTTCTCATCATAGAGTAACAGTTTCTGACTCTATCATCCTCTTTGCTCTTATTACTTCCACTCCAATTTCATTTGCTTATATTATGACACGTCATATGTGGGAAGCAGTAAGAAGCACAAAAAAGGCTAATCTTCCTTATGGCATGTTTCTTACATGTATATTTGAATATTTTAAGGTTGATTTGTCTAATGAATCTGTTGAGAACAAAGTGTCACAGATTAAAGGAGGAGGAGTTTCGAACAAGAAAAGCAAGCAGTCTGTTGCCTCCGAACCCTCTCTAAGCGATTTGGAAAGCCACCCTGAACCCTCAAAGGTCACGGCATCCATCAGGGAGGCTCTCAGTGAATTCCGCAACATGTCCAAATTGATGCTTAAGTCAAGCAAGGCTGCCCGGAAACTGGCATATGCAAATGAGAAAGCCTGGAAGAAATGCTATGAAAGGGTCGGTTTCATGATTCAAACTTTTGATGATGAAATGGGAACAGGAGATTCTGAAGATGATTCTGGTTCTGAGTTCAATGTTTCTGATGATTAGTGACTATTCCTCTACTTTTATTTGATATTGGCAATAATAGGCTCAATCCTTCTTTTGTTTTTTGTAAAGGCATGACTTGATACTCCCTGCCGTATGATACTCTGAACAATTACTGCTTTGTTATAAATATTATGTATTGCTCATGTCTCTTGTTGCAGGTCTTTATGCCCCTTGATGCCAAAAGGGGGAGGAAATTTAGATTCCAAAATTGAAATTGGAATAAAACAGGGGCTGGAAAAACAGGGGACAAGGGCTGAAATTTTCAAATTGAAAATTCATGATTATCCTTGTTCAAAGAATGCATTTGCTCTATTATAATCCCTGCTGAATGAACTGCATTTGGCACTTGGATTATAATGATGTTTGATATATTGTGATGCCTGGCTAATGGTTCATATTTGACAAACTTGTTGGTTTAAAAAATTTATTTTTGGCAGTTCCTCTAAACTGTGATATCTAAACATCTGCCATGTTTTGTTGTACTAATATGTGTTTCAAAAATATTTTCCTATTTTGAATGACATTGCTCTGATATCTGGACTGGAAAATGTTTGAAAACTTTCTGAACAACACTGGTTTGTGTTATGTTTATATGTGTATGTTTGAGCAGATAATCAATTTATTGATAACAAATGAATTTTGATTATCATCACATTCTGCTCATAAATCAAGCATTCAACATTTCAAAATAAAACATGTTGAATAACATTGTTACTTGAAGCTTGATCCAATTGTTACAGGTTAAGTGCTTCCCTTGATAAAAATAGCACATATTAAGGGGGAGCCATGTGACAATTTGAAAGGGGAAGAAATTCAATCTTCAAAGGGAGTATTCTTTACTCTATCTTTAAATTTCTTTCCATTTCAATTTTAATAATGTTTGTCATCAAGGGGGAGATTGATGAGTTTGGAAAACTCTAAACTAAATTGATGATGATCAAACATTATTAACAGCAAAATTATTAAGCTAATCTTGGTTAATGTGTTAACTAAAATAATTTTTGTTGTGCAGGATTAATATTGGGCCGAAAACAAATTTATCATGCTAGCCCAATTTACATTCAGCCTTGGTTTTGATAATAAATAATGAAAATGGCTGTTTTAATGTTACTTGGGCCCAAATGATTTTGATTACTCTAAGCCCAAGTGGGTTACATGCTTTCCATTTGTTTTATGCATGCTCCAAGTTTTATCAGGAAAGCAAATGTTATTAATGGGCCAAGATCAAATATTGTTGCAATCAAGCCCATATGTTATAAGAGTTCCTCATGCATGATCCGAAACCAAAGAAGGAAGAAAGCAAAATTGCTTTCAACGGATCCAAAGATTCAAACATTAGATGGATTCCAAAATTCATTTAATTGCAATGTGTTGCATGGGAACTATGAGAGAGAACATGAGTGACTTTGATTTGATGGACATTATTGAAGCTACACGTTACTCAGTAAAGGGATGTAAACATTTACTTTGCTTTATCAAACCACTTTAGTTAATGTCCATATTCTCTTTCTTCTCTCTCACAACTCTTTCTCTCTTCGGTCATTACTCAGGAAATATTGGCAGCCATGGAAGCAAAAGTAAGCTTCCGAGATGAAGAGAAAGCAAGCCTAAAGACCATCACAATGATGGCAAGAAAACATACTAAAATAAAAATGAGCTGTGGCTAAGATATTCATCAAATGTGGTTAGATTTGGTGAGGATATCTTGAGTCTTTCATGCTCAAAATGGAAGAAGAAGATTCGGCCAGCAAGGGAGATTCTTGAAGCATGACTTGTCTTCGATTCTGCTCAACCACCACAGGAAGTAGCTAGAGTGGCGAAGCGATGGTTGAAGGCAGAGATTGAAGTAGATGAAGTCATCATCATCATGAAGCATCAAGGGCCAGAATT
>NC_029793.2:125549990-125552627 GCF_000816755.2 Arachis ipaensis
CATCTTGGAGAGCAAGCCAAGGATGGAGAGCTCGGATTGATGAAGGGTGATGATCAAGAAAGGACTAGAGGTAATTGCATGTTGGTTAATGCATGGTTATCTCTTCTCTCTCTTTGTGGCTGAACCGGTTTTGTTGAAGGAGGAAGAAGTTGGTTCGGTTTTGGCTTCAAGTGTGGAGGCTTTCCTCTTCTTTAAAAAGGGGGAACAACCACTGTTTGAAGCAAGGAGTAAGATTTGAGAGTGCAAGGCACAGTGTTCTCAGAGCTACCTGAGCTAACAGTTTTCTCTTCTCCTTCAATGTATTCAGTTTTGTATTTTTCTGTTTAATTTTGTCATGTCTTGAGTCTCATGGAAAAGGCAAACAGTGATGTTTGTATGAAAAAGCCATAGAGCGGAAAAAGGCAGAGAGTGCAAAATTAAAAGAAAAAGCCATAGATGTCTTAGAGTTCCTTTGTTCATCTATGTTGTGTTTCATGATTCTGTGGGAATCCCCTTGTAAGTTGGGTTAGCACTTTACAAGTTGTAATCTGTTTGATTATAGTGAAATTCCATCATTGTTGTGATGGAGACTGGATGTAGGCTGCACTGCACTTAGCAGCCGAACCAGGATATATCTTGGTGTAATTTTCTTCCTCTTCTACTCCATTTCTGTTCTCTACTACACAGGAGCAAAAACAAAAAATGTCTCGTGCCAAGTGACGAGACAAAATGAAAATGTCTCGTGGCTAAGGACGAGCTAAAAACAGAAAAGTCTCCTCTGAATCCAGCAAGTGTTAGCAAGCAAAAAGGGGCTAAGATTCAACCCCCCTTCTCTTAGCCACTGAAACCATCAACGTTTGTTTCGAAAGAATTTTGGCCATGATCTCCATTCTCACAAAAAATTTCTCCGTCTTCAAATTTTCATTTAGGGCGGTCTCCGTGAAATCTCTGCATTTCGAAAAATTTTACCATCTCTATTTATTATCATATTATATTGAATCATTTTTATTATCAATATAATTCAACTACCAGAATTATACGTAACTATAATTATATTGATAATTGAAAAAATATTTGGATGGATTACATTTTATATATATCATTGAGAGTTGGCGAAGATTGAAGATCTTAATTAAAACATTAAGAAGAAATTAAAAGTTAGTTGCAAAATCTTTTCAAAAAGGAAGCCGTAGGTTTCTTGTAAGCTAGGGAAGGCACATATATAGGTTTATTTTGGATTAATTCAGTGAAAATTTATTGGCAAAGAGAAAGGTCAATTTAATTTTTGTCTCCATCTTTGCTTCTTTTAGAGCATGAAGGATCAATTTATTCCTATCTTTTAAAGCCTTTGCCACTTTGCTAGCAAGAGACTTGGTCCACTTCATAGTTTCATTGTAACTTTGCTTTCACCTATTCACTCTTTTAAGAAAAAGAAAAAAATTGGTGAAAAAAATAAAAAGAAAAGAAAAGAAAAGATAAAGGACAAAAAATAAATAAAAAGAATATAAATCCATCATTGTTATGCTAGCTATTATTAGTAGTTAATGCCTAAAAGAATGCTTAACAAAAGGCATGTTTTATTTTGCTAGTCCATTAGAGAGAAGTACTTTCTCAAATTTGAAAATTTTGAGTACCTTTATTAATTCTAGGCAATATGCATAAATTTAATTTTCATACATCCTGAATTATTTAAAATAGTTTTATACAAATAATTGATCGCGTATTATTACATTAATAAAATAATCAATTTTTTAATTCATTACTTAAAAAGCTATCTAATTAATAGTATAAATTTTTTTAATGGTAATAAGTTCATCAAAATATATATATTTGAAAGACTACTGTTAACCTAAAATGATGTTTGCAAAAATATTTAACATAATAAGCATATCTTAAAATTAATTAATGCTCAGTATACTTAGCTAATCAAACAAGATTGTGATTATTATTGGAGAATAATGGCCAATATAATCAATCATATAATGCATGGAATTTGGAAACTCTCTCTTTAATTTGTATATATTTTTCAGCGGAAGTTATTTTTTCCTTTTTTCTTTTTTCCAACTTGCATTGGTGGTATATTTTGTTACATTATATTCTGTTCAATATTCTTTTATTATATATTATCATTATTGTTCCTTTTATATTTTGAAGTGACATTATTAGGAGTGTAAAAATGAAAAAGTAGTCAAATCAAACACCCATATATATATATATATAGGAAACAATGCAAACTCATATATGAATATAGTTAGTTCCAAAAAGAATATAATGCATGAGAATAGTTAGTTCCAACTAGCATATGCTACGATCGAGTTTATGTAATAATCTAAGTTCACTGATAAAACGATTTTGGAAAATGAATAATTATTAATAGCTTTTGGGCAAGTTGATTTTTCTTTGCAGTATGCTTACGCTATGAATAATTCCTTTATTCACCTTTCCAAGACCTTTAATTTCTTTTCTTTTTCTTCTTTTTTTTTTTAAAGTCATATTTCCAAAAGATGTGTATTTGAATACCAACAATGAGAATTGGGTGAAGTAATTAATAAGCAAGTATACTACTCTCTTCACACAATTTGAATCCTAACATACATAATGTTTCGGGTTTAAAATTTTAAAAATAGTATTTACACATTAAAAATAATCACTAAAATA
>NC_029793.2:125552834-125553219 GCF_000816755.2 Arachis ipaensis
AGATAAATAGATTATTTTTAATTTTCATATGACAATGTTAATAACATATAAGACAATCAAAACTTTTTTTTTTTTGAAAGAGATGTATCTTATATATAAACGTACTAGCTATGTATATATGACTAAAGCTGTAAGAATAGTACTATACGTTATGCTGACAAAGAAGTTTTATGAATGCCAAGCATGCATGTGTTTCTGCGAAAATCCTGTTTTATCATCCAACACAAGCTATCACCTAATAAGGCCTGCAAATTTTTACACTTACTTTTCTGAACCAAAATACAAACACAAAAATTGTCGCACATGCATCTAATTTGAAAAACTGTTATATACATTTCCTACTATATACTATTATCAACTAAAAAAAAAAAAAAATACTAGTTGC
>NC_029793.2:125553242-125553480 GCF_000816755.2 Arachis ipaensis
CTTAAAGTTTAAATATTCAAATGATCATATTTTGTATCTATTATTTACTTTTTAAATTTCAAATTTTAGGGTCTCTACTTCAACATATATAGATTCTTTTTTATTCTTCTTTTATTTTTTATAATTTTTATGCACATACCATTTTAAATATTAATTAATAACATCACTTTCAGCAAACATTATAGTGGGGGAAATATTTAGTACACTGTCATATGCATGCATGTGAATATGTGATGAA
>NC_029793.2:125553550-125554357 GCF_000816755.2 Arachis ipaensis
AGGCAAGTTCGACACCAAAATCAGCACCAAAAAATTGGCCCTGGAGTTTTATTAGAATTTTAATTTGTTTTCAATAACACAATGCAATCTTTTGTCGTATAATAAAATTCATATCAAAATAAAGGACATGAATGATAGACTGATGGTATAGAGAAGTGCCACATCTATCAATTTCTTCTGCTTTTGTTTTCTCCCTTTAATATTTAATGTTCTTTACTATATATTGCATAATATATACACTTCTCAATAATAATGAATGGATCATCATATGATAAAAAAAGATGAAGAAACTTGCTTAGTCTAAAGTAGGTAATAATAATAATTAATTAACTAATCATCATACTCAGGAGCATACTAATTAAATTAAATTAAAGTTTGCATTAATTCAAAAAGATTGAAGTACATCAACATATACACATACATACACAGAGAGACTCATTGCTAAATATACCATTTCCCCATAACAAAGCTTGAAATACTACATAAGTTGTATCTATCTCTAACTAAACAAGCTAAGTGCAAATCACCTTTTCTTTTTTTTTTTTTTTGCCCCACAAAATCTGTGTAACTGAAAAACATAATAAAACAAGAAAAAAAAAGGTAACACCCAAATTTGTCATAGGATGATAATAATGTTTAATTATTATTTTCATGCATTATTATTATCCTATGATATCATGATAATTCTTGTGCACTAAAATTAATTTGCTTATCAACTAACTCTAAGATACCAATAATGTCTCCACCTCTAGAAGCATCATCTTCAATGGCTATATTCAGATCCAAACAAAGGCTCATGGAACTTTT
>NC_029793.2:125554452-125564307 GCF_000816755.2 Arachis ipaensis
CCTTTGCATTCATCAGAAGAAGGTTTTGATGATGAAGAAGAACTGAAGAAACTTTCACAGCTGAAAATGACAATGGCATCCTTGAGAGGAACAGATTCACAACCAGGAAGCATCAAACTACCACTCTCAATGGCTTTCTTGATACCCTTTTGGGAAAAGTTATCAACTTGATCCAAATCTTCCATGAAGAACACTCTATGAGGATTCTCATTAACTGCCTCACCAAAC
Source organism: Arachis ipaensis (assembly GCF_000816755.2). Classification (NCBI taxonomy): domain Eukaryota; kingdom Viridiplantae; phylum Streptophyta; class Magnoliopsida; order Fabales; family Fabaceae; genus Arachis; species Arachis ipaensis. The sequence goes on from NC_029793.2 coordinate 125,554,681, forward strand.
CTCTGAAGATAACTGCTTCCAAACTCATTCCTTGGCCTCTTCTTCTTATTGCAGTGTTTGGATTCATCAGTAACATCAGTAAGGAAATTGCTCATGGAAATTGTTACAAAGTTAGCATAAGATCCAAACACAGCCTTAGCTATCTCCTTTGAGACACTCTCCTTGGCTTGATTTGAAGAATGATCCAAACCCAAGAACACCATCCAAGTCTCTTGCTTCTCTTCTTCTCTCTTCACCAATCTGTTTTTGTTGCTCATCATTCCTGATCTGCATTGAAGGATGGTGCTTGCAATCTCATGAACAATCTTGCCTTTGTTGTGTTGTGGAAGTTGAAGATGAAGAACTTTTCTGTCCAATGCATCAGAGAGAATCTTGAGATTCTCAGCATTGAGTTCTTTGAACATCTGAGTGCTGTCTAAGCCTTCAACTGCTTCACTTGAAGAAGCTGAGTTTGGACTTGAGTTTGGATTTGACAAGAGATCTGGTTTAGGGTGGAGGGCATTATTGTCATTGTCATTGTTATTGTCTTCTCTATGATCTGGCATGAACATTATGAGGTTGTTGCCATCATAGCAACAATTTTCATCACTGCCATTTTCAGTGTATAGTAACTCACATTCTCTGATTGGTTCTACTTTTTCCTCAGTGGAAATGCTTATGATTGGCCAGTTTATTAGGTGCTGGCTTTGGTGATGATGAATGTTGTTAGATTTTGCTAATAATTCATGTGATGATGAAACAGAAGTTGGAGATGATGGAGTTGATGAACCAAACAAAACTGGTTTTTCATGAATTGATGATGAAATCTGTCTGTTGTTGTTGTTGTGAACTGAATTGCAAAATGAGTTCCATTTCTTGCACACTTCCTTAAGTCTTATTGTATTTTCCTGCTGCATAAATAATGAATATAACAAAAGAGAATCAAAAATTGTTTTTTCATAAATATAAAAAAAATTTAATTTTAATATATTAAAAATATAAAATATATTATATAATTATTTAATTATATTCATTTGTTTGGATATTCACATAATATTTTTACTGACGTGATGTTATATAACTCAATATATATATAAAGTTATTTTATATTTGCATTCAAATTAAATTCATCAAAAATATTGGAATACCTCATACCATGATCTACTTGAAATGCTTCGTGATTTGTATATTGTAATGATAACAAGCTAAGGCCATAAAGCTTATGACCAAGGCATTGCCTATATATTATTCCGAAGTCATCCTTGGTAAGCATAAGGATTTGCAATATAATCATGATTTAAAATAAGATGAAAATTCATATATAATTATTTTTACGTGAAGTTGATAGTAAAAAATTATTAAATAATTTAACATATTTAACTAAATTATCATTTAACAATTATTAACTATCAATTTCACACAAATAAAAATTACATGTAAATTTTTACCTTAAAGTAAATGTTGGGATGTGATTTTATGTATATATACAACATAAAGCAAAATTAGTGGAAAAGAATGCAACCTCTCTCAAGCTATAACAAATTATCCTTCACAAAGTAAAGTTAATACCTAATACCTTAACTTATTAACTATTGTTTCGTATAAAAACTAAATGATTATTAGAAAGGTTTAGTGCGATTTTAATTCCTATAATTTTTGTTAAAAATCATTCCTAATGTTAGATTTTGTTTCAAAATTATCCTTTCGACTAAAATATCCTTCTTCTTTTTCCTCCTACTCACTATTGTATCGTTCAAATTTTGTGCATTTTTCGAACTCAATTCACACTTGACCGTTACCTAGTTCACCATTCGTATTCCATTACCACTACATCCCAAATAACCTTAACTCATTTTTATTCAACCTAAAATATATTAAAATCAAATTCATATAAAAAAAAATAAAATATTTTATATTATTCTTTTTATATATAATAATATTTGTTCACTTTTTGAATCTAAAAATCAAGTAGCAAAAGGTATATACAAACCTCATCTTCTATTATGAGAATTTTGTCTTCTTTTTTGCAATTTTGGAGCCATGTTGGCAAGGTGGTAGTAGTAGTAGTAACACTGCTAACTTTTCTGCTCACATTATTGGTTATGCTCTGAGCTTCTTTTTCAAAATTTAGTGAACAATCTCTACAGCAAGTTAGGTTCTTGAATAATGCATTGTTTCTCTCTTGACCTTGAAAATCACTGTAATAATTAAAACAACAACCATGCATTAATTACAACAAACAAAATAAAAATAATAATAAGAAAATATAAAGAATATAATTTACCTGTCAAAGTTTAAAGTTAGGCTAAGGCTTCCAACAGGAATAGTGAAAGGATGAAGCTCCCAAATAGATTCCAAAGAAGGATGAGAAATCTTACACTTCATGTAAGTCTTAAAGCTTGAAATCCCCAAAAGGCAAACCCTACTAGGAGTACTAGCATTATTATTCTCACACACCAATTTCTTCATCTCCATAACCATATGCTCCAAAGAACAATACAAGTTCTTTGAAGATTCATCAGAACAAAAGGTTGACCAAAAGTCAAACAACCATTTGAGGTCACCCAAGTAAAGAATAAGCCCTCTCCCAACATAGCTCCTCACAAGGCTCCTAATCTCCATCATCTTGTTTTCAACCTCTTCTTTGGAAATGTTCCTGAAAAACATCAAAGGAAGGCTCACAAATTGAACATACCTTAACTCCATTGGAACATTCCCAACCTCAAATTTCTCCATCACTCCCTTGGCCACTCCTTCAACATTGCTTAAACTCTCTCCCACTATCACTGTGTTCCTTCTTCTCTTCACCAACTCATTCAACACACTAACCACCTCATCATCATCATTTTTCATGAATAATTGACCAAAAGGTCTAGAAGATGGTGACACATTGTTGTTATTGCTTCCATTACCAAGAACAACTTGTTGTTGCTGATGAGGCCTTATGCTGGTTTCCTTGGACTCTTTCTGTGAAGAAACTTCCATTGAAAGAGCTTGTTCAACCCTAGCTTTGATAACTGTGCTTGAGAAACCAGCTTCTCTCATGACCCTACTAACGCTAGGGTCATCAAGGATTGAGATTATGAGTTGCTCCACCTCAATCTTCAAAGCCAAGATGTGTTGTTGTTGCTGCTGTTGGTTCTCAATGGATCCGCGGCGCTGGTGAGCCTGCGCGCGCTTGAACGCCGCCACCAGCGCGTTGGACAGCGACGGCGTCGAAGAGTACTGGTGATGAGGTGCCAATAGTGGGCTTTGAGTGGACGCCGGCAATCGGTTCAGTGCAACGTTGAAGCAGAGCTCCAACGCCTTGCACTGAAGCGGGTGCGAGTGGCACTGAAGGCAAGCCTTCCTTAGAAGGCCTGCAGATGCAGCCAGCATGGCGCTCGCAACGTGAAGAGGAGTCACTTGTGCGTGGCCCCTCCTCGTCGCGAGACTAACCGCCTGCTTGACAACAGTTGCAGCTTCAGGCGTGAGAGCCTGAAGCTGAATACTGCATATTCCTCCTCTCATATCTCTTTGCTGGCAAGAAGTGATAGTAAATAAAAAAGTTTAGAAGAATTTTGAACTATCTTAGAGAAGAAGTGTTAATGGGGTTTTTTCATTTGTATTATTATGAAGAGAGGGTGCAAGATGGATAGATATATATTGTGAGGGTTTTGTGCCTTTCTTGTTAGTGAGGGGAAGTTTTGGCTTTTTGTATGAAAGTGGGATTTGATTGCTTTATCTTTCTCTATTGATTGTTAGATGTAAAGGAATGTGGATTATCAAAAGCTTATGGTCAGTGTTATTTGTGGGAACTATATAAAAGAATTTGAATAATAATAAATAATAATGGAATAAACCACTTTTGTTAAGAATAAGCTCCTTAAAAACCTTGATGATGGGAAAAAGAGAGAGAGAGAGAAAAAGAGAAAGTGGATAAAAGGGAAAAGGGAGGGAAAGAAGGGAAGAGAAAAAAGAGAGAAAGAGAGAGAGAGAGGACTGTCTGTCTGTTTGAATGGACAGGAAACTATGGATACTGTGTTTGTGTTTGTGTTTGTTGAGTGAAGTGAATGACTGTGGTTTGGTTTTTGTAAGTTTTAAGACTTTTCCTTTTAACTCTTCTCGAGGGAGTGAATGAGGGTCCCAATAGGGAATAATTCCTTGAATGATTGATGGAATAATGAATCACACAATTCTCACTCAAAATTAGTAACTTCTTCAATGTTTTTCTAGTGTATATATTTTTTTTCTTCTTTTCTATTCATATTAATCATAAAAATATATAGTAGAAAATACAATAACAATAGTTTTGTGGTTAAAAATAAATATAATGTATACATTATAAAACTTTTGGTAGATACATCATTGTATGAAGAGATAAATATAATATGTTTATTTGTAAGAAAGATATTAATTTTTGTGTTTGCATTCATTGTGAACTCTATAGTTTCTCTTTACAACATTATTTTCTTGATTTTTTTTCAAGTTTTCCTTATTTTCCTCATTTTTCATCTAGTGTTCATCAACATTAAAAGTGAATTTATATAATAAATAAATTATTATACATATTAAATAAGGAAGTGTCAATTCAAAGTTTCAAACTTTATTTATCATTAAGTGAGTAATTAGATGAGTAATAAATCCATTGAAAAAGAATTTATTTACTTTAATTAGTGATACTAAATAAAGAAAGATAAATTAATAAAAAAAGTGTCAGTTGCTAAAAATAACATAACTAAACATTAACGGTCTATCTCTCAAAATGTGTCAAATTGTTTCATTATTAACAATACTATTCGAATAACTAAGTTGGATTAATCTAGTAATCACTCCATTAATCTGTTTAAGCAAATGTAGAAGTTTACTTATTCATGCCCCCAAAAAAGTTGTCTTTCTTTCAACATTTTAATGATCAGAGTCTAAATCATGATTTTCTGTTGCCTGATAAATTTTGAGGGTAACATAACATGAATTGATCATTGAATTGTTGGTTTTTTTTTTATTTTACGGAAAAATAAAATTTGTTGGGAGTTTAGTAATGCTGTGACTTGATGATAATAGAAAATGTGCCTTTTATTGGCATTCTCCGATTTTATTTTTGATAAAAAAAAATTTAAAATTTTCGGAATATATTTTTAACTAGGTAGCAAACATAAATAATCGAATTTGAACCTTTTACGCTTTTAATAAAGCACTTCTATTTTTGTAACTGAACCATTTTTCTTTAAGGAAAAAAAAAAAAAAGAATAACAATGGCATCCTCCCTCGATCTTTATACAAAAATTTCTCTTTAAGTAAGGTAGAAGGCAACTATATCTAAGAAAAAAAAAAGAAAAAAAAAAGGGAAAAAGTGAGGTAGAAGAGTTTAGGGTATAGAAGGGTATACGAGGTGAAAAAATATTACGTATAACTCTTCTTTTTTTTCTGAACCAAAAATAAAAAGATAGATCCTAGTTTAAATTTATGATCTCCTTAAAATTTCTTTTACTTGGATTATTGAATTATATGTCCGCAAAATTAATCCTGCGATCTAACAAACTAGAAGGCACCTTGTATCTGTTACTTTCTGTCTTTCTCTATAAAATTTAATATTTTTAAATAAGGACATAATTTTTTAGTTGAAAATATAATATAAACGAGCATTATAAAGAAAATAGTGTTTCTGTTTTTTTTTTTGGGTCACATTTATACTGTTTGGTCGAACCTTTTCATTGGTGGAAGCTCTGCAATCTGAATGTCACTATGACAGTGGCTGTATAAATTGGATTGGCTTTGAGGCCCACATTTCTAACAGCCCAATTATGCTTCAATTAAATACTCCTTCCATTTTCATACCAAAAAAGAAAAAAGAAAATCTCGTTTTACATTTTGTTTTTAGTTTTCACGGTATCGTTCAGCCCAACAGACCAAGATAATTCGCCGTGAATTTGAGTTCTATTTAAGGATTTACTGTTAATCAACAGGTTGCTACATATATAAAGTAAGATTTGAACTCTCAATCCTTGTTTAAGCGGACTAGTGAGCTAACTATTAGACCAATCCAAGTTAGTTAATTGTGTTTTACATTGTGAGAGTCATTTTGACCCTTTTGTTACAGTTAAAACTTAATAAATTTGCAGCAGAAACTTGACATAGATGGAGGATTTGTAAGTCTTTCATTAAGTCGAATTCGAGTTCAAACTCAGGAATGGTCATGAGAATTAAGAGAGTAGCATCTAGTTTGAAGGTTTTGTCTCAATGATAGTTGATTTACATAGCAGAGAACAAGTGGCTAGAAATTTGAAAGAGAACAGTAAATTTTGGACATTCCAAAATAGAGCATAGCTAGCAGCATCTTTATCCTGAATTCCTGCAGAACTCACTTTGCATGATGCATACAATATAGCATGTGTGTGACATATCACTGATAGAGGAACACATTTCCAGTTGGATGGTAAAATATTTTGTGTACTTGTACGATCTTGGACATCCAGTTAACACACTTTTTTATGTCTATATCATTTCCAATAGTCCAGTGGAAAAGTATTTCATCTAATTGATAACAAGTTAAAAACATAAATGCATCAAGTATCAATTATGTATTGTTCACACCTGAGATTATGTGAGACTAGTTTTACTGAAGCTACATATATCTTTTCATGGTAGATAAGTATTTAGTATTCTCATAAATCACAAAAATGGAAAAAGGTGAATACATGAAGAAAGTATGGCTGAAGAGAACCATTCTAGTGAATATAGCACCTTGCAGGGTGTTCATTTATTTTCTGGTATGCTTCAACTTTTCTGCCACAGAACCAAAATTTGCGGCATCATTTTCTTCTCAAAGAGACATGGCATTAACACATGACATTTGGATATTTGGACATTTGGTATCTCTCTAATTAGAAATTCTCTCTCTAATTTCATTCAAAAAGGCTTTTTTGCTACTTTAATTAACCTCTTGGCAGGCTAACACTTTGGTATCTCCAATCATAAAATTCCAATGATTGATTCATATCAGATATACATTTGTCCCTAATGTGTTCAGTTAAACTATTCAATATAAATGGAATATTTTCAGCTCTAGACTTTGAGGGATCGTCGGAGATGAAAGATTGTATTTGATTTTGTATTTCAATCCAGCTGCATCCGGGAAGTTTCGTAGCTTGTTTCTCCCTCATGAGCACCCTTAGCCTCTCAACCTCTTTCCATCTTCCTGCCTCTGCAAGCATGTTTGACAAAGTAACATAGTTGGAGGCATTAGCAGGTTCGAGTTCCAAAAGCATCTTGGCTGCTACTCTACCGAGTTCAAGGTTTTTATGTACTCGAGAAGCCGCAAGCAGCGAACCCCATAGTCCAGCATTTGCTTTCACCTTCATACCCCTCACTACATTGAAGGCTTCCTCAAACCTACCAACACGGCCAAGCAAATCAACTAGGCAGCTGTAATGTTCAGCCAAGGGTTCAATGCTAAATTCTTCAACCATGCATTTAAACAAAGCCAAACCCTTCAGAGCTAAACCAGCATGACTGCATGTTGATAACATACCCATGAAGGTAAACTCATCTGGAGCAATCCCCTCTGATAACATCTGCTCGAAGGCCTTAAACGCCTCATTTGCTAATCCATTCAAAGCATAACCCGAAATGAGGGAATTCCAAGAGATAAGGTCTGCGCGCCAGATATCTCTGAACACCTGTTCTGCCTTCTGTACCCTTCCACATTTTGCATACATGGCAATCAAGGCATTACTAACAAAGATATCATTTACATAACCACTCTTCAGAATGTATTCATGGAGCTGCTTGCCTAATTGCAATGCTGCAAGATTCGCACACGCGCTTAAGGCACATGCAAAAGTTGATTGATCTGGTTTCTTTTCTTCCTGTCCCATGATAACAAAACTCTTAAGAGCGTCCAAGTATAAGCTATTTTGTAGAAAACCTGCAATAAGAGAATTCCAAGAAATTATATTCCTTCCTTCCATGGAATGAAAGATCTCCGCTGCTCGATCCATCTTCCCTGCCTGAGCATACCCGGAAATCATGGTATTCCACGAAACCGCATTCTTGATGGGCATTTGTCTAAATAGGTTATAAGCTTCTTCCATTCTTCCACTCTGTGAATAGCCTGAAATCATGCTGTTCCAACAAACAGCATCGCGAACATGAATTCGACTGAACATTTGACCAGCCTCATCTATTCTTCCATTCTGTATTAATCCGGACAACAAAGCAGTTTGTGCTGCCATGTCCTTGCAAGGCATCTGATTATAAATTTTCCTTGCCTCATTAAGCTTACCAACTCTAATGTACCCATTAATTATTGTAGTCCATGACACAGAATCTTTATCTGGCATTTCCTTGAACAGCTTTACAGCTTCACCAATTTGCAAGTCTTGGACATAGGCTGCAATCATTGCATTCCACGAGACCATGTTTTTATCAGGCATACTATCAAAAAGCTTCCTAGCCTCCATAAGCTTACCGTGTCTTGCAAATCCACACAACATCGTAACCCAAGAAACAGCACTAGGATTTGGAATCTTTTCAAACAACTGCCAAGCAGAACTAGGATCACCACAGTTAACAAACCCAGCAATCATCAAGTTCCATGAAACTGCGTTCTTGTTGGTCATCCTCTCAAAAAACTGCAATGCTTGATGCATTTTACCATTCTGGGTATACCCCGCTAACATCGAGTTGTAAGAAACCAAATCCTTTACCGGTGTCCGCTCAAACACTTCCTCGGCCTCGCGGAAGTGACCCTTCTTCGCATAACCTGCAATCATGGCATTCCAACACGCAGTGTCCAACTTATCAGGAACCAAATCAAAGAGCTCCCTAGCCTTATGGAGCATCCCCTTACGCGAATAGCAAGTTATCATCAAAGCCCATGAGAAGTTATCTCTGCCAGGCATTGTGTCAAACAAGTGAGCGGCTTCTTCAACCATGTTGTTGTGAACATACCCAGCAATCATGGTGTTCCAAGAAACCAGGTTTCTGTGTGGCATTTTATCGAACAGTTTGCGGGCATCACTAATCCTACCGTTTTTAGCAAAGACCGAAACCATGGAATTGTAAGTTACAAGGTTCTTGTGGGGCATGGTTTCGAAGACAGTGACAGCGTCTTCAACTTGGCCAAGTTTGCCAAGATGAATGATTCTCTGGTTCTGGTTGAAGACACGTTTTCCATGTTCAGCTATTGATTTGAGATTGTGTTTCATGGTCCATGAAGGAGATAGTAGGGGCCTTGTGTTTTGCGAAAGAAGCTACGTAACTAACTACCTACTATGATTGTTATGTTTGGTAACCATGTTTGCGTACAAGATATTCCAGAATCAGCATGTAACTTGGCCCATCTTCATGTTTTGGCTTTACCTAATTAATGGAAACTCTATCCCTTTTTCAACAATGATATATATACGAGATATGATTTTCTTTTTCTTTCAACTAGAGTGTGACCTCTCGGAGAGGTAAATTAATTACGGTTAGTATTAAGTGCCGGCAATTTTGTGATTTATAATAGTTAATTAGTTTTTATTAGTATTTTTAATAATATGAGATTATATTTAATAATATAAAATTATATACTCTTTTTTTATAATTAGATTTTATTAAAAGTGTTGGTCTTTTAAATTTTTTTAATTAATTATATTATATAGTGTATTTTTATAAGTATTATAT
>NC_029793.2:125564332-125572181 GCF_000816755.2 Arachis ipaensis
AATGAAAAATAAATATAAATTAATTTTATAATCATGATATATTTGAATATATATAATAAGGAGATGTGCCAAATTTAAACTTACTTGGATTTAGAAAAATAAATGAGAATAAAAAAATTACTAAAAAGATAAATATAAAATTATGAATTAGTTTTATAATCATGATATATTTGAATGTATCAATTCATTCTTGATAGAATATCGAAACGTCTTGACTCTTGAAAAGTTCGTAATGTTTCTTTGGTAGGTAGAGTGAGTCTTACTTAATCGATTCTATCAACTATCATATCTTATATAATGCAAACTATGAAGCTGCCTTTGAGTATTTGTAATCAAATTGATAGCATATGTCGCAATTTTGTTTGGAGTAGTTGATTTGGTTAGAAAGCCTCATCTTTTTAAGTGGAAAATTCTTTGTTCACCTAAGACGCAAGGAGATTTTGGCTTTAGACTTGTGTGAACTCTTAATAATACAAATTTGATGAATTAGATCGGAAACTTGTCTATAATAGAGAAGATCTTTGAGTTAAAGTTCTTTGAAATCAATATGGACGCCGTGAGGCTACTTTTCGTGTTGTTAAAGCAAGGCATCCAAAGAATTTAGAAGGATTTTTAGAATAATCTCATATGGAGGGTCGAATCCAATATTGAGATTAATTTCTGGACCGACCAATAAATTCTAGGTATTCATAAACTTGTGGACTGAGAGAATTTGCGAGTTTGTTATTAATAGTCACTGGGACTATGACCGGATTGGTACTATGCTGAGAGAGGATTGATATTATATTTTTGTTTCTATTAAATCGTTTTAGGGCATCGATAGTTTGGATTGGCTTATGGTATTGAGTGGTGTCTTCTCGATCAAATTGGCTTGTGTTATCTTTTTGGGACATGCGGATGACTCAAATGCTTTCTTATTCTAAAAAATATGGAAGCTGGAGGCTCAACGACTGCGGTCTTTTTGCTGGCTTGTAGCGCACCAGACCCTTTTGACCAATACTGTTGAGTTAAGAAATTAACTAATTTAATTAATGATGACAAACATTATTTTTGGGCAAAATAAATAATTAGTGTTGATTAATTATATTTGCATATTACTAATTATTTATTGTTGCAGGCAAAAAATCCAATTCCATAGCCCAAATGGAATGAAAAGCAAATAGAAAAGAATGGTGGGCTGAAAGCAAAAATAGAAGCCCAAGGAAAAGAAAAGAAAGAAGTCAGATGGGCCAAAAAGGGTTGCTCAAATGAATACCCGAACCAAACCTAGCTTAATTTCAATTCCCTCCATCTTGCTCTAACCAAAGCAACGTTCCCCTTTCTTTTGTCTTAGTCAAATCAGAGCTTCAGAAAAGTAAGAAAGAGAAAGAGAGAGAGCTTCTTCCCTAAGCAAATCACCAAAGAAGCAAGAAAGAGAAATTAAGCTTGAAAGGCAGATGTCATCTCAACAAGTTCAAACCAAATCTAGCTTAAGAAAAGATTAAAAGTAACTCATTTCCTCTTGCATGCATCAAAGCTTATTTTCTTCTTTCCAACTCTCTGCTCGGTCCGAAATGGGATACAAAGGAAAGTTGATCTATGTTCTTAACTGCTACAAATCCACGGTCACAAGAGATTCTTGGGGACCAAGTTGCATCTCTATGGTTCAGATTTGGTTGACCATAAGAAGACAATTTTGGTTACTCCTTCATGGCTTTCGGTCAAGTTGGAGAAGTCAGAAGCAAAGGTCCTACTCTGATGTTTAAGGAAAAAAAGTGAGCTTGTGGGTTGGTGAAGTACAGTGCTCAAGGAGTTGACCTAGGAAGATGAACCCATCAACATGCAAGGAGATAAAAGAAGATTTTCTGCTCATTCAGAACTAAGGAGAGAAAATCAGAGTTTGATGAGTTGTATTCTGTGAAGAGTTCCCTGAGAAGTTCCTCTACTTGGACAATGTTCTCTTTCAAAGAAGCATTCTGCCAAGATTGAAGAACTGAAACAGAGGCTTGCGAAGCTGGTTTTTCACATAGCAAAGAGGTTGTTGATAAAGTCAATCTCCTTCATGTTTTACAGATTGTGATGTATTATTCTATGTTTATCTTTCTGTAATTTCTTGTGAGAAAAGGTATTGTGAGAAAGCTCAAGTAAAAGCCATGAGTGGAAAAAGGCTGAGTGATACACTTGAGAGAAAAGCCTAGAGTTATTTTCTGATTTCTTTAGGTTGGTTAAGTGTCTTGTATCTTGTACCTATAAGGTATTCCTTTCTTAGTTGGGTTAGCCCTAAGAGTGAATAGTTAGGTATTAGTATAACCAATGTCAAGTTAGGTTAGAACTTGAGTATGAAATTGGTGTATGTAATACTTTTAACTATAGTGAAAAATTTCTCTATTGTTGTGGAGGAGACTGGACGTAGGTTGCATAGCACAAGGCAACCGAACCAGGATATATGCTGGTGTTAGCTTTTCTTCTCTCTGCTGTGTTCTGTTTTCTGATATTCATGAGACAAAAATAAATTGTCTCGTAAATTTCCGCTGCTGAGTACAAATAGAATTAGAATTGAAAGTTTGTTTTAAAAGGTCATAACAGCAACTTAAAAAGGAAGGCATAGATTCAACCCCCCTTCTCTAAGCCTACCACAACCTTCAATTGGTATCAGAGCTAAGGTCTCAAGAATCAAGCCTAACAGCTTGGAGCAAAGATCCAATGGAGAACAACTTGGGCACAACCACAGTTGCCTACACCCTCACTAAAGGCCAATCCAACAACCGGCTCCCTTTCTTCAATGGGAAGAACTATGCCTACTGGAAAGAAAGGATAAGGATCTTCATCCATTCCATTGACTACAACAAATGGAAGATCGTTGTGAACGGTCCAAAGATCCCAACAAATTCCAAAGATCCCAACAAAAATAAGTGCTTATGGAGTGGTGACTCCAAAAGAAGAAGCTGAATGGAATGAAGATGATAAGAAGAAGATGGAGCTGAATGCAAAAGAAATCAACCTTCTTCACTGTGTTATCTGCTTTGAAGAGTACCGAAAGGTGTCTAGATGCAAGACAGCCAAAGAAATCTGGGAAAAACTCCAGGTTACACACGAAGGCACTAAACAAGTCAAAGAAACGAGGATTGATATGCTGCGAAAAGAGTACGATATGTTCAACATGAAGGATGGAGAAAGCATTGATGAAGCGTTTGAGAGATTCTCAATCATAATCAATAACCTTTATGCTATGGGTACAAACTATGCAGAACAAACATTGGTGAGAAAACTCCTTAGAAGCCTCACAAAAGAATGGGAAATCACTGCCACTGTCCTAACCGAGAGCAACAACCTAAGCCCCATAACCTATGATGAGCTGAGAGGAAAACTCCTTGCCTATGAAACCACATACACAAACACCGACTCAAAGAAAAAGGTAATAGCCCTTAAGTCAAAAGTAGAACCAAAAAAGAGTGAGTCTAGTGATGGTATTTCAGATGATGAATTCTTATTTTTTGCTAGGAGATTTAGAAGGATGATGAAGAACAAGGGCAAGTATAAGGGTTCAAGCTCAAAGGAACACAAGATGGACTTAAGCAAGGTGACTTGTCATCATTGCAAGGAGGCTGGACACTTCAAACTAAACTGTCCAAAGCTCAAGAAGGAGGACAAAGGCAAGAAAGAAAGGAAAAGAGTGTTCGTGGCAGCTTGGGAGGATCTTGAGAACGACTCAAATGAGGAAGAAGATTCTGAAGGTGAAGACAAAGAATGTCTCATGGCTGGAAACAATAACTTTGATGAGGTAAATTACTTTGACTTGTCTATGGATGATTTACATGCTATTATTGATGATCTCACTTCAAACACCTCAAAACTGCTTGACAAGTACAATGAGTGCAGATCTGAAAGAGATGTGTTAAGAGCTGAAAATGATTTTTTAAAAGAAAAAGTGAAGGAAACTGAATGTGCTTTGGACATTATTGAAGAACACAGATTTCTAAAATCTGAACTTGAAAAACTAAAAGGAAAGCACATTGTGGATCCTTCTCATGAGTTAATTGCTGAAAAAGAAAGATTAAATGATATGATTAAAAGGCTAAATGGTGACTTAGCAAAATTTGCTCAAAGTTCTAGTAACTTGGACAAATTACTTGCAAGCCAAAGACCATTATTTGAAAAATCTGGTTTAGGTTATATAGCCAAGGAAGATGCATTTTTTAATGATTCCTCTATAAAATTTGTGGCTTCTTCATCAAATATTAAATTCACACCAATCAAATCTGGTCTTGGACATGTTCCAATATTTGAAGAAAAATTTAATGAAGTATACACAAGTGAAACTGAACCTTCACCAAGAGCCGAACCTAGTTCAAATAAACCAGGTTTGGGGTACATTTCGAAAAATGAGGTTGCTTTCAAGAAACCACCTTTTTACAACAAAACCTCATATTCGAAAAGTCCAAAAGTTCAAAAAAATTCTGGTGAAAATGTTTTTGTAAAGAGGAATGATTTTAATAAAAATCAATTTGTCAAAAGAAATGCACCTCCAAAAACCAGAAAATTTCAACCTTTCTATCATTTCCAACAAAGCAACTCACCTCAATTTCAGCGATACACATCAGAAAATCATTGTGTAAATTGTAAGAAATTTGGTCACTCATATGCACAATGTTTCATTGAAAAGAGAGTTGTAGGAAATAAAATTTACAATGTTGTTTGTGATTTCAATGCACTTGGGCAACCAAGATGGATTAACTTCAAAGGATCCAAATTAATTTGGATACCTAAGGCTGCTTGAAACTCTTCATGCAGATTTGCCTAGCATCCAAAACAAAAAGGACATGTGGTACATGGATAGTGGATGCTCAAGGCACATGACTGGAAGGTCAACTTATTTTATCAAACTAAACAAATATGATGGAGGTTTTGTGACCTTTGGAGATGATGGTAAAGGTAAAATTATTGATGTTGGAAAAGTAGGTAATGAACAATCTACTTTCATTGATGATGTGTTTTTGGTATGTGGCTTGAAACACAATCTTTTGAGCATAAGTCAGCTGTGTGATTTAGGATATTTAGTGATTTTCAAAAGGCTAGAATGCTGTGTTGTTGATGAGAAAACAAATGAAGTGCTTTTTGTTGCCAAGCATTTTAATAATGTGTATGGACTTACTCTTGATGAGCTAAAGGATCAAAATGTAGCTTGTTTTCACTCTAAAGAATCTGAAAAGTGGTTATGGCACAAGAGATTGGGTCATGCAAGTATGTTTCAAATAAACAAACTTGTAAAGAAAGAATTAGTAAGAGGTCTTCCTTTGATAAAATTTGACAAAGACATCACATCTGATGCTTGCCAAATGGGAAAGCAAACAAAAAGTTCTTTTAAACATAAGGAAGACATCTCTACTAAAAGACCACTTGAGTTGCTACACATTGATTTATTTGGTCCAACAAGAACTCAAAGCCTAGGTGGTAAACATTATGGTTTAGTGATTGTGGATGACTATACTAGGTTTAGTTGGGTTTTATTTCTTGCACACAAAAATGAAGCCTTTTCGGCCTTTGAACCTTTTTGCAAGAATATTCAAAATGAAAAGGATTTAAAAGTCTCTTCTATAAAAAGTGATCATGGAACTGAATTTGAAAACAATTTATTTGAATCCTTTTGTGAGGAATTTGGAATATCTCACAACTTCTCTTGTCCAAGGACACCACAACAAAATGGTGTTGTGGAAAGAAGAAATAGAAGCATACAAGAAATGACAAGAGCTATGCTTTGTGAGAGTAATGTTCCAAAATTCCTTTGGGCTGAAGCGGTTAACACAGCTTGCCACATTTTGAATAGAACAATCATAAGGAAATTTTTGAAGAAATCTCCTTATGAACTTTGGAAAGGTTACCCACCAAACTTAGATTACTTGCACATCTTTTGATACAAATGTTTTGTTTTAAATAACAAGGATAATTTGGAAAAATTTGATCCAAAGGTGTATGAGTGCTTGTTTGTAGGATATTCCACAACAAGCAAAGCATATAGGGTTTATCATCAAGATGCTAGGATTATTGAAGAGTCCATACATGTTACATTTTGTGATACTAACTTGGTGCAAAGTATTTTAGAAGAATGTGATGCAGGAAATCAGGCTCAAAAGGAAGTTGAAACTGTGCAAAATCGAGAAAATGAAATTCCTGTTCAAACTGAATCAGAAACTACAATTGATAAAAATTCAAGAGACAATTCTATTTTGTCTCATGAATCTGAAGGAAATCCTGAAACCAGCAGTACCCAGAATTCCTTGGTAACTGAATCTGCCTCCAAGTCAACCAGACCTTGTGAATGGAGATTCTTGAAGAATTATCTTGAGGAATTTGTCATTGGGGACGTCTCTCATGGAGTGCAAACTCGGTCTTCTACTAGAAAGGCAAATGAAGGATCAAATATTGCCCTTCTTTCACAAATAGAGCCTCAAAATGTCAAGAAAGCCCTTAGTGACCCTTCTTGTGTTAAAGCAATGGAGGATGAGCTTCTTGAGTTTGAGAAGAACCAAGTATGGACTTTGGTTCCAAGGCCAAGTGGAAAGAAAGTGACCGACACCAAGTGGATATTTCAGTACAAGTTAGGAGAAGATGGCAGCATTGCAAGAAACAAAGTAAGGCTGGTGGCACAAGGATATGACCAAGAATAAGGAATAGACTTTGATGAATCCTTTGCCCCTGTTGCCCGAATGGAGGCCATAAGACTTATCTTAGCTTATGCTGCATTTTGTGGTTTTAAATTATATCAAATGAATGTGAAATGTACATTTTTGAATGGTGTGATAGATAGAGAAGTGTATATGGAGCAGCCACCTAGTTTTGAAAATAAAGAGCATTCTAATCATATTTTCAAATTATCTAAAGCTCTCTATGGTGTAAGACAAGCTCCTAGAGCTTGGTATGAGAGACTTAGCTCTTTTCTTTTGAAAAATGGTTTTCAAAGAGGCACCACAGACACAACTCTATTTATTAAGGATTCTAATGATTCTTTTATTCTAGTCCAAATATATGTTGATGACATTATTTTTAGATCAACCAATGAATCCTTTTGTTCTGAATTTGGAAGACTCATGACAAGTGAATTTGACATGAGTATGATGGGTAAAAATTTTTTTCTTGGGCTACAAATTAAACAAACTGAAAATGGTATTTTTATTCATCAAGAAAAGTATGCCAAGGAATTAGTTAAGAAATTTGGTATGGAAAATGTCAAACCCATGGGAACTCCCATGCACCCTAATTCAAAATTAGATAAGGGAGAAACTGAGAAAGATGTTGATGAGACTAGGTATAGAGGAATGATTGGTTCTCTTATGTACTTAACTTCTTCTAGACCCGATATTGTGCAAAGTGTTGGATTGTGTTCAAGGTTCCAATCCAAACCTAAAGAGTCACATCTTTCAGCAGTTAAAAGGATCATTAGATATGTCCATGGCACATCCAATTTTGGTCTTTGGTATCCTAAGATCAATGATTTCTCTGTAGTTGGTTATTGTAATGCAGATTTTGCCGGTGATAGAGTTGATAGAAGGAGTACTTCAGGCTTATGTTGCTTCCTTGGAAAGTCCTTAAATGTTTGGTCAAGTAAGAAGCTACCAACAGTGGCCTTATCCACTGCTGAGGCTGAGTATATAGCTGCTTCTTTTTGTTGTTCTCAGCTTTTATGGTTAAAAACTCAGCTTGACGATTACAAATTAAATACTGAAAATATACCCTTACTGTGTGATAACATGAGTGCCATTAATATTTCTAAAAACCCAGTTTTGCACTCTAGAACCAAGCATATTGAAGTGAAATTTCACTTAATAAGAGAACATGTTCAAAAATGGGATATTAGCATTCAATTTGTTAAATC
>NC_029793.2:125572901-125577721 GCF_000816755.2 Arachis ipaensis
TCAACCAGCGTGTTCTGGACATGATGCATTTGCAAAATTTACTGTGCCAACCTCAAAAATTCAGATCATGGGTGGTCCTATGTGTTTCCTTAAATCCAACCACCTCTGGGCCCAAATATGAATGTTACATTTTTTGTTTGGTTGATATTCTTGTTGAATTGTGTGTTTTTTTTTGAAAGGGCTTTCATTTATTGATTTTTGGTCCAAAATTTAATTTCTTTTTTATTTTAAAATCAAATCAAATCTTTCTTTTATGAGGTCATTTCTTTTGAAGTCAAATCAGTGGTGATGCAGTTGCATGGTTTGAGAAAGTTTCTTTTGGGTACGATTACCAACACTCCCTCTCTTCCCTCTATAACTTCTCCTCAAATCCTTCAGTTTCTTCCCACTCACTCTACTACTTCTCTTCCTTCAAAAGCCTAAATCTAACTAAATGAGGAAGAAAGTTATTGCTAAAAGAGCACCGCGTGAAAAGATCCATAAGCTTCCAGGATATCCTAGACCATCAACTCGCTCTCAAGACCCTACCTTCACTCCCTCACCTTCTCCTCCTACATCTCCTCCTCGCACTGCTCCCATGGCGCGGACCAAGACCACGCCACAATTCCCAGCCCCTGCCAAGCCGATGCCACCGCCAAAGGCGACACCTCCCAAACCGGGCTCCTCAAAACCTGGCTCTTCAAAGCCAAGCTCCTCCAAAGGAAAACGTCAGGCGACTGAGGAACCTATTCCCGAGCTAACTCAACCTAAATCCAGGTCTGTTCCACTGCGCTCACAAAGAGGTAAAACTCGTCTCCCTCTCAAATCAGTTAGAGAACCAGACATTGATCCTTTCGCTCATAAGTCCCATTTCATGACATCTCACTCCAACTATAACCCCTTTCGATTCAAATCTGCCATGAACAATGATTTTTATGAAGGAGTCATACAGTATCACACCTTGTGTCCCTCTTTTCTTACTGATTTGCCATCCTTGAAAAAGAAAGGTTTTTCCTTTTGTTGAAAATTTAGAATTTTTAGATTGGAATCACCTTTTTAAAATTAAAAAGCCTGTGTATCCTCTGTTGGTCAAAGAGTTTTATGCAAATATGACATATCATGAAGGAAGTGTGCATTCTTATGTAAAGGGTCAAGACATAGTCTTAAATAATGAAACAATCAGTGATTCCTTGAAGTATACTGATGTTGGGCCTTGTGCTTATGCTTCTGTTAAGTGGGACGAAGGAGTCGGTGTTTCTTACAATGATGCTCTGGCTAGTATTTGTGAACATGTCTCCTTGATTGATGGCATAACACCCACTCACAAAGCCCTAGGATATGAACGTGCTCAGTTGCACCGAATAGTCAACTATATCATACTTCCTCAAAGTGGTTCATATCAAAGGGTTTCATACACTGACACTCTTGTTTCATATGCCCTTCTCACCAAAACTGAAATTTCATTTGCATATTTGATGGTTAGATACATGTTTGACTCTGTTAGGAGTGAAAAAGACAAAGCACTTCCTTATGGCATGTTTCTAACTTGCATATTTGAGCATTTTGGTGTTGACTTGATCAATGAGGATTATGAAAATAGACATTCATATCTAAAGGGAGGTGGTGCAGTGAAACAGCAAAAGGGACCTACTCGATCTGAAAGGGTGGTCTTAGATGATGAAGATGATGAATTTGTCCCAGAGGAATCTCCTGCTCCTTCTACCGAGGGTACTTCCATCTCCACTGGGAAGAAATCAGCTCTGCTGATTGTGGTTAAGGACGTTGTTCAAGAGTTTGTCTCCCAATCTAATCACATGATTGCTATGAGCAAGGAGCAAAGGAAACTAGCTAGCAAACATGAGAATTTCCTCTGAAAATCAAGGGATAGAGTGACTGTATTTATGAAGTTCATTGATAATCTGAACCAGAATGAAGATCAGGCCACTGAGGATGAAGAAGAAGTTGGTTCGGAGGGAAATGGATCTGATGCCTAGAATTTGTCTCATGGAAACTGCTGCTGCTGCTCTCTTTTTGTCTCATGAATTATGTTTCTTTTGCTACTGTTGAACTGTTTTTATCTTGGATGACTGTAATAACTTTAAATACTGCTACACTTTTAGTAGTTTAGTTAGTACTTTAACCTTTGCACTAACTCTCTCTTGCAGGATTTATGGTGATGGTTTGTTGCTCTTGCTTATTATCCACTCTTGATGACAAAAAAGGGAGTAATAGCTGCTGAATTGAATTGACTTTGAATTTGAATTGATTAACTTGTACTGCTGCTGAATTTTTTGTGATTAATTTGTGAATTTCTGATTGCTGCTGATGATAGTATTAAGCATAAAATTTTGCTTTACAACTGTGAAATGTTAGCCCTTGATTATTCATGATACTTTGTTGTTGCTGCTGACATGATATGAAAAATAATGAGCTAAATCTGTGTTGCTGGTCATGTAGTATCCTTTAGTCGAGTTACATTATGTACAACTCTTCTTGTAAGTTTAATGTAAACAGGAACAAAAAAGAAAGAGCATAAATCCAGGGGGAGCTACTCTTGAAAAAGAAAGGGGGAGCAACATAAAAGCAAGAAACATAAATCAAAGGAAAGTTTTCCATCTTTACTAAATTTCAATTCCTTTTGGTTAATTAAATATGTTTGTCATCAAGGGGGAGATTGTTGAGTTAAGAAATTAACTAATTTAATTAATGATGACAAACATTATTTTTGGGCAAAATAAATAATTAGTGTTGATTAATTATATTTGCATATTACTAATTATTTATTGTTGCAGGCCAAAAATCCAATTCCATAGCCCAAATGGAATGAAAAGCAAATAGAAAAGAATGGTGGGCTGAAAGCAAAAATAGAAGCCCAAGGAAAAGAAAAGAAAGAAGTCAGATGGGCCAAAAAAGGTTGCTCAAATGAATACCCGAACCAAACCCAGCTTAATTTCAATTCCCTCCATCTTGCTCTAACCAAAGCAACGTTCCCCTCTCTTTCGTCTTAGTCAAATCAGAGCTTCAGAAAAGTAAGAAAGAGAAAGAGAGAGAGCTTCTTCCCTAAGCAAATCACCAAAGAAGCAAGAAAGAGAAATTAAGCTTGAAAGGCAGATGTCATCTCAACAAGTTCAAACCAAATCTAGCTTAAGAAAAGGTTAAAAGTAACTCATTTCCTCTTGCATGCATCAAAGCTTCTTTTCTCCTTCCCAACTCTTTGCTCGGTCCGAAATGGGATACAAAGAAAAGTTGATCTCTGTTCTTCACTGCTACAAATTCACGGTCACAAGAGATTCTTAGGGACCAAGTTGCATCTCTATGGTTCAGATTTGGTTGACCATAGGAAGACAATTTCGGTTACTCCTTCATGGCTTTCGGTCAAGTTGGAGAAGTCAGAAGCAAAGGTCCTACTCTGATGTTTAAGGAGAAAAAGTGAGCTTGTGGGTTGGTGAAGCACAGCGCTCAAGGAGTTGACCTAGGAAGATGAACTCATCAACATGCAAGGAGATAAAAGAAGATTTTCTGCTCATTCAGAACTAAGGAGAGAAAACTAGAGTTTGGTGAGTTGTATTCTGTGAAGAGTTCCCTTAGAAGTTCCTCTACTTGGACAATGTTCTCTTTCAAAGAAGCATTCTGCCAAGATTGAAGAACTGAAACAGAGGCTTGCGAAGCTGGTTTTTCACATAGCAAAACGGCTGTTGATAAAGTCAATCTCCTTCATGTTTTACAGATTGTGATATACTTTTCTATGTTTATCTTTCTGTAATTTCTTGTGAGAAAAGGCATTGTGAGAAAGCTCAAGTAAAAGCCATGAGTGGAAAAAGGTTGAGTGATACACTTGAGAGAAAAGCCTAGAGTTATTTTCTAATTTCTTTAGGTTGGTTAAGTGTCTTGTATCTTGTACCTGTAAGGTATCCCTTTCTTAGTTGGGTTAGCACTAAGAGTGAATAGTTAGGTATTAGTATAACCAATGTCAAATTAGATTAGAACTTGAGTGTGAAATTGGTGTATGTAATACTTTTAACTATAGTGAAAAATTCCTCCATTGTTGTGGAGGAGACTGGACGTAGGTTGCATAACACAAGGCAACCGAACTAGGATATATGCTGGTGTTAGCTTTTCTTCTCTCTGCTGTGTTCTATTTTCTGATATTTATGAGACAAAAATAAATTGCTCATAAATTTTCACTGCTGAGTACAAACAGAATCAGAATTGAAAGTTTGTTTTAAAAGGTCATAACAGCAACTTAAAAAGAAAGGCATAGATTCAACCCCCTTCTCTAAGCCTACCACAACCTTCAAATACATAATGCGCCAGAAGATATATGACGGAGGAAGACAGTTGTGTCATTTGTGGTGTATCCCCTGAATCTTTGCTCTATGTACTCTGTGACTGCAAGGTGGCAAGAGGCTCGTAAATGAGCATTGATAATAGTTTGGTTTCAGGTAACTTCTTTAACTCTCTTTTATTGGCTTAGTTGTTAGAGAATTTATTTACTAAATCTCCTTACCAAGGACAATCTTAACCCTTTCCTTTTGTTACTACGATGACTTCTTTATGGTATCAACTAAATAAATTTATTTTTGATGTTGATGATATCACTGAGGACTAGAAGGTTGTTTCCCTTGTTGTCTATCTAGCAAAGGACTTTTAGCATGCTCAAGCTGAGTTGAGTTGAATTAGAAACGTAATTAGCAATTATGTCTTAGACGTCGAGATATGCTCAAATTTGGGTTAACTTCTCAACATTCGAGATGTGTTATATAATACATTTTTATAAATACTTCACATTTTATACATTTTCTTAATTGATATATTTATTTAATTTAAATAAAAAAATTTAA
>NC_029793.2:125577738-125584949 GCF_000816755.2 Arachis ipaensis
TATAATATATTTGTGTATAAATATATTATTTAATTTATTTTTAATGTATATTTTATATTTTGATATATATTTTATATAAACAATTAATTTTTGTGTGTGTATACAATGCATGGCTAATTTTTTTAGATATTGGAGGAGTGTGTGAGTTGTGCTTGGTTATGGTATATACAGGTGTTAGACACAGGTGTGGGACAGGGAGAAATCGGACCGTCCGAATTCTTTGTTAAAAAATTCGTTGATCACAAATCGGACCGTCCGATTAGTTTTTGTTAAACGGACCCTCTGTTAACAATGTTTTTTTATTTTTCCTTTAAAACAAAACGGACCCTCCGTTTTTAGTTTTTTTTTTAAAAATCAAAACGGACCGTCCGAATTTTATAAAAAAATTATTTTTTTGTATATCTCCTCTAATCGGACCGTCCGAGTTCCTTGTTCTAAATCGTTCGGTCCGATTTCAGCCTCCTAACACCACATGCAGGAAAAGCACCCCTATTCTTCATAATGCTGTTACACCCTACACCTTCCTCCATATTAAAAATAAAAAGCGACAATGCATTGTACATATTTATGATAGTTACAGAATTAGTTCTGAATGCCTATAAACTGAAATATGTGCACGCTTTTTATTACCAGTCTTATAAGTTTCCTCTGAATTAATTTAAGATCGATGTCGAGATAATATAATAATAGTATTGTAATATCCTTTTTGGATGACTATTATAATCTTCTTTGTTTATATTTTATACAAACTACCATGCTGAGTTTTGTATTCGTAGCTAATTCAACAAATATCTTTTTTTTTTCTTTTGAAGTATCCGTATTAATTCTAAAGAGATCCAAAAATACTAAAAACAATAATAATAAAAATCCATGATCATTGTCTA
The DNA here is from genome assembly GCF_000816755.2 of Arachis ipaensis. NCBI lineage: Eukaryota > Viridiplantae > Streptophyta > Magnoliopsida > Fabales > Fabaceae > Arachis > Arachis ipaensis. Next base: position 125,578,623 of record NC_029793.2, read on the forward strand.
CATAGCATATCTAAAAATTTCTTAGTATTGGCATTCTAGATATCACCATGTATACAAGTGATCATGAATCTTTAGTCGTTCCCAATATTTCTGGATCTCTAGAATTATTACCGATAAAAATATAGATAGACGTCATAATGTATTAGAATTTTTATACTATCAAACAACTAAATTAACTGTTTGGATGAAGAGGGAAAAAAAATGCTAAAATATAAAGAAAAAGATCGAGAAAACAAATGAAAGCAGAAACACTTGCATATAGTTCCATTGTGATTATTAATACAATTGAAACAGATAGAATATGCAAACATGAGAGCCAAGCAGAGCTAACTCTTCTCCTTGAAGCCTCAAGTTGTGTTGAACCATTCACACCAGTCTTAGATACTTTCCAGTGAAAGATTCGATTCAGAATTGAATTGAGTAGTCACACATGCTACTATAATACAAATAGGTAACTTTTCTACAAGTTTAAATCAAACAAGGGGAAAATAAAAAAGCAGAGAAAGAAAACCTAAGCAAATGCTATCACTCATTATTGTTTTGCAACCATGAATCCCAAGGGAAGTTAAAGTGCAAGAATACCAACATCAAAACCTTCTTTCTTTTTCCCTCGAATTCTTATACTAGCAACAATAAATATCCTCCAATTTTCCAAAAATCTGGCCATTATTGTGGTATCACAAAGAATAGCGAGATGCCTGTAATTGACATAAGATCCATCAAAAGAGATGACAGCACGCAATTCATTCAGAAGAGCCCGCCGAACTGCCTCAATTCCAAGGACTTCAATAATTTCAATAAGGTGGTTGCTTATGGTCCTTGTTGCATCAACTTGCTCATGGCACATTGCAGCTAAAAGGTTTACACCTTCAGTTTCAAGCATCCATTCCTTATGAGTCTGAAAACCTTCATTGTCATCAAATTTTGGAACGTCAATACTTTTTAAAAAAACTTTGCTGATGCCAGGGATGCCACGTAATGTCATCTCAGTAAGCATGTTGCTTTCTATTCTCTTTAAGAAACCATCATCAGCAGAATCATCCTGAATCTCTCCCCGGTGGGCTTCATCATTCACGATTCGGATACGAAGTATGAGCTTTTCAGCATTGTCATCATTGAAAATACATTTCAAATCATCATCAAACACATGTTTTATCTCCTCAGCGATGTCAGCCATGCTCAACTTCTTATCCACCATCATCTCTCGGTTTAATTCTATGCGAAGCAACCAAGGTGACATTCTTTCAAGAGCAACTTCTTCATCAGGCATTTCATTGTACAACTTCACAAAATCAACATCTTCTTCAATTACAGTATACAATGGGTCTGGATCATACCACACCTCTGTAGCTTGTGTCACTCTCCTAAGTGTAGTAAGCTCTAACTCACACTGCACACGTTTGGCCTCCTCTGAAGTCCTACTAACCTCAGGTTTCAAATACACAGACAAGGAAGGTGTTTTGATTCTCTTGGCCACATTAATAATTTCTGTTAACCTGGGAACACCAAGTGTAACATTCTTAGCACTTACACCAGCATAGTGGAATGTGTTGAGAGTCATCTGAGTAGCCGGCTCCCCAATAGATTGTGCCGCCACACAACCAATCATTTCCCCCGCAGTTACTAGTGACTGCTGAGGAGATCATCACCAGGAACAACTTTAAGTCTCTCCTGTAGCTTATCAACAGCTTCTACAATTTCAATCGGGTCCATATCAGAAGGCCTTCGAAAGTCAATCTTAAATGTCTTCTGAGCATTCCTGATAAGCCTCTTAAGGTTAACAGGCAGTGGAAGAGAACTAGTACCAGTAGTGGCAATCTCATTTGCAAGCAGATGTCTATCATGTTCAAGCATTTCAAATTCATCCTCAAGTAAATTACGAAGCTCTATGCTGGATTTCAAGTCTTCAATAGGCCCTTCAAGCATGTAACTAGGATTCCAGTTCTCCTTATCAAACTCATACTTAAAGGTCCTATCAAAGTCTGACTTTTTCATTTTCAGGGAATCAAGATTCTGTGTTTCAATCCAAACAGCATCCATACCATCTTCTCCATAGAGAAATTGTATGACATCTCCTACGGAGTTCCTAACAGTTCCATCGTATTTGACCATAATATCCTCCATAGCCTTCACAAGCCGCCTTTGGATGTATCCAGTTTCAGAGGTCTTCACTGCAGTATCAATAACACCTTCCCTACCTCCCATGGCATGGAAAAAGAACTCTTGTGGGGTCAGCCCTCGAAGATACGAGTTCTCCACAAAGCCTCGGCTTTCAGGCCCATAATCATCTTTTGTAAAGTGTGGCAGTGTCCTATCTATGAACCCAAATGGAATTCGCTTGCCTTCAACATTCTGTTGACCAAGACAAGCAGTCATCTGAGATATGTTGATAAAACTTCCTTTGGAACCAGCTGTCACCATTGCTTTCAGATTATTGCTCTCAGATAAACTTGTCTGCGCTTTTTTCCCGGCATCATTACGAGCTTCGTTCAGCACCTAAGATTGCCAATAACATGAAACATCATATTCAAGCAAATGCAGCATTTAGTAATATATCAAAGTGACCTGCAATATAATTGAATCACCTCATTCACTTTCTTCTCAAATGTATCCATCATTGTCTGACCGGGTTCAGACTCCAACTTCTTTTCTTGAGCATCCCTAAATAGTGTTTTCACTTTCTCTTTTGCCACTGAAATAGTCTGGTTAATAACCTCCATAGTCGAAGCGTCCGCAATCGAATCACCAATTCCAATGCTAAAAGAATTCTGCAGAAGCCAGTAGTTTACAAGCCACTGAGTGTGACCAAGAAATTTACGAGCTGCATCGGGGCCAGCGTCTTCCCTGTATTCAAGCCAACATTAGCGAGGGTGTGCAAAGAAGAAAGTAACTGAATTATTACAGTTTCCAAAGCCACGTTTACCAAGATCATTAGATCAATTCAACCCTTTGCAAAGTTGTAAAGATGAATGGAACATTAACATTTTATATAGTGATGTTGCATACCAAATGACATGAATGAGACTTCCAGTAGATGCTCCAAGTGTCTTTTTGCAAAGAGTTCCGGTAAGTAGTTCCCCTTTTTCAATTCTGACCATAGTATCCCCTGGAGTTATTGATGATCCTCCTTCGTTATCATCATGCCAGCTAGAATACCTAGTTAAATTTATTTGCTTGGGAATAATAAGATTGAAAACTTGTTTCCCAGTCCACAATGGTTCTGGCTTCAATATTGCTGGTGTAGGAACATTCCCGTCGAAATCTTCCCACCACATTAGAATGTTCATAAATACATCCTTTAAAAAAGAAAAAGGAAAACAAAAAATTCATTAATCTGAGTAGCTTGTACAAGAACTTCTTCATATATCAAGTAACTGCAGCAATATATAAAAATTCGGTGAATAATACCTTTGTGATGAAGGTATCTCTCTTGGTGATTTTTCTGCATCCTAATAGTGTGTCTTGAACAATATCCATTACTGGTCTGTTTGATTGAGGAGATACAATGCATTTAGGCACCATCATGAGCTCCAACACCTCTGCTCTGGTTTCAAATGACTGAGGAACATGCATGTTCATTTCATCCCCATCAAAATCAGCATTATAAGGCCTAGTTACCGACAAATTAAGCCGAAACGTAGAATAAGGCATGATTTTGATTCTGTGCCCCATAGTGGACATTTTATGAAGACTAGGCTGACGATTCAAGAGAACTAAGTCTCCGTCCATCAAATGGCGCTCCACCTAAAATCACAACAATTGAAACTATTAGCAGACATCAAGAGGAAACCTTTTTAAAATAAGAAGAGAAACTGGTATCATCTAAAACACAATGCCTTGTATCCTATCTCCAAATGGGGATGGCAACTTTTCTTCAAATATCTGAGATCAAGCCTTTGCCCATCATCACGAATGATGTACTTGGCACCAGTTTTCCCAGGTGGGGGATTGGGTCCATACTCTACAAGCTCCTTCAACCTGTTTTTCACATTTTTTTGTAAATTAAAATTCTTTGTTTGGTTAATAATTATACAAAATGTTTTAAAAGCCAAGCAAGTAGAAAACCATATCCAAAGGACAACCTTTCAATATTATATGGAGTTACAGTCTCAGGGTATGTAAGGTTCAAAGCAATACTCCATGGCACTCCAAGTTCATCAATGTTAATGTTCGGCTCTGGTGTAATAACCGTTCGAGCAGAAAAATCAACTCTTTTCCCCATCAAATTTCCTCTAATCCGACCTTCTTTGGCTTTAAGCCTGCTACAAATTGATTTGATAGGCCTTCCTGTTCTTTGAGTAGCCTGTGAAAATTTTATCGAAATTCCAAATTCAACGGTTATAAAGGTAATGCAGATTATATCAGTAGCAAACGGCGGCATATGAACACAATCATACTCTTGGCAGTCCCGGCAACTCGTTATCAAAATATGCGGTTATATGGAACTGCAACAACAGAGAAAACTCGGAAAGAATATGCTGAGGTGATCCATTTTTCTCATGTCTCTTCAAATTTTCATTGTGCTTGATGATTGTGGCTAACTGATGAGTCAAGTCATCCTACATGCACCAACAATAACATAATCTAGGTAAGATAAAGATGAAAATGTTATCACTCATCACTATCATTGGTAAAGGATTAATTAAATTTAAAGAGCTTAGAAAACTTGTACAGCAAGTAAAGACAGTGCAAGAGAAGAGAACACTTTCCTCACACCTACAAGATGAGTGCATCATAACAGAAGGTCTCACTGGTGGAGGAGGAATTGGAAGAACTTGCAAGATCATCCAATCAGGACGCGCAAACTGCGGATTCAAGCCCAACAATTCGCAGTCCTCGTCGCTTATCCTTTTTAGAACACCAAGAACCTTCAATTGATTCAACATGTCTATTTATTATTTATTATTTACTATTTAGCAACAAACATAGAAGTCAACATAATAATAAAAATTCCGAACACGGATCAAATGTCAATTATTACCCTTTCTGCAGAAAGAATCTGTTTCCTTTCTTCGGGATTAGGAAGCTGTTCATGGTCATTGTTTTTGTTCCTCGGAGCTTTATACTCAGCAATCATTTTAATACCCTTAATAGTAATCTTGGGCTGCAAGGCACCGCAGCCAATTCGAACCAGCTCCTCAGAATCTTCACCACCTTGACACTTGCTTATGTTTTTGCAAGCATCCAAGATCCTCTGCAGCCTGTTTTTAGGGTTCCCAATCTTCAAAGCTTGTTCAAACTTCTTATCCTGCTCCAAAACCATAGTCAACTTAGAGAGAGACTACTAAACAAGAATTCAGATAAAATTCAAATTGAACAAAAGCAACTAAGCTCCTTCCTCCTATTAACTCAATGCATGGTTCTCAAAACATTTGAAATCGGACCTCACGCGCCAAAATCTTGGAGCAGTTGAAGCAAACACAACGCATGACGGTGAGCACCGTCTTCAAGAAACCAACGTGAAACATTGGCTTAGCGAGCTCCAAGTGACCGAAATGCCCCGGGCACTCAGCCATATCAGCCGTACACGTGGCACACCGGATCTTCCTATCAACGGTTCCAAGGCGAGGGTCGCTCAACCCTCCGACCTTTGGCTTCCCCTTCTCCGAGCTCTTCCCGTGCTCGATTTCCACCACAGAGTTTCTCCTCTGCACACACACACACACACAATCACGATCACAATACATAATCACAATCATTGTGGTTTCTTCAAGTTCGAGGGTTTTGAAATGTTTTAAGTTGGAAAACATTACGATTTCATCGGGGCTGAGAATTCCGAACTGAACCGTACGGACATTTGCAGTTTCCGCCGGCGAATAAGGAAACCTAATATCCATGGCAACCAGAACGGTGATGGAAAAGAAAATGCAGTTATTATTTGTTTATTCTTTATAACACAGAACTGATTTTTGCTTCGAATTTATGTGTTCATGTTCTTTTGAAGTTTGATCAATAGTTCTTGTTTTCTTTTTTGTTCTTTCTTTCAATTTCGGTCTTCAGGCTCGGAACATATCAAAAACCCTGGCAGAGGCGAGACGAGAGAGTTTTCTTTCTCTCGCGTTGCATAAATGACACAGAGAACAGTCAACGCCCAAAGACTCTATGATGGTATATTTATAAGCGCTGACGGGGAGGAGTTGTTACGGTGCGCATGAATGTAGGGTATTTAACTAGTCCGGCCACAAGTCCACAACCTTTTAATAAAATAATAGACAAAGCATTCATTTCAAGAAAAAAAAATATTTTCACATCGGAAAATTAATAGATAAAGCATTAATAAAATATTTTCTATAAAAAAATATATAATATACTAATTTAATATCTCTA
>NC_029793.2:125585088-125634916 GCF_000816755.2 Arachis ipaensis
ATATTTCATATTTCTATAGATACATTTGATTCTAAAAACAACACAAAACAAGACAAAACACTAAAAATAAGACACAAAAATTAAATTAATTTTTGTATTTTGTTTAATAATAAACTAGAATGAATTATGAAAGTCCAAATTTATTTTATTTTTTTATTCAAACAATGTAAGAAATAATAAGAATAATGTAAGAAATAATAAAAAATATGATTATAAAAAAATAATAAGAATAATGAAAGGAAAAAAAAAAGCTATGTCTCTGGTTAGTATCTCTATGAAATTCTTGTCATGATGGATATAAAGTACAGTAATTTAGTGTCTTTGGACACAATATTTTTGTTCATGTCTCATATGCCAAACATGATTTTATGTTTCTTTGTCTCTGTCTCATCATCGTATGCTTATAACGAAACGTAGTCTATGTTCCTATCTTAGTGTCTCGTACTTATAAACAAATGTAGTTTTAAAGACTATTTCATGGATTTTGAAACATGCGGACTAAATTATCTTATATTAAAACCTCAGAAAATTTGGATAATTACTCAAATTTTAAAAATACTCATAAATTTTATTTTATTTTAAATTTGCTTCAAAATTTTTTGAGTTGTAGCAAATATACAGCTAATTTTTCAAGAAGTTTAGGACTAATTCAGCAATACAAAGATAACTCTCAATACAAGTAAATCAGACACAAAATTCTGTCATTAATTTTTAGTTATCATGCATTATTGTTGGATTGATCCTAAACTTCTTGAAAATTGAGCTAATAGAGGTACGTTTGATGCAAATAAAAAAAATTTTGTTATAAAATTGAAACAAAATAATATTTAAGAATATTTTCAAAACTTTTAATAAATTTTAACACTAAAAAATATACTTTACTTTTTAATTTTATAATGTTTTTGCCAAAACCGTCTTACACTTTTTTTAACCTTTTATTACTTTCTAAAACCTTTTCATAACTAATTTTTCTAAAATTAGTAAATTACACATACCTCATTAATATTATTATTAATTTTTCACCACTATCAGGACTCCAATATCAATTATTTTGCCATTACTAAAACCTGAATATGACCACAAATACCAAAATTATAAGTCTATTATAGAATCTATTACAATTACCAAATCCACCAGCACTATAATTACAGAAATACTACAATAAATCTAGCAGATAACGGCAGTAATTTTGCAGCAGTTGTAAAAAATCGTTGCTGTCTAAAAAATAGCGACGGTTGATGCACAACTAGGTGTGGCATTGCTATTCGTTTGGAATTTAGCAGCGGTTATAGTGTAACTGCCGCTAAATTTACTTAATTTCGGAAAGTAGTTGTTGAGACAAAATTTATTTTTAGCGGCAGTTTCATCCCAACTCCTTCCAAATTGGTTAAATTCTTTACTTTCATATCTGGATGTAGTCTCTTTTTAAACATCAACAGAGTATAAACTGCTTAAGTTCTCACTAGTTTCTTTAATGTTATAGAAAAATATTTTCTTTCGTAAAATTAGAATTTTTTTATTAGTAATTAAATTGAGTTTGCCCATATTTTAATTTTTGATATATTTTAATAATAAAATTAATTAATTTAAAATATATTTATTTAATCATGTGAACAAATTTACAAATTAGATTTTTTCGTTTATTATAAGATCTTTTGAGTTTGCATTCAAGCATAAATCTAAAAGAAATATATAAAATATGTATAGATTAATGCTAATTTCAATTGAACATACATTAATTTTAGGTTTCTTCGAAGTTATACCTTACTAAACCTAAATCAATAAATTCTTGAAGCAGTGAAATATGTAATACCGCAAACCCAAACCATTAAATTAAGGGAAATAATGTAAGTCTTAAAATAAAAGGTCAAATTTTTTCTTTAACATCGTATTGACTTGGCCAAAAATTATTTGTCAAGAATCTACTATGACTTTACGTGAGAGAGGATCTGATATGTCATCTCCAAACCATGGCTTTTTGTTCAGATGGAAGCCTTTTTGCAACATGTACGTTATCTTCTCTTTATTAGTCATCTAAAATTTTATTGTCTTCTTCTAAATCAGTCTCTGTTCTATCTAGACTGTCATTAACTATTTCACATGAATATTCCACTAACACAAAAAATATTAACCCGCATACAAAAATCTTAGTATAATAAGAAGAAACCAACAACTCCCACGTCATTAGATAGTAATTTAGAAAAAAAAGTACGTTAATATGCTAAGACAAGTTTCAAAACTAAACAACAAGAAACAACGATTACCATCTCCCTTGTTGATAATTTGGGCAGATTTCTTGCAAATAAACTCTGTAATATGCAATTATATAAATTTTATTTTCTCCTGTGATGTAATATCCAATTCAACTGCATGCTTATTTGTAAAGCGCATCTATATAATAAAAAATATGGTTCATTTTTTCGTCAAATACTGTTTCTTTATGATGAACTTTTTATATTATATATTTTTTGTACCTTCAATTCTGCAAGTATGTCTTCAGAGCTCTTTCCAGATGCACATGTCACAAAAACGTATCCAAAATGTTTCTCATATATTAATCCCTATTTATAAAGTTCCTACAAATATGAATGTTGACATAGCAAATATTATAGCAGCAAATTTGTTAGCATATGTCAACTTAAAATATGTATTAATCAAATATAGTTTAAGACAATTTTGAAAAGGTATGCCTAATGAACAAACTGCATGGTAAATTTGTTAGCCGTTTCCAAGTATTGGTTGAAACAAGAGCGTTTTGATATAGCCCCCAACCAACACTTAACATTTATTTTACGAAACCATATGTCTCTAATAACAGAAATTGCATGTTCCAATAAAAAGAATGGAGAGGCCATAGCCATCTCTTTAGCAAATGTTGTGCTTGCACAGCATAATGAAAAGTCCTCCATTTTTATTTGTCCTGTTACGCTATCATTTTACGTTCACTAATATTTATTAGTCATAATAATATTAGCATTGATTATAACTAATAGATAGCATGATTATCATAACAACGACATTAAAAACAACAATAATAACAAAATTAATACTTCATTGTAAATTAACATTTTCTAAATAAATCATATAAAGAAATGGGAAACAATTTTTATTTATTAAAACTAACAATTCAATAAAGATTTAATTGAATTCTGAAAATATCAATCCTGATATAACCATCAAACTACATACACCATTAAGATTATTAAACACATTAATTACACGAAGACCATTTTTAAAGTACGTTGACTTTAATACTATTTCCATTATGCAACCTCGTCGATATGTTCAAAATCATTGTCTGTGGGGTTTTCTATATCATCATCACTTGTCAACTGTAAGTCTCCAATGTCACCTGTTGCTGACATGTTTCAACCCTGGCTGTGGAGAAAAACTAATTTCAGTCTCTTCATTCTCTTCTCCCATGTCATACAAGTCTCGTGGCTTCACATGAACTACTACACTCCATTCTTTATCTACTTCATCATCCACATAGTATATGAGATGAGCCTCTGATGCCAATATATATGGTTCATGGTCTTCTCGATCACCAATATGTATCAAAAAAGAGAAGTTAACACTAGTAAGACCCAAATGATCCTGTTTGATGCCTCCACTAGTAGTCGTATCCGCCCAAACACACTTGAACAACACAATTGAAAATCAACAGCTGTAATTCAATTATGTCTACCATTTTGCCATACCAACAACCACCTTTTTGTCATGCATGCTTGCATAACTTCGTGTATTAGACAAAACATGTACTCTACTATTTTGGATTTTTATCTCTTTCTCCTTTGTCATAGTTCTAAACTTATACCATTGACTTTGTACGCCCCATAACCTCTTGCATGAACAAGGATCAGAGAGGAAGGGAAAAAATAATCAACCACACATAACCTCGTTTCAAAAATTCATATTTAGGGTTTATAATATTAATTTAAAAGCAGATACGTTAATATTCATTCAATTATTTAAATATGCAAACATTTTGTAAAAGTATTTATATAGCCTTCCAAATATTAAAAAAATTATAACTATTCAAATTTGATTTAAAATTCAAATGAAATAACAATATATCTATTCCAATCGAATTATATTGCACTATTACTGAATAAAAAGTAGTTTTAAATTTATTTTTTAAACAAAAGAAAATTTATCATTTAAAATTAATTTATTAAAAAGATAAATAATTAATACAAAAAATTCACTGCTCAATAACTAATAATAGAAATTGAATAAAATATACGTAGATTAATTAATAGTTTAAATTACAATATTATAATCAAGTAACAATTTACATAAATATTAATTACAGAAGTTTGATTGCTAGAACGATACAAATGAGTCAAGCCCAAAATAACATGGAAGCTATATATTTGAAATCCTTCCAAAATTTTCTCGTTCAGTTTCACCCAAATCAATTACCTAATCAATACATATTTCACCCAAAACCTAAGTTAAGCTAAACCTCCATTGATTCATCTTTAAACACTGTCGCCTTATCACTCTCTCGTTAGATATCTGCTCCGCTGCAGGCTCTGCTGGTGATTCTCCTCTACTGCGGGTTGAAGTCGCGTCTTGTTGCTTTGTTCTTTCGAAGGTTGTGCTCGTGCTTCCCTTCTACTATCTCCAGGTAGCTCTGTTCCTTCTTTAGATCACTGTTCTGTTGCATTTGCGGTGAGTTTTTGTGTTCTATTTTCTTGGTTATTATGTTATTTTGCTCTCTCTCAATGTTTTTCTTTCTTTGTCTATGTTGTTGAAATCTTCCTTTGCTTTGCTACTTAGATACAATTTTAGAGTCTGGGTACATTGGTGAAAAGTGATGCTGGTCTGGGTAAATTTGATACGAATTTTTTCGTCGGTCTAAAATTTCTCTTATAGAAATAAGAACTTCGTTGTAAGCATAGCCCCAAACCAACAAATAACTCTCACATCAAATTTAAAAGATTGGTTCTCACAAGTACAAACCCCAAGAAAAATTAACCGAAGTATTTAAATCCCGGGTTGTCTCACAAGGAATTGCAATGAAGTGATCAATTATTGGCTATGAAGGAATATATGGGGTTTGATTGATAAAAGGGAAAGAAATTAAATGAAAAGAAAAGTAAATCAAGTAACTAAAGAAAGTAATTAATAAAGAGAGACATTCATGGCAAGGATTGAAAACATAGTCTTTCTATCCTAGTCACTCATAACAATAATTAACAAGAATTTATCTTATTTCATCATCCCCAACAACGGAAGAAGATATAATGTTATCTTCACATAGGGAGAAAGTCAAATAAGACTAGCTAATCTCAATCCAAAAGTCCTAATCAACTTACTAATTGAATTAGTAAAAGATTAGCGTTAATGGAAACAATATTAGCTAACAACTCTAGATCACCAATCTAAATTGGGTATTCATGACTCAAGATTGCCTAATTCCTCTTTCTAAGCCAAGAATGCTAAAAAATCTACTCTAACATCCAACCAAGTATTTTGTCAAACACTAGGAAGGCATAAAAGGAAAGCATGGTAAATTGTAAGGAAAGATAAAATCTAACAACTACCAATTGCAAGGAAACAATAATAACAACTCAAATCAACAATAAAAGAACATCAAACATCAATTGCATCAAAGGAAATCCAAATCCAACATGAGCATTCATAAAAATAAAAGGAGGCATAAAAGAAAAATTAACATTACAAACTAAGAGAATGAAGGAGTAAAAACAAGAAATTGTAAAGGAAACAAGATGAAAACAATAATTGAACCCTAGATCTAAGATGCAATCACCCTAAGAACCCTAATTCTAGAGAGAAGAGGGAGCTTCTCTCTCTAGAAAACTAACCTACATGATGCTATCCTACAACTAAGTGCTCCCCCTTTGCCCAAGCTTCAATTCTACATGAAATAGCCTCAGTAATGAGTTGGATTTAGGCCTGGACAGTTCAGAAATTGCCCCCATCATTTTCACTTTAATGAGGTCACGTGCGATCTGTGACACGTACACATCATGTCACGTGTACGCATTGCCTGACGACTTCATTTCTATGCGTGCGCATCTATCATGCGTGCGCGTTGATGTAGGCACTCCAAATCCTTGTTTTTCCATGAGTTCTCCACTTTGCATGCTTTTTTCTTCATTCCTTTGATCCATTCTTGGCCTTTTCAACCTAAATTCACTAACAAACACATCAAGGCATCTAGTGAAATCAAAGGTGAATTGAAATTACCAATGTAAGGGCCTAAAAAGCATATTTTTTACACTTAAGCATAAATCAAGGAGAATTACAAAACCATGCTATTTCATTGAATAAATGTGAGAAAAGGTGATAAAATCCCCCAAATTAAGCACAAGATAAACCACAAAATTGGGGTTTATCAAACCTCCCCACACTTAAACCAAGCATGTCCTCATGCTAAACTCAAGAAAGAAACAAAGGGTATTAACATTTATTCAATGCAAACTAACTATATGCAACTACCTACATGTAACTATCTAGATGAATGCAACTACTTGATCAAAATAAATCAACTTTCAAGAATACATATATAAGTACAAGAGCTAAAGCAATAGCAATCAAAGCAAACCCAAAATTGAATTGAGTTATTAAAAAGATTTTTCAAACTTGCAAGAAAAGATATGATTATGGGTGAAGACATGTAATTGAGCAATCGAACCCTCACCGGATGTGTATCCGCTCTAGTCACTCAAGTGTATATGATTGATTCACTCAATTATCCCCTAATCATGCTTTCCAAGATTTGTTTTTCATCTAACAATTTCATGCATGCATACAAATATAATGAGGTCTTTCCCATAGGTTGTAATGGGGCTAGGGTCAAGGTAAGATTGTATTTGGTTAAGTGGACTAAAATTTGAATCTTTGATAAACTTAAACTTTCCACCTAACATATGACAACCTATACAATTTCAAAACTAACCTAACTACCCATTCTTCACTTTTTTACACACTTATGCATTCTCTTTTTTTATCACAACCCATATGCATTGATTTTATTTAACTTTACTTTGTGGCATTTTGTCCCCTTTTTATTGCTTTTCTTATTTTTTCTTTTTTTCTATTTTTTCTCTTTTTATTTTCTTTTTATTTTTTCTTTTTCTTTATCATTTTTTTTCAAACTAAAATATATACAAGAACATCAATGCATATGGTTTAACATTCAATGCATGAGTATGTACCCAATTCCTAAAATTTTGATAAAAATATAAGAAACACCCTTTATCCCAACCAATGTTCCCAACTCTCCCAAACTTGAATGATAAACACTCTCACTAGCCTAAGCTAATCAAAGATCCAAATTAAGGACATTTATTATTTTTCACTTAAGGCTTGTAATGTGCTAAAATTAAGAACAATTGGGTTAAGCATAGGCTCAAAATAGGCTAACAATGGAAGATAAAAGGTAGGCTATTTGGGTAGGGGTGTAATCGGTTCGGTTTGGTTCAGTTTTGGACCAAAAACCAACCGAACCGACCTGTTCGGTTTTACAACAATGCCAACCATTCGGTTTGCTATTTTCTAGACAACCGAACCGAACCGAACCAACAGCAGTTTGGTTCGGTCGGTTTTTCGGTTTTTTTAAACCTAATAATCAGAATTAAATCATCATAAAATGAAGTTTAAAACCGTTAATAAATTAGAAACAAGAGTATATGACATCCAAATTCAATACAAATTCAACTTGTCCAAACAATTAAACATAAAACAAAGACAATTAAAAATGTCTAGCAAAAAATAAAAACAAACACACTTTAAAAACTGAAACAACCACTTTAAACCAAATAAAAACCAAAACAGCCACCATGTTTAATCTGAATCCACACCAAACTCATCATCATCTTCTCTGGTTGGTGCAATTTCTACAAATACAAAATAAAGAAATCAATATAGATTATAAACATAAACATAATATAGATTATAAATTATAAACATAAACTATGAATACATAACAATGAACAACAAATACAGCAATTTTATTGAAAAATTGGCATTCAAACTTATTCAAAAAGCCACTTTCCAGCATTTATGCAATAGCAACAAATTATGAAACATACTAAGTTCAAAACACAGTAATGAAAGCAAAATAAAGCAATAGCAACAGCAACAACAACATACTAGGTTATTAAAGCAACAACAATATATAAAGATGAAAACAATCAAAGGCTATAAAAACAATCATAACGAAAATACTATTTGGTTGGTTAACAATAAAGTTGGGAATAGTATATAATGATTAATCTTATAGTGAATATAAAAAATGTTTGTGAGCGTTCCTAATATAGTATGCATAAAATGTGTTCCTAAGTTAACAAAACACTTTTCATTATTAATAAATTTAAAAAATATTTTTATCGAACAACTTAATAATTTATAGTTCTTTTATGTGTTCCTAATATATTGTTTTTTTCTTATGAAAGAAAAAGATAAACACAACTAAAAAGATAAATTCTTCCTAAACTTTTACAGGAAATATTTATCATTTGCACTCTCTCCATTTCAAACTTCATCTCAATGGATTCTTAAATATTCTTTTTGGCATATAATATTTTTGGCATAAATTATCTCTAACTTGCTCTTCATTTCAATACATTTCAAGACCTTTTGGCATAAATAAAATTTTTTGTGAGATCAGCTTCAAGATGCCAAAAAACACATTCATTCACCATAAGATACGAAACAAAATAAATAAAATAAAAACATGTATAGAAAATGCAACGCATGCTTTTGGCAGTAGAATGAAAATTTCTCCATCATGTTTCATGTATGTATGTATGTAAGTGGCAAATCTTATCACAAAGATTGGATTTTGTTGCCAAATTTCTACCAAGTACCAACAGACATGCATGAACAACCTTGTGACAATGAATTTTTATGAGAGCAACAAGAACAAACCAGCAACAAGAACATCTCATAAATTGCAACAAATTGTGAAAAAACCAAGTTACTAACCTCAGAAGAAGACATTGAGTTACAGGAGAGGGCTCGGACTAAGGGTTTGTTCGGCCACGGAGACTTCTGCTTGGCGACGGAGAAGAACGGATCAGACGAAGATCGACGATGGCGTGAAGACTGCAGTTAGAGATGGCGCGATGGAGATTGACAACATCCTTCACAGTCACGATGGACGACTTGCGACTAAACTCTGAAGGACGGCGGCAGCTCTCTGGCTTACTGTTGGCCCTCTCAGGCTCTCATTCTCTCAGAGTCTCAGGCATGGAGGAGAAAGAGGGAGAGTGAGTTTACTGAAGCTCTGTGTTTGGGGTTGTGTGTGGCTGCACTGAGTGTTGAGTGGTAAGTTAGGGATTTAGGGGTTTGGTTATTAGGTTAGAGGGCAAACTTGTAAAAACAAGTATTCTGAACCCATTATTCGGTTCGGTTCAGTTTTTGTTGAGCCAATCAAAAATTGAACCGATCGGTTTAATTCAAAAAAACAAAAAAACCGGTTTTTTCGGTTTTCATTCAGTTGTTGTAAGTTTTGGTTCGGGTTTGCGGTAAATTTTGGTCCGGTTCAGAAACTTACACCCCTATATTTGGGTAAGTGAGCTAATTGAAACAATAGCCTCAATCATATAAGTGCATTCATATACAAAATAATGGACATATAGAATCAAACAAATCAAAGATTACAATCATAGAAAGAGAATAATGCACACAAGAATGAAAATAAGTGGTTATATGATGTAACCACACAATTAGGCTCAAATCTCACATGCTTGTGTTCTTAGCTCAAAAACATGATCCACAATATATAGTTTAAGCAAGTTCTAAATTTTTTTTCAATCAATTGGGGTGCCCTATAGATAAATTCTTGAAAAATTTCATTAATTTTACTAAGTTTATTATATATATATATACAAACTAGGAAAATACAACAAAAAATCCTAAAAGACCTAAGAATGAAATGCAAAAGTGTTGGGATTAGAAACTTGTCACCCAAAAACGCCGAGTGGTTGGACGAACTCCCCACACTTAAAAGTTTGCACCGTCCTCGGTGCATTCAAAGATGAGCAAGGGGGTACGGTGACTTTCTGGATTGCCACCTTCAACTAGTGGATCAATCGGTTGCTGCGTGTTCTTCTCCCGCTTCCATTTTTTATTATAATGACTCTTCCATGAAAAATAGAAAAGAGGATAGTGAGAAAAGTAAATGCAAAAGCAAGGAAGTATAAATTGTTGGAATGAGTTAAATCACTAGAATGGAGTGGGTGAATTAGTGTGACATTAATGAAAAATAGGTGTGTGGGTCCTAAATTGCATGCGGTTTAGAATTCACACCCTAGTATTTAGAAGCCATGTTACAATTATACAAAAGAAAGCATAAACTTCACTTATTCTAGTGTGCTTAAAATACTTCAAAAGACTTGTAGGTTAAGTCAACCAAACAAGTAGTGAAGAAGTATGAAAGAACTCAAGCAAAAATTAAGCAATTTTGAAATTGGATAATGAATGGACATTGATTGATGTGCAAGTAAACTTAGTGAACCAGATGGTATATGAAACTTACACATCAAATAATGACACATATTGAAGTTATTGCAATACCTAAGTGACATAGAGGTGAGACACATGGATGATATGGAACTTAGGAAAAAGAATATAGAAGTGAAAATCAATCACATAGCAAGCATGGTCCACAAAGCCTAGAAAGCTCAAAAATATGTCACTAGGTAAGCTTTCGATCCAATTTCACAATTCCAAAATCTCAATGCATGAAATAGGTGATGTGAATAAGGGTAAATCATAAACAAGCATCACCTAACAAAAATTGCATTGGTAATATACAATTGCCTAACAATAGATATTAAATTCAAATTACATGGTGGCTAGCTACAACATGCAATTCAAAAGATGTAGAAAGCTTGAAGGCAATGTCATACACTTGGTAAAAAAATGTTAAGCATGGAAAAATTCAAAATCAAGTGGCAAAAGGTAACCTCAACAAAGAATCCAACAATGACAATAAAAAACAATTATGCTAAAATAGAATCAGTTAATACTAAGTAGCAATAAACGGCAAACAAAATTAATAATCCAATACTTATAATGAAAAACAAAAAAAATAATAAAAATTAAACTAACTAAAGAACTAACTAAAGAAATGGTAATAGATGGTGCTTGGTAGTGTTGGATGATGGTTGAAGGGTGGAAAGAAAAGAAGATAAGAGAGAAGAAGGAAAGAAATGGAAAAAAGAGAAGAAAAGAAGGGTGGTGAAACAGGGCAATCCACGCGTACGCGTTGAGTGACGCGTAAGCGTGGACGGGTGAAATGGGATCGACGCGTACGCGTGAGTCACGTGTACGCGTGATGGGTTATTCAGAGGCACGACGCGTACGCGTAGGGTGACACGTACGCGTGGATGGGTTTATGCTAAAGGCACAATCCCAGCACACTTCACGCACAACTCTTGGGTTTTTGGATGAGAGGTGAAAATTTTGGGTCCACGCGTACGCGTGGGTGATGCGTACGCATGGATGGCAGAAAAACTTGGGGTCACGCGTACGCTTGGCTTGGTGCTCTGTTTTTCAAAATTTTTCAAGTTTTTGCACCAAACCAAGCATTCTAAAACCTCCAAACAGCTACCAAAACACCATAAAACCTTATTTAACCTACTAGACTCCCAATTAAACTCAAACAACTAAACACAACATGAAATTAAACCTATTTTACCAATATTTACAAAAAGGAAAAAGGAAAAGATGTTACCATGGCGGGGTGTCTCCCACCTAGCACTTTTGTTTATTGTCCTTAAATTGGACTTATGGGGAGCTCTCATCAAGGTGGCTTGTGCTTGAATCCATCCTTGAACATCCACCAATGCTTGGACTTTTAATAAGCTCCATCATTCAAAATTGGTATCTCCAAGCCTTGATGGAGTTCTTCACAAACCATGGGCTCCCAATGTTGATCCACATCTTGTAATCTGGGATCCCATACTTTGTTTTCACACCCATCTTCAAGTTGATCATAGTGATTTCCTTCGGGTGGTAGAAAAGTTGAATTCTCATGAGGGCACCACACTACCCTCCTAGACCCATCCGATTGAGCACTACACCAACCCTTGCTCCTCAATTTTGAGCTTTCAACCATAATGAGCCTAGATTTACACCGCCAACCACTAAACATCCTTCTCTTATGCTTAATTCCACAAAGTGCCCTAAGTTGGCCATCCGTTTCAAGCAAACCAAATTCAACTGGGATAATGAATCTAAGAGTTAGAAGTTTTACCCACTCAAATGAAGGATTAGATGACAACTTAGGTGGAGGAGTTCCCAACGGTCTTGATAAAGCACGTTCCACTCCCGTCCATCCTCTTCTAGAGGTTTTCACCACTTGGCAAGTTTCTTCAAGATTCACCTCTTGCCAAGCTTCCTCAAGTTCACATTCTTCTTCTTCACCAATTTCTTCAAGCTCTTCCCCATCACTCAAGTTATAAATAGGAGGTTTAGTGAAATCTACCTCATCATCAATTCCAAGTCCAATGGGGGAGGACTCTTCAAACTTAAAAGGATCATATGTTGATGTGGAATCATCATAGATAGGGGAACTTGGTGCTTGCCCCACTTCTTCCAATTCTTCAATCACATTGTGCCTTAGAGGTTGTGCACTATCCTCCTCAACATCAATTTCACACTCCATGGAAGAAGGCTCTTCAACTTGAGATTCCTCTTTGCATCCAACATTTCCTAAATCTTCAAGCACTACTTCCTCTTGTTCAATAATCTCTACCTCCGTCTCTTGTGGCAATTCTTGCTTCAACTCCTCTTCTCCATCTTGAAGCTCCAAATTCTCCTTCTCATTGTGCTCCTCAACTAATCCTCCACATTCAACAATGAGAGTGTCTTGGATACTTGAGCACATTGAGGCCAATTGATTCATTACTTCGGTTAAGTTAGCCACGAATTTCCCTAGCATCTTTTGCTCTTCTTTTTGCTTTTGACACCTAGCTAGAAGTTCTTGTTGTTTGTGCCATAGGGGTTGGAGAGATTGGTCCAATGAAGGTGGTGGTGGAAGAGAGAGCTCATCATTTGAGGGAAAGGTATTGTAGTTGGAAGGTGGTTCATATCGGTGAAAGTCTTGAGGTGGTGTGTATGGAAATTGTGGTTCTTGGGAGTATTGGTGTTGGAATGGTGGTGGCTCTAAGTATGGTTCATATGGTGATTGGTATGGTGGATATGGGTTAGGAACATATGGAGATGAATGGTGGTATGAGACTTGTGAGTATGGTGGAGGGCTATATTGAGGAGGGGGATCATATGCATATGATAATTGTGGTTGACAACCACAATGAGGGCCACCACACACATTAGATTGGTATGCATATTGGAATGGCTCTTGTTCATAGCACATTTGGGGAGGTTGTTGCCAAGAAAGGTGATCAAATCCTTGAGACTCCTCCCATCTTTGGTTGTTCCTTCCTTGATGCATGTTGTCATTGTAATTTCCATCTCCTACAACATAGTTATAACCACACCCATAGCCAAAAGGATGAGAATTCATAGTGACAAGAGAAAATAAAAACAAATACTAATAAGAACTAATAAAAACTAACTCCTAAACAAGCAAAAAAAACTAACAAAGAAGCATATTAACATATATACAATAGCCAATAACATAGCATCATTGCAATTCTCCGGCAACGGCACCATAAATTTGATAGGAAGAATTATTGTTGGTCTAAAATTTCTCTTATAGAAATAAGAACTTCGTTGTAAGCATAACCCCAAACCAACAAATAACTCTCACATCAAATTTAAAAGATTGGTTGTCACAAGTACAAATACCAATGAAAATTAACCGAAGTATTTAAACCTCGGGTCGTCTCACAAAGAATTGTAATGAAGTGATCAATTATTGGCTATGAAGGAATACGGGGTTTTGATTGATAAAAGGGCAAGAAATTAAATGACAAGAAAAGTAAATCAAGTAACTAAAGAAAGCAATTAATAAAGAGAGACATTCATGGCAAGGATTGAAAACATAGGCTTTCTATCTTAGTCACTCATAACGATAATTAAAAAGAATTTATCTTATTTTGTCATCCCCAACAACGGAAGAAGGTATAATGTTATCTTCACATAGGGAGAAAGTCAAATAAGAACTAGCTAATCTCAATCCAAAAGTCCTAATCAATTTACTAATTGAATTAGTAAAAGATTAGCATTAATGAAAACAATATTAGCTAACAACTCTAGATCACCAATCTAAATTGGGTATTCATGAGTCAAGATTGCCTAATTTCTCTTTCCAAGCCAAGAATGCTAAAAAATCTACTCTAACATCTAACCAAGTATTTTGTTAAACACTTAGAAGGCATAAAAGGAAAGCATGGTAAATTACAAGGAAAGATAAAATCAAACAACTACCAATTGCAAGGAAACAATAATAACAACTCAAATCAACAATAAAAGAATATCAAACATCAATTGCATTAAAGGAAATCCAAATCTAACATGAGCATTCATAAACATAACAGGAGGCATAAAAGAAAAATTAACACTACAAACTAAGAGAATGAAGGAGTAGAAACAAAAAATTGTAAAGGAAACAAGATGAAAACAACAATTGAACCCTAGATCTAAGATGCAATCACCCTAAGAACCATAATTCTAGAGAGAAGAGGGAGCTTCTCTTTCTAGAAAACTAACCTACATGATGCTATGCTACAACTAAGTGCTCCCCCTTTGCCCATGCTTCAATTCTGCATGAAATAGCCTCAGAAATGAGTTGGATTTAGGCCTTGGCAGCTCAGAAATCGCCCCCAGGGTTTTCACTTTAATGAGGTCACGTGCGATCTGTGACGCGTACACATGGGTCATGCGTACGCATCGCCTGGCGACTTCATGTCTACGCGTGCGCGTCTGTCACGTGTGCGTGTATGCACTCCAAATCCTTGTGTTTCCATGAGTTCTCTACTTTGCATGCTTTTCTCTTCATTTCTTTGATCCATTCCTGGCCTTTTCAACCTGAATTCATTAACAAACACATCAAGGCATCTAGTGAAATCAAAGATGAATTAAAATTACTAATTTAAGGGCCTAAAAAGCATGTTTTTTACACTTACGCATAAATTCAAGGAGAATTACAAAATCATGCTATTTCATTGAATAAATGTGAGAAAAGGTGATAAAATCCCCCAAATTAAGCATAAGATAAACCACAAAATTGGGGTTTATCATATAGGTGCAAGGTGTTGTACTATTGCTAGTAGGCAAGTTTAACTCTTTGTCTTAGCTATATATTTTTTCCTTTGCTTTCTGCTTCATTATTGTGCTTGTTCAAGTATGTTTGATTGAAGACGCCATTATGTTGCCCCATATGATTATACTCGCTTTTTGTTCTTTAAATTTATTATTATTGTTATTGTTATTATTATTATTTAGTCAAGGCCTCACAAGAAACTAACCTTGCATTGCATTTTACTTTGTGCAAATAATGGATGATCATGAATGTCATCAAGCATAGGTGCAATACTTATTGAAGCATCATAAATCTCTGATGATTGATCTATAACTCCAAAGAAGTATAGCATTTAACCAAATCGAACAAACAAGAACAATCAATTAGCATATTTGAGACAAAAAGAATAATTCATATTAACTCTTACCAAAATTTGAGACTACATATTTTCTTATAATAGAACATGATATAATGGTAAATAAACTTGTTGTAGGAGACTGATTTAACTGCATGCTGCAAAGTAAGATAAAAAACATATGCAAAATCTATGATAACATGCATAACTAATTTAGGAAAAGGAAAAAAATATAAAATATATCTAAAAAAATAACATAGAATCAGTTACTGTGAGAAGTGTGAGTTTCCTAAGTTGAAAAAGAAACCAAGAATAAATAGAAGAAATTATTAAGCAAAAGATAAGATGTTTTAATTTAGCAAAGAGCATTAGATTACTTAACATATCCTCATCTTGTGAGCTAATAAAGAAAAAAACTAACTCACCTATTGTCTGTTGTAATTTTGCTACCCATTTTAAAATACTCATACTGTTCAATCGTGCAGTAGCATAATAATTAGACATAATTTAAAGTGATCACAAAGTATAGAATTACACATATTGAAACAAAGAAGGAAATGTATATCTCTTTGTGGATATAACAACTAAATGATACAACATGCTCTTCTGGAGTTCCTGCCTCTAGAAAAGAAGAGGAAGAGAGTTATCACTACTGAAAAGAGAGGAAACCAACCATATGTTTACCCTTATATATAAAATAAATCACTTTGTCTACAAATTTTTTATTGTCGTATCTATTTCAAAAAATAACCTACATAAGGCTAAAAACCTATGGAGTAAAGTCAAAGAAGACCTATGAAAGCAATCATAATGAATAGTTAGCTAGGCACAAGGCAATTTAATTTCAAAGATAGATGATCTATGACAACAATCCTGAATACGCAAACCTTTTCTGAATCATTTAGAAGTTGAAATAGCAAATCCTAAACAAAAAACAAAAAGAAGGCAGCAACAACCAATTAAAAAAATAATAACAAAGATGTGCATCAACATAAAAAAGGACCTGATACTTGAAGTTTATTTTGGAAAAAAGAAATGATCATAAAAGCAAATCCACATCTAGCAACAGCAGAGAAATTAATACTGACAACTCTACATAACCACTTCTGAGCACTGATTAAAAATCCTAATAAAGGAGACAGAAGATACAGCCTACTATACAATCTACATCAACAAACATCAAGAAATCCCCAAGCAATCAACAATAAAAAAAATAAAGAATAAAGAAATAAACAGATACAGAAGTTGAAAATAAATAAATGTGGGCAATAAATAAGAAAAACAGTTACCCTAATATAGACTTCATCCTAAATTTCACAACAACCAACCACTACAAAATTCAAAGGCTATTCATTTAGTCATATCTGATGACATAACGGGTATGACATTCTCATTCTCATTCAAGAGGACTGTACACTACTCATATATACTTATCTCAATTCATGTGATATATTATCATTTTTAAATAAATGAAATGACCTTTAGCCCATCATCTGATTTAGCTCTTTCACTTTAAAAAAAGAAAATTGCCTTCCAAGCCATAAAATTTATCCAACTATATTTAATCTCTAATCTTTAAGTGGGAGTAACATATACAAAATCTATTTTTAATAGCATCAGGTTGTTTTTCACTGAATTATTTTTAATGTTTGAGTGGGTTATAAATGTTAGTCATAAACCGATTTAAAAGCAATTATGTCTACTAATTTATGAAAAAGGCTGCATTGAAATATTAATTGGCTTTGGGTATTTACTTTTAAGTATTCATTGTCTTTGCTATTTTATCTTAATATTTTGATTGCATTCTTTTCATGTTGGATGGGAGTTTTAGTTTAGTTTAATCATTTGTTTGGTTACATTGAAATCATAAATGTCTTTCTTTTTCGTTTTAGGTTTTTCTATAGATTCATCTCTCTAATAAGTGTACAACGACTCTAGTTTGTGTAAAAGGTCTGGAAATATGCCTAGGAGACCACAGTACATTGTATCCCCGATGCCATCACTGATGCCAAAAGTCAGCATATCAATGCTGAGATGCCCAAAAAAAATATATCATTTCGTCCACTACGGATTGAAACATGACTAGCTCTGTCAACTCAGAATGATGCCGGTGAAGCTTCTGCACATCACACAGAGACTGAACATGTTGCTGAGGCTGCCCAAATATCTTCGGAGGATGAAGATTATGATCCCGAGGCCGATGTGGTTGAGTTATGGGATGATTACGTTGACGACTTATATGCTGAAGTAGACGTTGTACGTCGTAACAATCCCAACGGTTGGAAGGATACAGATTATTAGAGTGTTGATGTTGTCAGTAAAATTTTTTCCTCGTATTTTGATTATTTTATTATAATTGGATCACTTTAGTATTCTATGTAATTTTTGGGCAACAATAACACAAAACCTTGTTATTTATTCTTTAGAGGATGGCATCACAAAAAGGATGAATTTGAGTGTCAAGGAGACTATAATACTTTCTCCTGGTAGACATATCATAATGGAGTTTAATGCATAGTTGCAATCAATCAGTCAGGCAACTGGCTTATAAAGTGGATTTTTAAGGAGTTTGGGTGCTGACTTTCAGCATTTTTCCATTAATGAAGAAAGTTGGAAGACATTGGACGTTGCTCTAAAGGAACATGTATACGACACAGTTAAGATATAATCTTAAATTTGATAGCTTCATATGTAATTTAAAATATGATGTATGACCTTATTTTTTTCCTTATGTTCATATTCATCACATTATATCTCAAATTTGTAGTAGACCTTTCAATATGAGGAGGATGACAACAAAAAAATAAAATGAGAAATGATTCAAAGGATAGGAAAAATCTAGACGAAAACAAGAAATAATTTATTTCATAAGTTTTATGATGACAGAGAGAATTTAGAAGAAAATGCTAAGCGTAAACCATCAGAAATAAATGCATAGTAGCGAAAATGGTTCCTTCAATATCGTTTGAAGGACTATACGAAGGTAATGAACATTGAATTGGTATTCCATTTAGTGTTGCAATTTTAAACATTTTGAATACATGAATAAAATGATTGATTGACTGTGACAGAATCAAAAACCCAAAACACCAATCTATTATGTTTCTAAACCTTTAAAAAAAATAGGGCACTATTAAGGAGTCATTAAGTTCTAAAATTCATTGCATGATCAATTGTATTTGTATCTTTATTTATAGAAAAAAGTGTAGGCAAAATGCTCTAAATCGGTCGAAGCAACTTTATACACATACTGGGGGTTCGAAGATATTGGCAAGGTGAAAGGATGAAGAGGTAATGATGTGTCTATTATCTTTCATATATTTTTCGTGTTTTGTGATATTTATTTGTTACATATATGATTGTGAAAATATTTAATGTGGTTATAGGAGAAAGCACAGCAAAGACGCATTGGTAGAGGAGAGGTATGGACTATGGCTCATAAAAAAAGGATGGCTCGTATATGAATGATGATGCACGTGTTGTTGAAGTAAGTATTGGTTTATAATTATTTATAGCTCTTGCTGTATTCTGATACGTAAAAAATTTAATTTCACGTATAACTACCGGCAAGTATACCGGGTCGCATCAAGTAATAAAACTCACCGGAGTGAGGTCGATCCCACGGAGATTGGTGGATTAAGCAACTTTAGTTAAATGGTATCCTAGTTAAGCAGACATTGTTTTAATTTCATGAGATTTGAATGCTTGAAAGAAATTGCAAGGAATTAAATGACACCAAACTTAAACCTTGCTTGTCCTCAAGCAAGAAAAGAACTATGCAAAAAGATTTTTTTTAATTAGAAAGGGTTGAGGAATAGCTTGTAATGCCTTGGTGAGTGAAGTGATTAAGTGACAGTGGGGTGAACTCTGAATTATATGCTCATGCAAGGATTCCAGTGCTTATTAGTCCCTACATTTTGGAAGTCTTATGTGTTAGGACTTTCATTCAAATGATATCATGGAAATCTCTCTATAGGTAATCACCTTGAAGCAGTCTTATAGTTTTTGTGTCTTGGCCTTGACTCTAAGTGTCATGTCTCAAAGTGGCTCTTTAGATAAGCTTTCAATCAATACTCCCAAACCAGTTGGTTTTAAGGTATTAGGTGTTGAAGCACCCCTTAGGATTTACTTGCTCAAGCCTC
Organism: Arachis ipaensis; assembly: GCF_000816755.2. Lineage (NCBI taxonomy): Eukaryota > Viridiplantae > Streptophyta > Magnoliopsida > Fabales > Fabaceae > Arachis > Arachis ipaensis. Next base: position 125,604,776 of record NC_029793.2, read on the forward strand.
TCTCTTTGACACAATTCTACCACCAGCATTTAACTAGGATAACAACTCTTTGAGTTCTTATTTCTTTCTTTTTCTTCCTAGTAATTGATGCTCAGAGCCTTTTGCCATGTTCTTTTGTTTTCTTTTGATGCTTCTTGGATCAAAAGATGTTTGAGAATCTCCACAATACTTCTTTGAACTCTATTTCCTGCCTATGAGCTCCCATGCAGGTTTTCACAAACATGCAACCTCAATATACAATCATACAACTAGAACCACCACTTCTCTTAACCTTTTGCTTGCCTCAAAACAAATTTTTGACTCCTCAATCATTCTTTTCAAAGAAATGTTCTCTGTTTTCAATTTATGGATCTTGAGTGTAAGCAGATTTTCAAGTGTATGGTGCTATGATGTATTTAGCATCTTAGTTATTGAACTTTTAAAGAGATTATGCTAAGCAGACAAGCAGGGGTGCAATATTGCTTTCAATCATAACAATTTTAAATAAAAGACAATCACTTAACAATACAACCTTTTGGAGTTCACTTGCTTTACTCCTTATCATCATCATTGTTGGTCTTTACATCCTTCTTTGCCTCTTTGGTTGATGATGCTTAATCCTTCCAAAAATTGAAGTGACTGCCTACAATGAATTTTGAAAGTTGCTTGTCCCCAAGCACTTGAAAGATGGTTAGCATGCAGGTATGCTTATGAATTTTTGAACTACAAGTGGTGTCTAGACACCAAACTTAGTTCCTTGCTTACTTCTATATGCCAAATAGAGTGCATCTTTCATGCCTATATACTACCTCATGTGCTTTAATCCTATGAAGAAATAAAGTGCAGAACTAAAAGGTAAACAAATGAAATGCAGGCTTAGTCAATTTCTATGATTGTTTGGAATTTGTGATTATTCATAATTGTCTCAAGGGTTACTTTGTTTTCCATGAATGTTGGTGGAACACCAAACTTAGTACCATGTATTCACCCTTAATATTTTTCTTTGTTGATACAATCACATTGGTATGGAACACCAAACTTAATTCCTTGCAATATATAGAAGTTGAACTAACCATTTATTCTGAGAAGGGTATGAAAAAGTAGTTACCTAAGGTTGGGTTGCCTCCCAACAAGCGCTCTTTTATCGTCATTAGCTTGACGGTTGTCCCTCTTTAGGGAGGAGGATGATCATAGTGCCTTAATCTTTCCCCTCTCACCGTGAGCTTTCTTCCAGTATCCTTCTTGATGACTTCCACATGTTCAAGTGAGAGGATTTTATTCACTGTGTAATATCCAGAAAAGTGTGGAGATGTTTCCATTGGTTGGTAAGTTAGCATCACTTTATCCCCTGGTGAGAAACCTTCAGTGGAGATTTTCTTGTTTCTCCATCCTCTTGGCACTTTCTTCTTGGGACTCTTTTCTTTTTCAGAAGGTAATTCAAGTTTTGAGACCTCAATTTTTGGAATGTCCTTGCCGAGAATCTCAAATGCAGACTTTGGTTGTAGCTTCTCCTCTATTCTTTGAGCTTGTTGCAACACTTCTACCTCTTCCTTTCCTTTCCAGCATGAACTTAAGTGCATTGGGAGTGTCTCATTAGGTGCCTCTTTCAAGTTTAGATCTATGGAATCAATCTTCATACACTCTTCCTCTTGGGTGGAATCTTGCAAATTCTTGAAGACATGGAATACTATATGCTCTTCATGCACCCTTAGCATCAATTCTCCTTTTTCAACATCTATCAATGCCCTGGCAGTAGCTAAGAAAGGTCTCCCTAGGATAATAGGAGTGTTTTCATCTTCCTCTATGTCTAAGATGACGAAGTCAGCTGGGAGGAAAAATTTGTCCACCTTTACCAATACATTCTCCGCAACCCCAAGTGCTTGCTGAATAGATTTGTCCGCCATTTGAAGGGCTATTTTTCTGGGTTTCAATTCATGAATCTGAAGCTTCCTCATCAAAGATAGAGGCATTAGATTTATGCTTGCACCAAGGTCACAAAATGCTCTCTCAATCATCATGTTACCTATGGTGCAGGGGATATGAAAGCTCCCTGGGTCCTTCCTCTTTCTTGGCAATCCTTTCTGGATGATGGCACTACACTCCCTGGTCATTACAACCATTTGTCCCTCCTTCAAGGATCTTTTCTTTGTCAACAATTCCTTCATGAACTTTGCAAATAATGGCATTTGTTCAAGTACTTCTATGAAGGGGATGTTGATGTGCAGTGTCTTGAATATCTCCAGGAATTTGGAGTATTGCTTCTCTTTGTTCTCTCCCTTGAGCCTTTGAGGGTATGGGATCATTGGTTGGTATGCTTTCATTGCCTCCTTCTTAGCTAACTTCTCACTTTGTGTGGAAGTTTCTTGCTCCTGCTTTTGCTCCTTTACCTCTCCTTTTAGGCCTTCTTTGTTGTGCTCTTCCTGAGTGATGGCTTCTGTTTCAACCTTCTTCCCACTTCTCAATGTGATTGCTTTACACTCCTCCCACTTTATGGCTTTTCCTGTGTCTCTTGGGTTGGGGATTGTATCACTTGGGAGAACATTGGTTGGCCGTTCAGCTTGTTTGGCCAATTGTCCCAATTGTCGTTCAAGGTTCTTCATGGTGGTTTCATGTCTCTCTTATCCTTTAATCAAAGTCTCTTGCCCCTTGGCTAAACATTGAGTGGTCTGGGCAAGTGACTGTGTGTTTTGGGTAAGGGCTTGCAAGGCTGCTTCAAGACTTGAGATCCTAGTTTCATGATGATCAATTGGTGGTATGATAGGGTGTGATTGTTGTTGCTGGAAGTTGTTTAGGGCATTGAGGTGGGCATTTTGTGAGTTGAATAGTGGTGTGGAAAAGTTATTTTGGTGACTTTGTGAATTATTGTGGGGTGGTTGATATGTGTTTTGTGGTTTCTTGTATTGGTTAGTGTTGTTAGATGAATAATTTTGGTTGTTTGTGTTGCGGGAGTGGTTGGAGTTGTTGTTCTTTTGCCACTGATTTTGATTCTCACCCCACTTCAGGTTGGGGTGATTCCTCCAGGATGAGTTGTATGTGTCACCATGGAATTCATTCTGAGAAGAATTTGAAGCATTCTGCATGTATTGAACTTGTTCTTGTTGCTGCTCAACATTTCCTACTTCACCGTGGCCCCATTCAATTGAAGGTTGACTTGTTGTGCTCACTGAAGCTACTTGGAGGCCATCTATTCTCTTCGCCATTATTTCCATTTGCTGTTGGATCTGTTGGTGCATCAATTTGTTCTGTGCCAATATAGCATCAACACCTTCAAGCTCCATCACACCTTTCTTTGGGGTTGAGTTATGATGCCTCTCTGATGAGTAGTAGTATTGATTGTTTGCAACAATCTCAATGAGGTCTTGAGCCTCCTCAGCAGTCTTCATCATATTGAGTGATCCTCCTGATGAGTAGCCTAATCCTTTCCTTGCTTCCAAAGTCAAGCCTTCATAGAAGTTTTGGAGTTTGACCCAATCACTAAACATGTCAGGCGGACATCTTCTCATTAAAGCCTTGTATCTTTCCCAGGCTTCATACAATGGTTCCCCTTCCATTTTCCTGAAAGTTTGGACCTCTGTCTTCAACTTAATGATCTTTTGAGGTGGGTAGAACTTGGCTAAAAACTTGCTCACAAGATCATTCCAATTGTTGATGCTTTCTTTGGGAAATATCTCTAACCATTGAGTTGCCTTATCCCTCAAAGAGAATGGGAATAACAGCAACTTGTAAATGTCTGGGTGCACTCCATTTGTCTTAACCGTATCACATATCCTCAAAAAAATAGACAAGTGTTGATTAGGATCTTCAAGAGGCCCCCTCCATAGGAGCAATTGTTCTGTACCAAAGTGATGAGTTGGGGTTTTAACTCAAAATTATTGGCATGGACATTTGGGGTGACGATGCTGCTCCTGCTCCCACAATGTCTTAGATCAGGGATGGTGTATGAGGCCAACACCCTTCTAGGTGGTCCATTGTTGTTAGCAACGCCTTCAGGGGGTTATGCAAATTGCCCTCCATGACTTGGTCTTCTCCTTCTGAATCCTCTTCACCAATTACCCCTTTTCCTCTTGCTTCTCTTCTTAACCTTCGGAGGGTTCTCTCATCCTCAGGATCAAAAGAAGTAGATACTCCTCTCCTTGCCTCTGACATACAACACACACAAACCAACAACACAAGTAAAGCACTCTATTGCTAGAGTGAAGTTAAAGTTAGTGAAACAAAATATCAAACAGTTAGTGGGCCTTAACAAAGAAAAGAAAAATGCTTAATCTAGACTACCATTCACTTAATCATTGTTAATCTTTTCCAATCCCCGACAACGGTGCCAAAAACTTGATACGTAAAAAATTTAATTTCACGTATAACTACCGGCAAGTATACCGGGTCGCATCAAGTAATAAAACTCACCGGAGTGAGGTCGATCCCACGGAGATTGGTGGATTAAGCAACTTTAGTTAAATGGTATTCTAGTTAAGCAGACATTGTTTTAATTTCATGAGATTTGAATGCTTGAAAGAAATTGCAAGGAATTAAATAACCAGAAATTTAAAGAACTGAAGTAATGAAGGTAAATTAAATGACTGAAAGTAAATAATGGAAACTTAGATTGCAAGAAACTTAAATGACATAAACAGTAAATTGCAAGAAAGTAGAGTGATGAATTGTAGAGAGCAGAGAAGTAAATTATAATAAAACAGAATAAGATTGGATCTAAATAGAAGGAATGTTAAACTGCTTGAATGTAAAAGGGAATTGGGTAATGGGTATTCAAAATAACTAAAGAACAAAAGAAATGAGAATTAATGATGGGAGAGATCATTAGGGATCAGAGATGCAAATTCTCATGAATTGATGTTGATCAATTCCTTCTCAATCATGGGTATAGATCCATGGCATATTGTAAGTAATTGAGTTCCAATCTCTTGGTAACTCAATTTCTCTCAACACAACCAATTGCCACTCTCGTGATCTAATTGTTCATGAGAAGAGATAAAGCTCAATTTGCTAATCCTTCATGCCACATAACTTCCAGGATCTCAACTAAGGGTGGTTACATCTCACATACCAACCCAAAGTGTATTAATCAAGGAAACCATGAGAGGATGAACTCTAAACTGAATTATGTAGCTCCTTTCTCAAGTTCACCACACAATTCATATAGATTCAATCCCTCTCTCGATGGTGATTGAATCTGTGAAGAACAAGAGTTTCCTCTTAGATGAACCACTTGAATTAAGAAGGAAAAGAAAAATTATCAACCCATTCAAGTGAGCAGAGCTCCTCCCCCTAATGAAAATGGGGTTTAGTGAATCATTGCTCTAAATTCAACAACAATTGCAAGAATGAAAATTTAACTAAGTGTAGAGAAGAATGATGAATGGAGAAGAATGAAGAAGATCCGTTAAACTGAAATTCAAAGTTGCAAGAAAAAAAAACAAAATAGAAGACAGGTGAGAAAAAGTAAAAATGCTAGTGTTATAGTAAAAATGTCTAAGTGTAAAAGTCCCCCTAAAGTACAAACTCCTTCTCTATTTATACTAGTCCTAAGAGCCCTTAGAGAGATCCTCAATTGGGTTAGCAATGTGGGCTTTATCCTTGTTGAATTCGCTGCTCCTTGGAGTGCAGTTGCTGGCCTTTGTGAGGAACAGAGGAAGCAGAGCAAGTTGTCATCAATTCTGGCCCAGTGAGGGGCGTTATTGGCAAACACGCCAGTGTTGTAGCACGTTGGCAACGTGCTTTTGGATTTTCTGGGCTGGGGCTTAGTGAGAACGTTGCTAACTTGATTTGCAAGTTGGCAACGTGCTCTTGTGCTCCTTGGAGGTTCAAGCCCTTTGTTCCTTGTTCTTGGGGCATAAAGATGACCATGATTTGGCTTCAATTTTGTGCTCCACCATAGACTATTATATATGGTTAGAAAGCTCTGAATGTCAGCTTTCCAACGCAACTAGAAGCACTCAAATTGGATCTCTGTAGCTCAAGTTATTCTTGTTTGAAGGAGACAGGGTCAGGCTGCCAAAATCGCACACGTTTTTGGTGAAAACGCCTTTGTTCTTCCAAGGTGCCAACGCCTTCAGATTCTGAAGCTCGAAATGAAGCCAGCTTTTGAAGCTTCAAACGAATGTCAAACCCATACTATGATATATCATTGGAAAGCTCTGGATGTCTACTTTCCAATGCCGTTGATAGTGCATCATTTGAAGCTCTACAACTCAAGATATACTCCATGGAAGAGGGTAAGTTCCGGCTGCCAGGGTTGCCAGCGTTTTTGGCAAACACTCCTTCTTCCAGCACGTTGGCAGCGTGCTCGAACCTCTTTTTGCCATTTATGCTTCCTTGGATGTCAACTCCTTATTCTTGTTTTTGGGGCCTAAAGATGACTCTGATTTGAGCTTCAGTTTCATGCTTCACTATAGACTATTATATATCGTTGGAAAGCTCTGAATGTCAGCTTTCTAACACAACTGAAAGCATGTCAATTGAATTTCTGTAGCCCAAGTTATGCTCCATTGAAGAAGGTAAGGTCAGGCTGTCCAGCTCACCAGCGTTTTTGGCAAACACTCCTTTGTTCTTTCAAGTTGCCAACGTGGGTTACTTCATTCCAAGGTTGCCTAGCTGCTGGCATTGTTGATGAACATGCCCTTATAACTCCAAGTTAGCAACGTGCTAACTTCATCCTCCTTGTCAAGCTTCCTAGCGTTGTCATTGAACACGCCTTCGGAACTCAACGTTGGCAACGTGCTCAAGCTATCATCCATGGCTATCTCCTTCCCGAACCAAGCTTTCTTGTTGCGTTTCTTGCCTGCATTGTCCTCAAACACGCCCCTCATCTCTAGGCTGGCAACGTGCTCGAAGCTTTGGAATTGCTCTCCAAGGTTGCTTGCTACATTGTCACTAAACATGCCTATAGAACTTGGCGTTGGCAACGTGCATGCTTCTTCCTATGGGGTGCTCCTGGCGTTGTTATGGAACACGCCCTTGTTCTTGGAGTTGGCAACATGCCACCCTTCCTCATGGCTCCATGCTTGCTGCCTTGAGTTGTTGCCAAACACGCCAGTAGTAACCCAAGTTAGCAACGTGCAAGTCCTCTGCTTCCTTACCAAGCTTGAAGTGTTCTCAAGCCTTCTTGTTTCATCACCTAACATAAACCAAAGAAACTTCCTCAATGTATTGCTATTCTATGCACCCAATTTCAAGAGATTCATTCATACTAATGCATTTATAAGCTTCTTTGAATTATTTGCATGAATTTGGCCAACATTTACCTAGTTCTTGGTATTTTAATGCATGGAGGTAATACTCATCAGAATGCTTGTTTATTTTAAAGAAAGTGAATGAAATTAAGCTAAAACTACTTAAACTAACTAGCTAAGATAGTAAAGATGCTAATGCATCATATTCATGTTGCTAACTTTGAAATCACAATAACCTAATTTTGGTATGTTTGTACGAAGTGATTGCGAATATCGAGAGCCAAGATGGTTCTTCGAAGGAGATTTCACATAATGATTCATTTGCACAAGTCCTTGAAAAGGAGCATTCAACACGAGTTCGGGGGGTTGGCTTTTGGACCATGTCCAACCAAAACTATTTGTAATACTACACAAGAATTGAACTCTGGAGTGTAAATTGAAGAGTATCAAAAGGAGATTACAGAATTGAAGGTAGCGGCAACAGAACTAAAGGCATAGACAACAGAAGAGAAGGCAAAGAGACAGACTATGGAGAATCTGTTGAGATACATAATCCAACAGTAAAGAGACACTTTGTCACCTGACATTGTTGCAGAGTTGAAGTCTTTGGGGAGCGCAACAAAATAGATAGAGATCTTTTAACAATTTATTTTTTTGTTTGCTTCATGAACAGTGCACTTTGAGGACAAATTGCTATTAACTATTTTATTTTGGCATTTATATATATAATTTGAATTATTCTAGCATTGTGTTTTACTTGAATTATGTTTTTTTATTATAATTAAAAACATAATCAGTTAAATTAATACGTAACATCTTCAAATTAAAAAGTTTTTAAATGGTAATTGTGATATGAAATGAAAATTCAAATAAACTATCTAAATAGAAAACAAAATTATGAAATTTAGCGGCGGTTACTATTAAACGCCGCAAAAACTATAATTTTTTATGACAGATATAGCGTTTTCAACTACCGCGAGATAGGATTTCAAATCAGTTCTAGTCAATAGCAGTGGCCATTAACCGCCACAAAATGTTTTCGCCATTTAATACCGTTTAGCAGCGGTTATTCCAGCAGTCACAAAAAACCGCCGCCATATGTTTCAACGGTCAATCAACCGTTGCTATATGTTTAGCAACAGGCAGTAAATCTTTGCAATTCAAAAAATCAACTGCCGCTATCTGCCACTTCTATTGTAGTTAGTGATAAACTAATTTTAAGGCAAGTAAAGAAGGATAATTTATTACTTTTGAAAAAGATACCCTATCAAAAGATTTTGAAAATGGTAGAGATAATTTTTTAATAATAAAAAAGGTTAAGAACCACTTTGATTTTCAACTCAAATATTATAAATTAAATTGATACTTTTTATCTTAAAATAATTTATTAATTATTAAATTATTAATGTCTTCTCTTGGGTGCCTTTACACAGGATGTGCGGTATCCATCTCTGTTACAATGCAAAGCCTGATTAACAACCACCCTCTGATCGTTTCTACTCTCCCAGCCGGTGGTTCTTATTTTGATGACAAATCCAGTCCTAGCCGCATATCGGTAATAATATGCACGCGCATCTTCTAATATTCCGAAGCACATTCCCTCCTCGGGATCTAGCTCCTCGTCACCACTGGCTTGGTTTATGACCTGGAAAAAAAAGAAAAAAAAACAAATGAAACTCTACCTAATAGTTAACTATACAAAAGTAGCAAATTTCACTTTCGAGTATAACAAATAAAACACACTACTGTAATTTTAGGTGCTAATTTCATTTTGGGTAGTGCTAAGTAGCCAAAAAATAATGTATAATATATATATAGTACAGAATAAATGCCAGTCTCATGATAAGCGAGTGGAGTACACTTGCTTATCAATAACATACTTGTCAGTCTACCTTTTTCTCTATGCCGGGAGTAATTAATTTCATTCCCAAAATTAATTTCAGTTTTCTCTCAATCAAATCCCTAAAAATCTCTCATCTATATTTATTTCAATTAAAATACAATTTTTGTCAAGTGGATTAACATCCGAAAATACTACAAAATTAACCCGAGTGAAAGATCAAGACTTTTCTCCCCATTTCATTCCATCCATAACCCTACAACCGAGAAAAACGAAAAGACGCAGAGAGAAGAAACCCAGCAGCTTCGTCATCGGAGCATCCCATAGCCTTGTCTCCAACTTCTATAGGTATGTTATTTAGTTTCATATTTCGATTAATTGGCATATTGGGGCTCCATTATCTGTTCTTGCATGTGGCTGGAGTCGATGTTAACGATGAAAGTTTTGGTCTTTATCTCACGTTGATGGGTTTGGGATAAGGAAAAAGGGAAAAGCTTGAAAAAGAAGACGTTTTGGGGGTGGAGATGAAGGGAATGCATCAAAAAAAGGGTTTTTTTTGTTTTCATAAGTAGCCATGATTGTTCTGGTGTGTTACGATTCTCCTGATTTTTTATTTGTTCAACCGTGGTTTGAATTGCTATTTTGCGTGCTTGGTGTTGTGCTTTCTTTCAAGTAGTTAATAATGTGACAAATATGAAGCAGCCATTTCGTTCAAGTTGCCTCCATACTTCAAAAGTCTCCACTGAAAAAGCTGAGCATCGCATAGCCTTTTCTCCGACTCCTATAGGTATGTTATATAGTTTTATGTTTCGATTAATTGGCATATTGGGGCTCCATTATTAGTTGTTGCATGCGACTGGAGTCGATGTTAACGATGAAAACTTTGGTCTTTATCTCACGTTGATGGGTTTGGAAAAAGGAAAAAACTTGCAAAGATGGCATTTTGAGCTAGAGGTGAAGGGAAGGCATCAAAAAAGTTTTTTTTTTCATTTTGATAAGAATCCATGATTTTTCTAGAGTGTTACCGTTCCACTAATTTTTTATCTATTCAACCGTGGATTGATTTGCTATTTTGCATGCTTGGTGTTGTACTTTCTTTCAAGTTATTAACTGTGTGACTAATGTAAAATAGCCATTTCATTCAGGTTACCTCCATAATTTGAAGGTCTCCACTGAAAAAGCCGCAATTGTGTCTCTAGATGATAAAGTTGAGGCGAAGGAGTAGAGCAAAAATGAAATCGCTTTCATTCTAGCTGCTTCAGGTACCTTTCATTTTTTTCTCTTTGTCAATTCTACCATGAGACAGAAAAAAAATATGAATAAAGTATTTTTTATGTCGGTCACTTAGATTATGTATTTTTTAATAGTTGACTGATTATGGTAGTTAACCATAGTGGGAGTACATTAGGAGTACTTAAGGTTAGTGGCAAATTATTTTTTTTTTCAGATTTTTGTTTTTATTCATGTAAAGAAAAAAAACCTTCTAGATACGGATGCAATAGAGATGTTATGCCTTGATATTTTTTTAGTGTGAATTGCTTTATCTTTATAAAAGATTGAGTTAGAATTTTGCATGAAATTTTTTTAGTGTGAATTGCTTTATCTTTATTAGTGTCTGTTAAAAACTGAACATACATACATATATGACTATTTAAATAATAGTATATAGTTAAACAAATTAATTCATTGAATTTTGATTAGTTACTTTACTGAAATGATTATGAGAATGATGGATACATAGTAAATAATCATGATTTTTGTATTGAACTAACCTAATTAGTGTGGTTATCACAACAATCACGATAGAAATAGAGAATGGGATATGAGAGAGGATCATAATTTCATATGTAATCTCTTGATATCATACTTTTGTTTAAAGTTATTTGCAAGCAAAGTTGTTAGTTCAGGTGGGTATCGAATTTAAAATTTTATAGAGATTAACAGTAAACTCTCAAAAATTTGGGCATGTAAATGGTATTTTGAAGGGCTACTGTGATAGTATAATGATAGAGCAAGATATGTTTCAATCATAGATGTTATACTAAGCAAAGTTGTTAGCGTATCTATGCTATTGATAAACATGTTGGTAAGTTAATGATTAATTTAAGTGGGTTATTTGAGTATATATAGCAGTTGCTTGTGAACATGTGTTCAAAGAACAAGAAATAGGCATGGCTCGTACTAGGAGCAAAAAAGAGACACATAAGAATAACATTCTCGAAAGAGGACCGCAAAAAAAAAAAACTGGTGGACCAAAAAAGGTACGTTGAATGGTTAGCGGTGAATTAACTATAAACTCGGGATATTGTGTTTTAAATTTTTAATAGTAAATGTTAAAATTGACATTCTTCTTCGTTGTCACTTTGTGCTGATTATGAATGTTTGTGTAGAAAACATTGGTATCTAGGTGCTCGTCATGTTGCGTGGCTTCAGTTATAAAGCAATTAGGTTCAGACTCGGGCAGAGAGAAAATAATGGAGGTATAGAACATGGAATTTGGCTGGCTGCAGCAATATGTGCCTGAATGGGCTGTCAACCAAGATATGATGGTGGCATTAGCATCATTATATAGTCGGGATGAGAAGTCTTTGATCGTCAGAACAAGAAAAATTTCCATATCGATTCATTCAATTGCGCGGTATTTTGGACTACCGAACCATGGTAAGCAATCCCCAAATAAAATAGGGAGAAAAGGAAAAAAATTATCCACAATAATCTTGTTGAGTATATATTTTCGGTAAAATTAGCCATTAAAGATTTGGATTGCATCGACTCATTTTGTGTTTAATGGATGTTATCATGGAATATAGCAGGGTAAATATATCTACAAACAATTAATTAGGACTAGAGTTGCTGTGTGTATTTACGGTTAATATGGTTGCAGGATTTACTGGATTTTATCATGAAATACTTGCGAATGTTTTTGGATTTGGACTGAAAAAAAAAACACAAGAATTCAATATCATAGTAAATAATTATGTATGAAAAAAATTATTTTTAAATTCTTAGTTTATTTTTTTATATGTGTTTGGCTTGTTTTTGCTCAGATCGAGAACACGTTGATTGAAGTTTGAACTTTCTTTCGAATATCTACTCAAAATTTTTTAATTGAACTTTAAAATTATCCATACTTAACAGCCAGCTAAAAATATCTATGCCCAAGCAATAAATGCTCGATCGTGGTTATTATTCTAATAATTTAGAGGATGTTATTGGATGTAAACAAAATACATACCTAGATATGCCTTTTTGATGTCTAATTTTTTAAATAATAAAATAAAGACCTTATTGTGTACGGATGCTTTTAAAATTCAATTTTAAACTTCATGTAATGCACCAAATTATCATAATGATCAAATTATTAACTGAACATTTATTATTTTAAATATTAGTAACAAATAATAACGGTAAAAAAGAGTAAAAGAATAAAAAACTTGTATAGTAGTTGCCCAAGTATGTTATTATATTTTGTTTAATAATGGTATATGAAGTTGTAGTAAGGTAAAATAAAGTTGAGTATATTAAAATATATAAAATAAACCCAATAAACCACCAAATCATGATAACGTAAAATAAAGTTGAAGCATGGGCAAAGCACAAAGTAGTTGCTAAACTCTAATGCTTATGATATATAGTGCTATTAAACTTCGAATCCTCCAAAAATGCTTCCTGTGGAAAAAAATTAAAAAACAAAACAAAAGAGGAAACAATAAATAAATGGACATGACATTAATGCTATGAAAAATACACTAGGTACACATACACAATTGTTCGGCGTTATGGAATGAATTCAATAGTGATATGAAGGAACCAGAGTGTGTAGCCAAATTGTCTGTCATTTCTGAACAAGCCCATTGTGTATCTTTGTAGGAAGATGCCACATTGGTAGGAGACGATTGTGCATTACCATTAGGTCCCTTAACACACAAATCATATTGAAAAATAACATCATAACTTGTCATCCATTCAACACACTTAAAATAAACAAATGACGTGAAAAAAGGGTAGATCTCATATTTACCTTGTTGTGATTGTGAGTGTTCTTGTGTTTGCGTGCCCTCTTTTTAATAGATTTTTCTAGATCTGTCCCAAGTCTGGTGGACATTGGACGACCTCGCGTAGGAAGACAACGTGGGCCCTGTAGCTCATCCATGCTAACGGGACACTCATCACGCGTATGTGAGTTAATTGCACTTGGTACATGTGCAACTTGATGCTCGGATTCCTTGTGTTCTTTGAGCTTGTGCCGAGCACTATCCATGGCATCACGCAATATAGCAGCAACCTCTGGAGTAGCCACGAAATCCTGAGTGACGTTGTAAAAATCAGAACACAATTTCCTAAAAATGGTCATGCTTTCATCAGAACGGTCCATGTCAATGCTACTCCTGATGTATGTGTGTCTCTGACTAACATTCTTACTCCATTGGGATAGAATGTATTGTGAGGACACTGTTGTTACACGAAAATATAGAAGAACAGCAAGACTGTAGCAGCATAGAACATAAAGCAATCACATTGAACTTCTGATGACTGCGAGCAATACACAACTTGGTATCTGCTATACACTAACATGTCAAACACCAACTTTTGTTGGTCAACTTCACATATTTAAATAAATATTATTTCTTTCGTCCACATTTGCACAAAAAAAAATACAGCATAGACCAAAAGGCCATAATCGACAGGATTTTAGAATAATAAATTATAGTGCTTAGTCTTTCCTTCCTGTTGTCTTATTTGTTTCTTTTTTTTTATATAACCAAAAAAAATTAGTGAGCAAAATCAAAAGATTTAAATACTAATTACCAAAAAAAATTTAAATACTAAAAAAAATACTTCTTATTTTAGAGATCAACATTATAAAAATATTTTTAAAAATTAAAAAATATAACAAAAATAATAAAAAAATTATTTTTCTTTACATAAATAGCAAACAAATAATGATCAAGAATGTTATACATATAACTAAAGTGCTAAAAAATACACAAAAAATAATCCGGGTTATTACCATACCTCATCAGAGCTAGTGTAGTTTTCCATATTCTCAGAAATTGATTGACTGGCAACAATTTTGTCAAATGAGTCCGTCTATTGTTTAAATTCTTCAGCACCTTCTGCCATAGGTATTGTATTAAGGTCGAAATTAATTGCCATACAAATTACAATGATAAAAACGATTTCTTGTAAAATTTCTTGGCTTATACACTATTGTGCTTGCAATGGTGTTATTCTTGTGATTTTTGAATGGATATGATTGAATTAACATAAAGTATATATTAGGATAGGTTTCATGTTTCATATCTCCAATAATTAATGATAAATATCATAACGGACAAAGAATCAATTGCAATTATTTAATATAATTGATATTATAATTATTATTAATCTTTATTGTATTTTTATATATAAAAATCAAATTATAAAAAGGAATATTAAGTATTAATTACAAGAATGCCTAATAAAAAAAGATATGAGACGTTGTAAAAATCAGAACACAATTGCCTAAAAATGGTCATGCTTTCATCAGAACGGTCCATGTCAATGCTACTCCTGATGTATGTGTGTCTCTGACTAACATTCTTACTCCATTGGGATAGAATGTATTGTGAGGACACTGTTGTTACACGAAAATATAGAAGAACAGCAAGACTGTAGCAGCATAGAACATAAAGCAATCACATTGAACTTCTGATGACTGCGAGCAATACACAACTTGGTATCTGCTATACACTAACATGTCAAACACCAACTTTTGTTGGTCAACTTCACAAACTATACTTGTGCCATGATGGTTGATTGAGGAGATGTCACAATTGGCCTTTTTTATAAATTGATCCTGAACGTCTCGAAACATGGAGTTTGTATATTCTCTCTGGAACTGCTTCTCTATTGGTGAGCTGGAAACACAAGGGATAATCCCCCTTAAATCAGCAGCGTCATACTCAAGCTCCTTTTACTGTTTGTTTATAACACAGTTTTGGTATTGGCGAACAAATTGAAACAAAGAGCTCTTACTGTTTAAGTAATTATTGAAAACCGAATGCATGCTCTCACTATGCTGTGTGCTCCTCATGCCAGCCCAGAATTCATCCTTGAAAAATACTGGCACCCATATGTGTCGGTCAGTAAACATATCTGCCAATGAATAGGGAAAACAAAAAATGCAAAAAAAAAAAATAGCGTAAGTTAACCCATATGTGCAACATCCATATTGACTATAAAATAACATCTATAAAGAAGCCACACAGAGGCAGCAATGAACTGGAAGATTATACTACCATTTAGCCACCTAGAATTGTGGAGATCATACTCTTCAATAAAATTGTGCCAATCTCTCTCAAATGAGTCCTTAGATTTGGATTCAAACACAATCCTCTTCATGCATGTGTTGAGTTGATCGAAACGACAGTAACCTACCAGCTTGTTTGGTATCTTGTTTAGGATATGTCATATGCACCATCTATAGCGTGTGTGTGGTAATGTGGTCTCTAATGCAGAACGCATCTGCAGGGATTGATCTGTTATAACACATATGGGGGCCTTACCCATGCACTTCAACTAAGTACGAAAAAGCCATTGGAATGTATGAGTGTCCTCATTTTGCAACAATGCGCACCCAAGAAGCGTAGACATCCCATGGTGGTTGACACCTACGAAAGACCCGAACGACATGTCGTACCTGAACAATGGAAATATAAAAACAAGTAATGTAGGTGGAAACTCCAAATGCCTTAGCTGAAAAAAAAATCTAATTAAGTCGAACAAAAAAAAATAATTTGGTACCTATTAGTCTTGTAAGTAGTGTCAAACGTCACGACATCACCAAAATATTCCCATGCAGCTCTACACCGAGCATCGGTCCAAAACACATTTCTAATGCTATGTTTTTCGTCTACATCCATTTCAAAGAAAAAGTTCAGATTGAGCTCATTCATTTGTGAGAAGTGCTTAAGTATCTCTTTTTGATCCGTCTCATCCCCGAAAACGCATAAGTGACGACTAATATAATTTCTAACATCCTTCTCCATAAAGGTGAGTTTGGCAGGGTCACCGACGGCATTGGCTAATGCCTGGTACGTCTTACTCGGTCTAATGCCAGCTTGGTCGTTTTACTGTATCAGGTCCTTCACATGCATACTTAGCTGACGGTTTGCTGAGAACATTCTAGATAGCTTCGGATTAAGCGAGTGTGAGTGGGATACCTCTACTCGAGAAATCCTCCACTGTCCTGTCATCTTAGCCAATGCCAAATAGCAACGGGCTTTGCAGTTTGTTGAGGCCACCGTTTTTCTTCTCTTGGGTGCCTTTACACGAGATATGCGATATCCATCTCTATTACAATGCAAAGCCTGATTAACAACTACTCTCTAATCGTTTCTAGTCTCCCAGCCGGTGGTTCTTATTTTGACGACAAATCCAGTCCTAGCCGCATATCGGTAATAATATGTACGCGCATCTTCTAATGTGCCGAAGCACATTCCCTCCTCGGGATCTAGCTCCTCGTCACCAATGGCTTGGTTTATGACTTGAAAAAAAAAAATGAAACTCTACCTAATAGTTAACTATACAAAAGTGGCTAATTTCACTATCGAGTATAACAAATAAAACACACTACTGTAATTTTAGGTGCTAATTTCGTTTTATTATCTATCTTAACATGGATGTTAACTTCATGTAATTATGGATGTTATTCATATGAACTTATTGATTGCATAAAGCATGAACTTTACATGAATGTTATGCATATAACTAAAGTGTCAAAATTGGCAGTTCACTAAATAGTACAATATAAGTATAACTGAGAATACAATTAGTATCATACTTGATATAGCGAACATTGTATGACTATGCTGTTGCTTGAAATAATAATAACAATAGAAATAATACTTTATATATAGACATAAAAACATGATATGTCTATTTTGATTTTTTTGTCTAATAAAAATTTGTCGATAAATAAAATAAAATGTTCCAATCTTTTAAAAAGACAATATAAAAATTTTATAGTTTTTTTATGGATTAATGGGCTGGTCATGATAAAATAATTTTTATATATTTATTTATTTTGAATTTTCTAAAAAATTATTGTTATTAAGCAAATTAAAATTAAAAAAAATCCATAATTTGATAACTAATTAATCATAAGAAGAAGGAATTAAAAGCATGATTAATTATATCAAAAATAACATAAGTATTTATTTAAATAAGGATAAAGTATATTTTTTGTCCCTAAAGTTTGGCAAAAGTTTTAAAAATACCCCTAAGTTTTATTTTGTTTTAATTTTGTCCTAAAAATTTTTTATTTGTATCAAATATACCCGTGACGACTAATTTTTTAAAAGATTTAAGACCAATTCAACAACAATTTCATAAGAACAACCCTCAATACAAGCAAATCAAGCATAATTTTCATGCATTGTTGTTAGATTGGTCTTAAATTTTTTTGAAAATTTAGCCGTCGAGGGTATATTTGATACGAATCGAAAACTTTTGGGACAAAATTGAAACAAAATAAAACTTAGGAGTATTTTTGAAACTTTTGCCAAATTTTAGGAACAAAAAATATACTTTATCCTTTAAATAAATATTATTTTCTTTGTCCACATATGCAAAAAAAAAAAATAAAAGATAAACAGCATAAACAAAAAGGCCATAATTGGCAGGATTTTAGACCAATAAGCTATAGTGCTTAGTCTCTTCTTCTTGTTGTCTTATTTATTTCTTTTTTCTATTTAACAAAAAAAAAATTAGTGAGCAAATTTAAAAGATTTAAATACTAATTACCAAAAAAATTTAATTACTCAAAAAAATACTTCTTATTTTAGAGATCAACATGACAAAAATATTTTTAAAAATTAAAAATATAACAAAAATAATAAAAAAATTATTTTTCTTTACATAAATAGCAAACAAATAATGATCAAGAATGTTATGCATATAACTAAAGTGCTAAAATTGGTAGTTCACTAAATAGTACAGTATAGGTATAAATGCGCGTAAAAAATACACAAAAAATAATCTGAGTTATTACCATACCTCATCAGAGCTAGTATAGTTTTTCATATTCTCAGAAATTGATTGACTGACAACAATCTCGTCGGGTGAGTCCGTCTGTTGTTCAAATTCTTCAGCACCTTCTGCCATAGGTACTGTATTAAGGTCGAATTCAATTGCCATACAAATTGCAATGATAAAGACGATTTCTTGTAAAATTTCTTGGTTTATACACTATTGCGCTTGTAATGGTATTATTCTTGTGATTTTTGAATGAACATGATTGAATTAACATAAGGTATATATTAGGGTATGTTTCATGTTTCATATCTCCAATAATTGATGATAAATACCATAACGGACAAAGAATCAATTGCAATTATTTAATGTAATTGATATTATAATTAACGTTCTTAAATATAATAATTATAACCGAAAAATTTTGATTACCAAACTTTTTTCAATAATTATAATCTCAATACAATACAATAAAAAGGACCGGTGTAATACTGCGATATAAAGGCTTTACAAAATGCAAAATGTCGTCATAAATGGATAAGGGTAGAAATAGGATTTGGCTTACACTGTTCTCTACTTTATTTTATTTTATTTTATTTACACACGAGGATTCGACTTTCGAGGAAGAGGATGTCTCTCATTTTTTTTTATTGAATTGTCCTTTTATTGTTGTAGTAATCTCCGAGGAGGCTAGAATTACTATGTTGGTGGTATGGATATTTTGTCAGGAGCAATTAGTCATCTTAAAAACTATATCAATTGAAAAAGTTTTCGTCGATAGCAAAGATGCTACACGCATTGGACTTTAAGCAAAAATATCGCCCATTATCAAATAAATCGTGTATTCTTACAATAATTTAAATAATGTATTGCCTTTTTATTAGACTATATCTACAAAACGAAATTTATGAAAGGGTTAAGTTTGATTTTGGTCCCTAACGTAAGGGCCAAAAATTTGTTTCGTCTCTAAATTTTTTTTTTAAACAAAATCATCCCGAAATTCATAGTTGTTTTAAAATGATCCGGCGGACAATTATGCTCCTAAGTTCGTTACTCTCTTTAACTGTTTATTAATCAAATAATAATAATAAAAGAGAATGTTGTGGGAGAGGGAGGAGAGGATGGTGTTCTATTGAAGGCTCAGAGGAAGAAAGCTACGCTAGGCTTCGACAAAGTGGAGGAAGGGGACGGAAACGCTGATTGGATGGCTTCCCAGAGTTCCAGATCGGGTCGAATTCGATCACCTGAAGGAGATGGTATGTGGGCATGGAGAGAGGCCGATTCTGCGTACCTCAACGACGAAGGACAACCTAGGCCAACGATTTTGGGGTTGTGTCTACTATGAGGTATTTTGTTGGCCTCTAATTTGTGAGATTGAGTTTCTCCATCTGGGTTTCCTTCATCTTATGAATTCTAGGTGGTGATAGGTTCATGATGCCTGTGATTTCTTTAGGTGGACAGACTCAGAAGCTAGAGGAGCACAGCAAGATTCTGAGATTGCAAGAAGCAGGAAGAAAATTACAACCTTGAAGACAAGGTTGAAGGATGTCGAATGGAAGCTGAGGATTGTAGCTACTTTAGGGGTAGTTGGGTGGATTGGATTTTTGTATTTGTTGCTACATAATTCACACAATTTAAGGCAATCATATGGAATGCAGTTAATCAGCAGATGATTAGAACATTATTTGTTGCATTTTTTTGTGTTCTTTTGGTTATTTGATAAGGTTACTGTTAATGTTACAATGATCTTATGTGCTGTATCCTTTGTGAACATGTTTGAATATATGAATGAAAGTGTTGTGCTGATTTCCAATCATGAAGCAGAGGTTATGTGTTGAAATACTATAAAGTAGATATATGTGCACCAAGATAAAACACAAACCAATGAACCTTAAAACACTGACAATTAAAGTCATTCATAACACCATCCATAAGCCAAAATGGCCAATTACAGACTTATAGTTGTCACTTAAACAGAAAAACACAGACCAACATTGTTCATAAACAAACTGAAAACCAGTTAACCACATAGAACAAAATAACAAAATAACAAAATAACAAAATAACAACATAACATTGTTTGAGGCCTAATAAAATAGCATAACAGCCAAAAGCATAACTAATCCTCTTTAAAGATTGCCCCATGTACTAGGAGGCAATTTTGCCATTAGCTTCAGTTTTTGCATTGGAATATGAGGTGCACCAGTCTAGATAACAAAAAAACACCACTTTCTCTCAGTTGGTTGACTGTGTGAGTCCTTCTTGCTAGTGGAGGAAGCTGCTGCACTGCTCTTAGGCAATGGTTGAGATGAAGGAGATTTAGGGTTGGACTGAGGTGGTGCAGGCCCTGCTTCATTTTTGGTTTGGTTCTTGGGCTGAGTTGAATGATCAGTGGGCCTAGCTACCAACTTCCTGAGCCTGATTACTGGTTTCTTGGGCTGAGTTGTTGCTGTGTTGGAATGAGTTGTTGCTGTGTTGGAATGAGTTGTTGCAGGGCTGGGTTGAGAGCATGATTTCTTGCTAAGTTTCCCTCTTTGAACTGTTTGGCCAGGGGGTTGTGAGCTTGCAACCTTAGTACCTCTCTTTGGACCCTTGCTAGCTTGTTGAGATGCAGGTTGGACCTGTGAGAAAAATAAAAAATTAGGAACATTTTTAGCATAATTTAATATAAACCAAACTGAACGCTATAGCAGAAAAGAACATACCTTCTTGTTAGGCTTTGTGCAACTTGATTTCTTGTGACCTAAAGCACCATAGTTAGAGCACCTCTGTGTTTGGCCCCTACGGAAAAGGTGAGTTTGGCTTCTGTTATCCTCATCCTCAGGTCCTCGCTTCCTCTTCTTAACTAGCCGGTGACTTGGCCTCCGATATGGTGGTGGCATGACATAATCATACTGGGATCTCTGCCACAGATCTGGCCCATTCAGAGGATGTATCACTTTCTGGTAGCACCTCAGGTAAGCATCCTTTTTGTAATGGTCATCCATAAACGACTCCAAGTCCAAACCCTTGAATGTTATGCAGCTAATGGCATGAGAACAGGGTAGCCTGCTCATCTGCCACCTCCTACAGGAACACTCACCAGCAGCCAAATCTACAACAAATTTGTCTAACCCACACATCACCTCATACTTACTAGCAGTTAACCAAAATGGCCTCCAGTCCCTAGCATACTTTGCCCTTTTCTCTAACTTCTTCCTAATTGTTGGCATGATGTTACCCTGGTACAGTTTAATCCTATCTCTATTGGCAGCCCATCTAGTCATTATATAGACCCTAACGTCCTCTAACATAGTGACAATTGGTTTTTCTCTAGTCTCAACTATGACAGCATTAAAACTCTCACTCATGTTGTTAACAAGGGAGTCACACTTTGAATGAAATGAAAAGTGAGAACGTGACCAGAACCTGGGTAGAATGCTGTTCAAGTGCCGAAATACACCCTCACTCTTGAGTCTCATTGTCTTCATCTCCTTCTCCCAATCTTTCCAGTGCGTAGACTTTGCACATCTCCACATTCGATTCTTCAGCTCCAATCCAGGGAATTTCTTCCTGAAGTTGTTATAGAGATGCCTCACACAGTATCGGTTGTCCACTCCTGGGATGACTTCGTCAAGAGCTGGTAACAAGCCATGCATTAGAAAGGTAACCCAGCTAATTAGTATAGTGTTCACCATAAGTCATAAACTTCAAAAGCACTTTCAAATTAATGTTCACCTTCTGCTGATCTGATATGAATGTGCACTTTTCAATTTTCTCAGCACCCAAATCATCAGATAAGTGTCTCAGAAACCAAACCCAGGAATCCTTTGTCTCAGCTTCAACCACCTCATAAGCAATTGGAATGATCTGGTCATTAGGATCTCTTCTTATTGCAGTCAATAACTGGCCACCCTGAGGAGTCTTTAAGAAACACCCGTCCAAACTGATAAAGGGTCTACAATGTTGGAAGCTCTTCTTGCATGCATTGAAGCAGACATACAATCTCTGGAATACACAATAGTTCATCAATTCGGGGTTCTGGACCTCCTGGGCAAAATTTGGGCTCCTAATCACTTTCAAGCTGACTGATGAACCTGGATTGGCCCTTAGAAGCTCTGCACAGTAATCATTAATCCTTCTATACTGCTCCCTAAATGCACCCTGAATTTGACTTAATGCCTCTTGCTTCGACTTGGCTACCATGGACTTGGTCACAGTTACATTCCACTTCTTGTGTGCCTTTGCTTGTAACTCCCTTATTTTAATCCTAGGATTAGACTCTACCTTCTTCTTAAACTGGGCTCCAAGCCACTTAGTGTGCAGTATCCCAACCCTATGTGTTTGCATGCAGGTGTGTTGGAGGTTCAAGCTTCTTAACTGCCAGGTGGATTCATCCCCAACCCTATGTGCATAGAGCCGGAATGGACAGTCCTTCTAACAAACAGCTCTAACTCTGACCAAATCACACTTCTTAAATTTGATGCTCCTAGCCGTATGAACTGCATATGCCAGCACAGTCTCCTTAAATTCTTGTCTGGATGTATAAAGTATTCCTACCTCCCATCTATAGCTGCTCATATCCTTCAAAGGTTTATGAACTGGAAACCTTTAACCCCCACGATTTGATACATCATCGGCATCATTCTCAGCATCTTCATCATCCCCCTCATCTCCACCAATCATGTGGTCTATCTCCAACTCATCACTATCTGCTCCATCCTCATCACTAAACTGATTTATCCCACTCCCCTTTTCCTTGCCAGCAGTTGCTTTCTTGGGCATAGAATTATCCTCATCAAATTCACTATCACCCTCATAATCCCCATTATTATAAGTGAAGTGCACGTCTCCTGCACTGTCCCCCTCCTCATCAGATGGCATATACTTAGGGTCCTCACTGTCTTCATCATTGGAGTCACTTCCATCTACTCGAAACTTATCCCCCACATCTCCACCCTCGGTTGCATGCCTTATTAGGTTCCCTACTTACCTCTGCTGCCTCAGCCCCGTGCTCTTCGAAAACAACCAAGCCAAGTCCATCATCTGTTCCCTCTTCAGCAACTCCCCCAACGTCAACGTAACCTACTTCTGGAAACGGCTCCGCATCGCCCACATCGTGGACCACATACAACTCTACCAAGCCCCGTAACCCAGCAATGTTGCACATTTCGGTTGCTTCTGCGTCACCCTTCAGCATCTTCAGGCTAGTCTCCAAATCATCCAAGCTTGGATCTTTATACCACAACGCAACAATGTTGGCCTGTAAGTACCCAAACTGCCTTAGCTCTTCATAGGCCTCAAACACAGACCAACGATCGCTGTCAATGACCTCGATGATTGTACTTTGACCCTTCAAGTACTTAAATACCCCCTCTTCATATCCGAATGCACCCCCATGATGCACCCTCATGTTTATGTACACCATCTTCTGCTCAGTCAACCCTGTTATACAGCAGAATACATTACTCACACACATATATACAAACCCTAGCTATAGCAGCAGGCTCGAAAGCCTGCATTCAACCCTGAAATGCTCAAACAGAGCAACATGGTGATGAACTGCAAACCCCCAACATGTTGTAAACAGTTGACGTGATTGCTTGAGGGATGGAAAGTAATCGTACCTGAACAATCAGTTGTTGCAGCGATGAAGATCACATACCAATGTCTCAGCATACCGATTCTCAAGCTTAACCCCCCCAAATGGCGACAATCCTTTCTGTACACCCTCTTCGCAGTGCTTTCCTGGGATACTTAGCTATAATGCTATTCTGTAAGTCAGAGGACTCTTACAGAGGTATCGAGAACACACGACTAGCATATACTCCTGTAAGTCAAAGGACTCTTACAGTGAGAATGTGTGTGTGTATGCTCCTGTAAGTCAAAGGACTCTTACAGTGAGAGTGTGTGTATGCTCCTGTAAGTCAAAGGACTCTTACAGAGAGTTTGTTGGGCAGATATGAGTTAACTAGCTCCGCCATGCAAATCAAAAGTCTCTTGCAGTGGGTTGCTAGTGCCGCCCTGCAAGTCAAAGGACTCTTGCAGTGGTTTGCCTCACAAGTCAAAGGACTCTTGCGAGGGACATTGCCAACAGGAAAGCCTTTCCTAATAGAGTCTAGGCTAGCCTGGGTGCCAGCTTAGGGACTTCTTGAACAGGTCAGGACCTGGGATGTTGTATGTATATATATGTATATAGTTATTATCTAGTTATATCTAGGGGTGTCCTAACTAAAGATCTTTACTCTAATAAAGGCTGGATAACCGAATAATATCAACTGCTTGTGATATATTTATGTATGGTTGTTTATAACTGTTTTATCTGTTATCAGTTGTGAATTGCTTATGAATGATTTCGTCTATTAATCCAAATGTTTTCAAAAAAAAAAGTACCTCGTAAAATAACTACGCTTTTAACAACGAATCAGGCTCATATAATAAATAATAGATAATAAATAGGTAGACAAGTTGGTAGCGCTCAGTTTCTAGTATGATCATGACGTACCAGAAATTGGGTCATTACAATTTGGTATCAGAGCAGTTCGTTCCCAGTAGAGCCTGGGGAATGGACTGACTATGCTTCATTGCACACTCTGCTTGTGTGTCCCATGCTGTTAGGGTATCTTCAAGATACATTTGGCATGAATGTCTATGAGTGCTCATTTTGGGAATATTCGTGCTTAACTTGAGATATTAAAACTGATCACCTTAATGTTGATTGTTTGGTACGAATAAGACCTCAATGACTGTGAATAGGCATGGTTTAATCGAGTTTCGAACGACAAATTCGTGTGAGGTGCAACTATTCTTATAGCTGTTATGATCTCCATGGCCATGGATATATGTGATATTTAGATGCTGTAAGGAATGAACTGATATCTTCATCAGGATGGCTTGAACGAAATAGACTGCTTGAAGATGGATTCTTGCATGTGGCTGAAATTTTGAGGGCAAAATTTTCTTTTAGGAGGGTAGAATGTAACAACCCTGATTTTCGAGTACGCGAGATCTTTTCTAAAAGTACGAATTTCTCCGGAAGATCAGTAAGGGGAAAACCTTTGATATATCATAAAGTATCTCAATCCTCATTGTCATTATGTCATCTTTAAGTTAGAACCTTTTCCGAGACAAGCTCGATAACACGGTCACGAAGAACCTAGTTTTTGAACTGTATCGGTTAGGGATTTTGATTTGGTTTTTCGTAAATAGTCTCAGTTTGACAAACCGGACTCGATTTATGAGAGGAGAGAGATAACAGTATAATATTATCATTATATTAGTATTAGAAAATGCTTGAATGATATTATAAGGTTACCTGGTCTGTTTTAGTTAAAAACAGAAAACCGATTTAACCGGGTTCACAATTTACTGGTGCAGCTTAGCACGAGCACTCTCTGATGACTTTAGTAATGCTAAGGCCTCATTATTCATGTTTTATTCTCATAATAAATATGTTACTAGTGTCATTTATGCTAGTAGCTCAGAAAATTTTTAGAGATGTTTTTGCAAGTGTTCCGATACATCTAGTTTTAGTAGTTATACACCTGAGATATTTTAATATTATTTTAATCCACCTCCAAGCCAACCAATCACAACTCACCCTACACCCCCAAAACCCCCAAGGCTGGCTCATTTTCACTTTGTGGACGAAAATAGGTAGAGAGAAAAAGAGAGAAAAGTTCTTAGTTCCAAATCTTCAAATCTTGATTTCTGCTGAACTAAAACTCAAATCAAAATTCCAATCCGACCAAAATGATCCTCTCTTCTTTCTCTACATGATCATATGACTTATCAAGGCTGGGATCAAGGTGAGTTGGCTGCACCATCTCTCTTTTGATTCAGTTTCAAGAAAACATGCTTAAATATGTGTTTTCTTGATGTGATTTAGGAGGAAAAATTGTTTAAGGACCACCTGAAAGTTTGATTGAATTAGGAGCAGCAAAACCAGGTAGGGTGTCACGAAATTAATCTTGATTATTTGTGTTTGAGTTGTGTGATTATGATATGGTTTGGCTGTGCTTGAAATTGATTGTTTATATGAGTGATTCTTGGTGAAAGTTTGTTGAAATTTTGATGAAATTTGATGATATTTAAGCTATGAATGTTGTTCTTGAGTGCAGCTGGAAAAACGAACCCTAATCCTTAAATTGGGGTTCAATTTGTGTTAAAATCATGTAGAAAAGATGGGATTTTAGTGGCTGCTAATTTATTATGAATTATAGTAAAAATCGGTTGCTGAAAAGACTGAAAAACGGGTAAAAATAGAGAAAGAATCTGAAGAATTTATGAAGAACATGAAGAACACTTTGAGTGTGGTGAAGAACAATGAAGAACACCTTTTTGATTCATAAAAGGTCAAGGAAGTAATTAATTTGGTGTTTGAGGGGTTATATGGTAATTTCTGAAAGTGAAAAGGCAGTTTTCTGTAAAAGCTTTAGAAAGACAACTTTAAGCGCAGAATCTCATAATTACCTTCATAAAACACTTAGGGAGTGGTAAGAACATATTAGTGAGGCAAAGATAAATGAAATATAAAAAGTTAAAGAAAAGATAAAAATCAAAGAAAAAGTCTGTAAGATTTTAATAACAGAAAAACAGACAGAAATTAGTGAACGAACTAGGGCAACATAGTTAGTCATTGAGTTGCGGCTAGGGTTAGGTATAATATGAAAAGTTAAACTGTTTCAGTATAGACTTAATGAACCTATATTTGGGATAGGCTAACTATTCATATCGAAATTTACATAAGCTTTAAATACATATGTTATGAAGAGAAATCAAAGCAGAGTAAAGAAACACAGAGAACAGAGTAACCAGAGAAAAGTAAAGAGATATAGAGAAAAGAGTAATCAGAGCAAAGTAAAAAGACAAAGAGAAAAGAGTAATGTGATAAAGAGAAATGGTTTGAGTTACGATGTTGTAAAAGTAAAAGCTGTAAAGTTTGTATAGCATGATTGAATAGAGAAAGAAAGAGGTATTGCATAAGAATGTGAAAGTGATGATGAATAATGAGAATGATAATGAATGATGATAATGAGAATGATTATGTGATGATCTGCTGCGTGAAGGCAGTCAGATAGATGGTGGTACGACCACTGAGAGTGCTTTCCTGGGATACTTAGCTATAATGCTATTCTGTAAGTCAGATGACTCTTACAGAGGTATCGAGAACACACGACTAGCATATACTCCTGTAAGTCAAAGGACTCTTACAGTGAGAGTGTGTGTGTATGCTCCTGTAAGTCAAAGGACTCTTACAGTGAGAGTGTGTGTATGCTCATGTAAGTCAAAGGACTCTTACAGAGAGTTTGTTGGGCAGATATAAGTTAACTAGCTCCGCCATGCAAGTCAAAGGACTCTTGCAGTGGTTTGCCTCACAAGTCAAAGGACTCTTGCGAGGGACATTGCTAACAGGAAAGCCTTACCTGGTCAGAGGACTCCGGGTAACGTCGGAAGCGGGTATGTAACCGACAAATGAGCTCATTACCTGCGCTAGGGCTAGACATGCATCATACTTGGTAGTGCATTTCCTTTGTTATGATTGTGGTATGAATGTATGTTTTCCTTGTTTTTATTCTATTCTCTGTGTCTGTTTTGTATTTTCTTGTATCCTTCTATTTGTGTTCTGTTTTCTATTTCTCTATTTCCTCTATTTATCTTCATCTTCTATTTACTGCTTTCTGTATCTTGCCATTCGTTTGCAAAACAACTAATGAACTTTGAACTTAACTAATAACCTCGACCCTACTAAGAACTCCCCAGTTCTTACCCCTTCTCTCTCCCTTCCCCCTTCAGATGGAAGTAAGAGGTCTAGAGTGAACTCCGTTACCTGTTTATATGTATATACTGTGAGGCCAGCCAACGTCTGCACCCTGCTTATCTACAAACTTTAGCCTAAGTCCTCCGTACGATGTTGCCGTTATGTGGCCACTCGATGAAGTACTTGAGAGACGCTCTTTGATAACATATGATTGTGCAGTGGAGTAGTAGACGACCTTCCACCTTTTGATGACGTTCCACCTGACTTGAGTTTTGAAGATCTAGAACGTACTTTTCCTCGCTTTAGTAGTTTAGAGACTAGGTGAGTATAGAGTCTAGGCTAGCCTGGGTGCCAGCTTAGGGACTTCTTGAACAGGTCAGGACCTGGGATGTTGTATGTATATATATGTATATAGTTATTATCTAGTTATATCTAGGGGTGTCCTAACTAAAGATCTTTACTCTAATAAAGGCTGGATAACCGAATGATATCAACTGCTTGTGATATATTTATGTATGGTTGTTTATAACTGTTTTATCTGTTATCAGTTGTGAATTGCTTATGAATGATTTCGTCTATTAATCCAAATATTTTCAAAAAAAAAAGTACCTCGTAAAATAACTACGCTTTTAACAACGAATCAGGCTCATATAATAAATAATAGATAATAAATAGGTAGACAAGTTGGTAGCGCTCAGTTTCTAGTATGATCATGACGTACCAGAAATTGGGTCGTTACAACAAGTATGAACGTCGGGGACGATTTTGTCTGAAAAAAAAACTTAGGGACGAAACAAATTTTCGACCCCTACGTTAGGGACCAAAATCGAACTTAACCCTTTATGAAAAGATATAGGTCAATTACATATAAAAGAATCGAAAATAAGAGATAAGATGATCCGAAAACTAACTTTAAAAGCAGAAAATGGTAGAAATGTCTGATTTTGAGAGAATAGTTTGTTATCAGGTAATTTGTTGAAAGACACTTTTTTTAAAAGACTTTTTTTTGGTCTCAAATCAGAATAAATCTGTTATATAAGACTTATTTTTAGTAAAATTATAAATTAATCTCTATATTTTAAAAATTTGTAATTGAATTTTTAAAAAGAACTAAAATTTGTAATTTAGTCTCCGTCGATCAAAAAGTGTTGATTTAACAGAATATTCTCAGAATATGCTAAGAATATTTTGTTAAAATAGAGAATATGTTGAGAATATTTGGTTAAATCAAACACTTTTTGAACGATGGAGAGTAAATTGTAAATTTTAATTTTCTTTAGGGATCCAATTATTAACTTTTAAAATATAGAGACCAATTTGTAATTTCACTGAAAGTGTAGAGACCAACTGTGTAATTTAACCTAAATTTTAAGATGGGTTAGAGTGGATATAAATTTTTTAGTAGAGAAGAAAACTATTTCAATGAGAGTTGTAACTAGTTAACAAATTTCATGGAGTTCTACCGTCAATCAACCGAAAAAGAGTTTGTCTTGTGTGAAAATTTGATAAATCATGTGTTTATTCTACTAACTTCTTTGTGTAGATTTTACAGGCAGAAATACTCCTAAAAGATTTTACAAAGTATATTTTTACTAGCTCTATTGGGAGAGGTCTAGTACCTCTACGAATTGAGTTATTCACCTGGTTTGTGTTAGTTGGTAAGGTTAATACTAATGATAGATTTTGTAAGTTAGGCATTATTATTCAGCATGATAATATGTATGTATTATGTAAAAAGAATATTGAAAATTTTCACTAGTTGTTTTTTGGTTGAGTTTACTTGGTAGATGTGGTGTGCATGGTTGTTTGTCCATGGTAGACTATAAACTATTCCACGGACAATTAATTAATATTTTGAGAGCTGGACATGAGTGCCTGTAAGAAAGGAGCATAAAGGTGATTAATTGAATTTTTTGCTATCATTTGGCATATATGAATAAAAAAGAATAATAGAATATTCAAAAGTCAAAAAGCAAGAATAGCAAAAATTATCAATAAATCGATTATGAGCTATAAAGATTAGAGTGAAATTTATTTCAATGGTTGTTAATAATAATATTAAAAATAACTATAAATTAATTTTTTTATATTTATTTTAAATTTTTATTTATATTTTTGTTGCTCTATTTTATTGTATTGAGCTCTAAAAAAAATGCGAGGAGCGGTTCTAAACATAAAAGTTATTAGCCTTCCACAAATTCCAAAAACAAAGTGAAAGATCCAAAAGCAGATAAAGAAATTGACCAAATATCGTTTTCTGATTTCTACAACCAACCCAAGAAGTTCTCAATACAAAATAATGTGTATTCGCTTATGCGTTGTAAGCTTTTGTAACTAGAATATGAAACCTGGGCAATGACAGATAGATAAATTAATGTTAT